>NC_136502.1:65012230-65277230 GCF_053919585.1 Euprymna scolopes
ATCCTTCTACCGCTCCAGAAGATATCTCACTACTGATGCAATTCTCTATCTATATAAAAACCAAGTACGCCCAAAGATGGAATACTGCTGCCATATGTGGGCAGGAGCTGCTAAAAACAGCCTATCCTGCCTTGACAGAGTACAAAATAGACTTTGTGTCTTAGTAGGGAATGCCCTTTTCTCTTCTGTGCAACCTCTATCCCACAGAAGAAACGTTGCGAGCCTATCATTGTTTTATCGTAACTTCCATGGCAGGTGCTCGTCTGAACTCCAATCTCTGATACCCCCTCGCCAATCTTTCATGAAAAACACCTATCTAGCTGAATGCACTATGAAAAATTTCCCCCACTCTTTATCTGTGCCTAAATCAAACGTACCTTCCATGAACTTCCTTCTTAGAACTGCACGCCTGTGGAACTCTGTTCCGTCTGCCTGCCTCCAACCTGACTACAACCTGGATGTCTTCAAGTCATACGGAAACAAATTCCTAATGAACCGCCACCTCAAGTAAACATTTCATCAACTCTCCACACTAACATACTGTACTTGCAATAACTCTTATCCCTGAGTGGTTTCCTGGCCTTGATAAGTGGTGACAACCGTGTAAAAAAAAAGATAATATATATATAATATTATAATATATATATATATATATATATATATATATATATTTATATAAAATATATATTATATATAATATATATATATATAGATAATATACATATAATATATATATACATATATATGATACATATATAATATATATATATTATATATATATATATTTATATATTATATACTAGCAGGGCTACCCGGCGTTGCTCGGGACCGTATAAACAATGAAAAAACAAAAGCAGATATTGAACATATGTTTTATTCTTAGGGGAGAGGAATCTTTCATCTCAAGTTTTAGCGTTACAAACAAGCATTTGTCTTTTATATATATAGATAATGACAGGTTTTTTGGGGGCCCCCCTCGAAGATAACTGATCAGTTGACCAACTTCCAGTGGTCCGTTTGACGTGAAATTTCGATATTTGTCATCCGGGTGATGGGGCTTCGATATGATACACAATTTGTCAAGTTTGGTTCCGTCTTTCAAAAGTTTTAGCGTTACAAACAAACATACATACATACACACAGACGTTTGGCTTTTATATATATAGACTAGCAGGGCTACCCGGCGTTGCTCGGGACCGTATAAACAATGAAAAAACAAAAGCAGATATTGAATATATGTTTTATTCTTAGGGGAGAGGAATCTTTCATCTCTATGTATTATTTGTTTTATCTACCCTAGGACTGGTATTGTTCATGTTTTATCCCTAGCGTAGGTAATTTACAGCATGTATATGAAATTGTTTTACCTTAGGGAGAAGAGAACAGGTAATATACAACATAATGTGTCTATATTACATCCCTGGCAACGCCTAGAAACCAGCTAGAACATGTATTTCAGTCAATCTTTATTACATCCTGGGCTATGCCGGGAAACCAGCTAATCTCTATTTAGTGACTTGACCACCAAAATACCTCCCTAAGTGTGTCCTTTCTTTTGAACTTATTAGATATAGGTATCTAGAAATTTGTGTGAAATTTTGTTGAATGCATTGTTCACTATGATTTTCTTATTGTTCTACACAATATCAACTGTAGCGAAATAACACAGTAAACTTAGTGTAGTGTTAGAATAAAGAGCAAAGGAAAAAATTAGAATCATATTCTGTAATTGCAAATCTAAATTTGCTAGCGTGTACCAGTATTTGCCAGGTTGTGGAAATTTGGAATTTATAACATATGTAGTGGCCTTTTCCTAGATACCTATTTTTATAATTGTTTCAGTACATTGCTACAAAATGTGACATTTGTTGGCATTTGTAAAAAAAAATCATGAATGTGCTTATATTCAAAAAAAGAAAATATCAGTGCACAGTATTGAAAGTGTTTGAGATTCAAAAGTCTGTAACATTTCTACTAACTTCATAAGATGTCATGTGAGAAACTTAATTGAATATCAAGACATTATCTGAAGCGTTTTTATTTTGGTGTAACGTATGTGTTTACAGTGAACCTTAACTTTTAATAAACAGATTGGTATGCAATGACATAGGCTAGGAATCTTAGACAAAATATATATAAATTGGAAAAATGTGTGAACAAATGAAAAAAAAATGATCCGCTCTACTTGATGACATCAAGCACAGTAATATTTTAGTGAAGAAAATATGAAATTGATGTTCAGTGATTAGTTTGGATGAATGAGAAAATGTAATTGTTTGATGCATAAAAATAACTCATTTGCTGTATTTGATATTAAGCAGCAAAAAAATAGTGATTTGAATATTTAGGAAAACATCAAACCAGATTATGTAAAAAAAAAAGATGAAATTAGAAAATATATATTTTCTGTTTATGAGTTTTGCCAATTAAAATTTTGTGGCAGAAATTGGGTGATTACCATGCAATTTTATTTTGGTAAAATTCTTAAATTATTTCAATGTTTATTATAATTTCTTATTAGTGACTTGTTATCATCAAAATCCGCCCCAAAGAGTGTCCTTTCTTTTATTAGGTATCAGAATAGGTATCCAGATTTCTACTTCTATACAAATATGATATTGTAGTACAGTAAATGTCAAATTGTTTTTCAAGTATTAGTTTGTAACGTTTGTACTGACTTCATCAGATGTCATGTAAGAAACTGAATTCTATGTAAGAAGACTTTATCTGAAGTGTTTTTATTTTGGTATATCATGTGTGATTACACTGTAGTAATTGCGCTGAAAGCATGTTAATTACAAATGACAAAAGTTAAATCAATTTCTGATTCAGCTACACAATATAAACTAAAGGAAATCAAATTTGCAAAATAAAAGCAATATGTAGTTATGGGTTAGTTTGGAGTTAGAATAAAAAGCCAACAAAACAGTTAGTTTGTATTGTGTAGATTGGTCATTTCTGATAGTATTGAGAGTCGTCAATGAAAATCTTAATTTCTGACAAAATACTGAATGTTTCTTGGATACCCATTCGTAAAAAGTACCTTTTTTGGAAAAAAAAAAAAAAAAAACACTCCCCGGATCACCTTCACCACCTTAAAAAAAAAAACTTTATTCTTCAAAAAATGTGCACATTGTTAGTGTAAAAAACAGATTCGCACCACTTGATGAAATCAAGCATAGTAATATTTTAGTAAAGAAAATATGAAATTGATTTTCAATAATTAGTTTGAATGAATATCAGAAAATGTAATTGTTTGATGCATAAGAAAGAACTCATCTGCTGAATTTGATATTAAGCAGCAAAATATTTCAAAACATAAAAATGTGAAACATAACATGAATACTCTCCGTTGTCACTTGAAAACATTGACCTTGGTAGGAAGTTTATTAGATACTGAAATTGTGGTCTTGGTATCGTGTGCTTAATATTATTGTATGCAAAATTAAAAAACACAAAAGAGGGTACAATCAATATTGAAAAAGTAACATCTGTCACAGAAAATAGTAATTTATAAATGTCAAAAGAAATATTATTCTGTACTTAAAATGTTAAACTTACTGTTAACAATAATTTAAAATGGTGATCAGGATGAGTCCAACAACTTAGTCCTTGAGCTTTCTTATTGGTCATAGTAAAAAGAAATTGTAGTCTTTCAAGTTTGTTGGTCGCATTGGGATTCTTGGAATGTATCAACAGATTCCTGCATATGAATCTTTGTTAATTCCACACAATACAAAATATATATACAAAACAAAGTAAAGCAAAGTATAGGGTTAGTTGTGTCCTCTAATTATCAACCAAGTATATGTATTGATAAAAAGATAAAAGCAATGGAAATGTTTATTACAATGTATCAATATTAAATTTTTATCATGAACAACAAATCGAAATAATGATAGATATTTTGTGCTTATACGAAACTGGAATTAAGGATTGTCACCTGTGATTTTATATATGTCAATAGTGCATGCCACTACAAATGATATTAGCCAAATTAAGTTTTGTTTATTTCACCCATTATAAAATATATACACAAAATGCAGTAAACAAAGTTTAGGTTTAGTTAATGATAAGTTTAGGTTCGAGAAATAAGCAAAGAAAAGAAAAAAAGATACATTTGTTTATAGTGTGTAAATTGTAAGTTTGTAAATATTTAAAACTATCCACACTGGTATGTGGAAATTCTAGATACCTATTGTTATAAAGTTCCAATTCATGTTTGATATATCACTCTACATGTTCCCTGTTGCACCCCAAAGATGTAAATGATTATCGAGAAAGTGAAATGAAACAGTATTTGAAATAAAATAGAAACAAATGCTGATGTTTACTATATAAAACACTGTGTTCAATGGAATTGAGCCTTATACAATATTGGTGGAATAAAAAAGTTCATTTTTTTAATTCAATTTAAGAGATGAGCAAAAATTTGATATTTAAAATATTTGGCATGAAGAAAAAGAAATATAAGATAAAAGGTGATAAAGCAGTAAGAATCATGTGCTGAATTCAATTAAAAACAAATATGATTGTCAAAGAAATATCATGAAAATTTTGTAAGTGAAAAAAATTATTTTTTGATATATTTGGTTTCGAAGTATTAAGAAACATGTACAACTTCATTTTAAAGACAAAACGAAAACTGTACTAATGATAATGACAATGGTGAAAGGAAATTGGAAAAAAATGTATCAGAGGTAAAATGTTGGTCACATATACGTTTGTGTGGTATGCATGAAACACGTGTAGAAAATTATATTTTCTGATGCTGAAAGTAAGAAGAGAAACATTGTTAAAAAATGATCTAAAAGGCAATAGTAAAATCCTCATTTTTAGTGTGGGATATGTTGTTTGTTTCAATTGAGAAAGGAAACTTTAATTTATACAATTCGATGTTATAGATCACAAGTTTTATTACAATAAACATTGTGTTCTTTAATTATCAACCAAGTATATTTATTGATAAAAAGAGAATGTAATGGACATGTTTATTATAATTTATCAATATTAAATTGTTATCATGAAAAACCAATGGAAAGCGTGAATGTTATTTGGTGTTTTTAAAAAACAGCTACCAATGATTGTAACCAGTGATATTTGTGTATGCTAACAGTGCAAATGTGGTGGTGAAATGAATTTTTGTTTATTCTTCACAATATAAAATATATACACAAAACTAAAACATAATTTACGGTTAGTTAATGATAAGTTTAGGTTAGAGAATTAAGCAAAATTATAAATACCTATTGTTATAAAGCACCAATTCATGTTTGGTATATCAATCTACATGTTCCTTGCAGAGAGGTAAATGAGTGTCAACAAAATGAAATAAAACATAGTATTTGAAATAAAATGAAAAAGTGCTTGAAAAGTGAAATATGCTGATGTTTACTATCTAAAACATTGCGTTCAATGCAATTGAAACTTATACTATATTGGTGGACTAAGAATTAAAGAAATAAAATTTAAGAAATTAGCAAAAAATTGATATATAAAATATTTGGCATGAAGAAAAACAAATATAAGACAAAAGGGGAAAAAGCAGTAACAATCATGTGCTGAAGTTCATTGAAAATAAATCGTTTGTCAAAGAAATATAATGAAAATTCTCAGAGTGAAAAAAAAATGGGATTTTTACAAATCTGGTTTCCAAGTAATAGGAAACATGTACAGCTTCATTTTAACGACAAAATGTAAACTGTAGTAATGGTAATGAGAATGTTGAAGGAAATTGGCAAAAAATTGTTAGTCAAATGTTGATCAAATATTATAAGTTTGTGTGATATGCATGAAACGTTTAGAATATGATCTGCTCTCATGCTGAAAGCAAGTAGAGAAACATTGTGAAAAAATGATGTAAAGCTAAGCTAAGCAAACGACCAGTGAATGGAAATGTTTATTATAATGTATCAAGATGAACATATTATCATGAAAAAGCAAATCGAAATAGTGATAGTTATTTGGTGCTTATACGAAACAGGTATCAAGTATTGTCACCAGTGATTTTATTGATGTTAACAGTGCATGTCACTAAAAATAATGATGGTAGCGAAATTAAGTTTTGTTAATTCTACCCAATATAAAATATATACGCAAAACAAAGTAAACAAAGTTACGGGTTAGTTAATGATAAGTTTAGGTTCGAGAAATAAGCAAAGGAAAAGAAAAAAAAAAGGTACATGTGTTTATATTGTGTAAAATGTTAGTCTGTAAATATTTCAAACTATCGACACTGGTATGTGTAAATCCTAGATACCTATTGTCATAAAGTACCACTTCTTGTTTGATATATCACTCTACATGTTCCCTGCAGCATCCCAGAGAGTTAAATGAGTGTCCACAAAATGAAATAAAACATAGTACTGGAAATAAAATAAAATAAGTATATGTCTGAAAAGAAATAAATGCTGTTTACTATATAAAAAGTTGTTTTCAAGTGTCAAATGGAATTGAATCTTATACAATGTTGGTGGATTATGAAATTGCATGAATGAAATAACATTGGAGAAATAAGAAAAAAGTTTATATATACAATATTTACAAATGTAAGATAAAAGGTGAAGAAGGGCCAAATCCGAGATCTATAAATCGTAAATTTTCAAAGTGAAAACAGTTATTTTTTTTTTTTTTATATCTGCTTTCCAAGTAATAGTAACCATGTACAGCTTCATTTTAAATGAAAACTGTACTAATGATAATGTTCATGGTGAAAGGAAATTGGAAAAAAATTAAAAATGTCAGAGGTAAAATGTTTGTGTGGTATGCATGAAACACGTGTAGAAAATGATCTCATGCTGAAAGTAAGAGAAACATAGCTAAAAAATTATGTAAACGCAATAGTAAAATCCTCATTTTTAGGAACATAGTGTGGGGTATGTTGTTTGTTTCAATTGAGAAAGGAAAGTTTAATTTTTAGAATTGGATGTTATAGATCACAAGTTTTATTACAATAAACATTGTGTTCTCTAATTATCAACCAAGTATATTTATTGATAAAAAAAGAAAAGTAATGGACATGTTTATTATAATTTATCAATATTAAATTGTTATCATGAAAAACCAATGGAAAGCGTGTTGGTTATTTCGTGTTCATAAGAAAAAACATCATGGGTTGTCACCAGTGATTTTATGTATGCTAACATTTCGCTGCAAATGTGGTAGCTAAATGTCTTTTTGGTTATTCTACACAAAATAAAATATATACACAAAACAAAGTAAAAGAAATGTCAGGGTTAGTTAATGATAAGCTTAGTACCAAGAAATAAGCACAGAATAAGGAAAAGAAAGATACATTTGTTGATATTGTGTCGATTGGTGAATTTGTTGGTTCATTTTGTTTTATGACATATCAACACTATATCAGGTTATTTCATGCCCAATCTAGTGACATTTTTTTTTCCTAGAATATATTTGTTTATTTAATGTTGGTTTCTATTTAACTCATAATTGGGACCCTAACAGGTACTACTACTCCAGATCAGAGTGGACCTGGTAGCAATAGCAATTAAATGGTGGCTTCACACTTCACAAAGCCCCATGTTTGGATACAGTTTATGGTCATATCCAGGACCTGGTGAATTTGTAAATAATTGAAACGATCAACACTGGCGAGTTAGAATTCTGCATACCTATTGTTATAAAGTACCAATTTATGTTTTACATATCACTCCACAACGTTGCTGCAGAATCCAGACAGTTGAAAGAGTCTCAAGAAACTGAAAAGCTATTTAGTACTCTTAAATAAAATAACATGCATAAAGAAATCCTAATATAAGACAATAGATGAAAAAGCAATAAAAATTTTGTGTGGAATCAAGTGAAAACAGTTTCTTTGTCAAAGAAATTGCATGAAGATTCTCAGAGACTTTTCCTTCCTCGTTCCCTTCCCTTTTGGTGGAAGGAAACTTTCACAGTGGCTCAGAAGGTGGGCTGAGCACACTTCCTACAAAGGTGGGATGGGTAAATTTCTTTTTCATTTGGTTGCCTGGAGGACAGGCTTAGGCCCCCCCCCCCCAAAAAAGGTTGGAGCCAGGGAACTTCTCCTCCCAGAAGGGGGAGGGGGGCCCGGGAAGGCTTCTCTTCCCATATTTTTTGTTTTGTGTAAGGTTGATCTCTTTCCAAAGGGAGTAAGAGGATATCCCTCTCTTAGGAGGAGACCGAAGGCTCCCTGGGCCTCCCATCCTCCTTCTGAGAGAAGTTCCCCGGCTTCCACATTCATTGCTCAGCCCGCCGTCCAGGCAATCAGAGTCTGATTGTCTGCCGTATATAAAAAGGCGATTTTAGCTTGTCAGGCGGTATGCTCTGCGTAGACCATTTTTCTTCCACCTGTTGACCTTCCCTCCCTGTCATACAATACGCTTAAACAGGATATTTTAATTTATGCAGATTCCATATAGACTTTTAGTTTCCCAGGGTGTATACCGTCCGTTGACCATTTATGTTTAAGAGTTTTCCTTGTCCCTTCTCTGCCCCAGAATGGGAAGGGAGCTCTTTCCCACTGTATGGGTGGGGGCGGCTTTCTTTTATGGTTATGTGGGGAGCCATACCTTTACCCCCTTTAAGGTGGTAGGTCTTTTTTGTAAAATTGTTAGTCAAATGTTGATCAAATATTATAAGTTTTTGTGATATGCATGAAACATGTGCAGAATATGATCTGCTCTCATGCTGAAAGCAAGTAGAGAAACATTGTGAAAAAATGATGTAAACCTAAGCTAAGCAAACGACCAGTCAATGGAAATGTTTATTATAATGTATCAACAATAACACATTATCATAGTTATTTGGTGCTTATACGAAACAGGTATCAGGGATTGTCACCAGTGATTTTATTTATGTTAACAGTGCATGTCACTACAAATAATGATGGTAGCGAAATTAAGTTTTGTTTATTCTACCTAATATAAAGTATATACACAAAACAAAGTAAACATCTGCTGAATTTGATATTAAGCAGCAAAATATTTCAAAACATAAAAATGTGAAACATAACATGAATACTCTCCATTGTCACTTGAAAACATTGGTCTTGGTAGGCAGTTTATTAGATGCTGAAATAGTGGTCTTGGTATCGTGTGCTTAATATTATTGTATGCAAAATTAAAAAACACAAAAGAGGGTACAATCAAAAAAAAAAAAAGTAACATCTGTCACAGAAAATAGTAATTTATAAATATCAAAAGGAATATTATTCTGTACTTAAAATGTTAAACTTACTGTTAACAATAATTTAAAATGGTGATCAGGATGAGTCCAACAACTTAGTCCTTGAGCTTTCTTATTGGTCATAGTAAAAAGAAATTGTAGTCTTTCAAGTTTGTTGGTCGCATTGGGATTCTTGGAATGTATCAACAGATTCCTGCATATGAATCTTTGTTAATTTCACACAATACAAAATATATATACAAAACAAAGTAAAGCATAGTATAGGGTTAGTTGTGTCCTCTAATTATCAACCAACTATTGCTAAAAAGAGAAAAGCACTGGAAATGTTTCTTATAATGTATCAATATTGAATTGTTCTCATGAAACACAAATCGAAATAGTGATAGTTATTTGGCGCTTATAAGAAACAGGTATCAGGGATTTTGGTGTATCAGATGTTTTTACAGTGAACTTAACTTTCAAGAAACAAATTGGTATGCAATGACATAGGCTAAGAATCTTAGACAAAATATATTCAAATGAAAAAAAATGTTGAACACTTATAACTTTGTATGGACTCTCAAAAACATTTGTAAAAAATGTGTAAACAAATGTAAAAAAAAATGATCCGCTCTACTTGATGACATCAAGCACAGTAATATTTTGGTGAAGAAAATATGAAATTGATGTTCAGTGATTAGTTTGGATGAATGAGAAAATGTAATTGTTTGATGCATAAAAATAACTCATTTGCTGTATTTAATATTAAGCAGCAAAATATAGTGATTTGAATATTTAGGAAAACATCAAACCAGATTATGTAAAAAAAAAAAGATGAAATTAGAAAATATATATTTTATGCTTATGAGTTTTGCCAATTAAAATTTTGTGGCAGAAATTGGGTGATTACCAAGTAATTTTATTTTGGTAAAATTCTTAAATTATTTCATGTTTATTATAATTTCTAATTAGTGACTTGTTATCATCAAAATTCGCCCCAAAGAGTGTCCTTTCTTTTATTAGGTATCAGAATAGGTATCCAGATTTCTACTTCTATACAAATGTGATATTGTAGTACAGTAAATGTCAAATTGTTTTTCAAGTATTAGTTTGTAACGTTTGTACTGACTTCATCAGATGTCATGTAAGGAACTGAATTCTATTTAAGACTTTATCTGAAGTGTTTTTATTTTGGTAGATCATGTGTGATTACACTGTAGTAATTGCGCTGATAGCATGTTAACTACAAATGACAAAAGATAAATCAATTTCTGATTCAGCTACACAATATAAACTAAAGGAAATCAAATTTGCAAAATAAAAGAAAAATGTAGTTATGGGTTAGTTTGGAGTTAGAATAAAAAGCCAACAAAACAGTTAGTTTATATTGTGTAGACTGTTTAATTAACTTTGTTCATTTCTGATAGCATTGAGAGTGGTCAATGAAAACCTTAATTTCTGACAAAATACTGTAATTTTCTTGGATACCCATTCGTAAAAAGTACCTTTTTTGTGAAAAAAAAAAACACTCCCCAGATCACCTTCACCACCTAAAACACAAAAACAAAAATATCTTTATTCTTCAAATATTGTGGTTGACTGGAGGGCGGGCTGAGCACTCCCAAAAAGGTAGGAGCCGGGGAACTTCTCCTCCCAGAAAGGGGGCCCGGGAAGGCTTCCCTGTCCCCATATTTTTTTTTTTTTTTGTGTAAGGTTGATCTCTTTCCGAATGGAGTAAGCGGAACCGACAGGGGGGGGGGGTCAATCAACCATACAAAAGGATATCTATCTCTTAGTTGAAAGAGGGAAGGTCTCCCTGTCCTCCCATACCCCTTCTGAGAGAAGTTTCCCCAGCTCTCAGCTTTGGGGGGGGGGTAGGAGGGCTTAGCCCGCCCTCAAGGCAAATAGTCTGACTGTCTGCCTTATATAAAAAGGCGATTTTAGCTGGTCAGGTGGTATGACCTGCATTGACTATTTTTCCTCCACCTGTTGACCTTCCTTAATATTTATTTTTAATAATAAACACATTTTATTTTAATATTAATATTTATTTGTAATAATAAACACATTATATTATTTTAAATATTAATATTTATTTTTAATAATAAACACATATTATTTTAAATATTAATATTTATTTATAATAATAAACACATTTTATTCTACTTTAAATATTAATATTTATTTTTAATAATAAAAACAATTTTATTTGAATATTAATATGTATTTTTAATAATAAACACATTTTTATTTTAATATTAATATTTATTTTTAATAATGAACACATTTTATTATTTTAAATATTATTATTTATTTTTAATAATAAACACATTTTATGTTATTTTTAATATTAATACTTATTGTTAATAATAAACACCTTTTATTATTGTAAATGTTAATATTTATTTTTAATAATAAACACTTATTTTATTTTAAATATTAATATTAATTTTTAATAATAAACACATGTTATTTTATTTTAAATATTAATATTTACTTTTAATAATAAACACATGTTATTATTTTAAATATTAATATTTATTGTTAATAATAAGCACATTTTATAATTTTAAATAGTAATATTTATATTCATTAATAAACACAATATTAATATTTATTGTTATTAATGAACACATATTTTAAATATTAATAATTATTTTTAATACTAACTCATTTTATTATTGTAAATGTTAATATTTATTTTTAATAATTATTGTTATTTAATAATAATATCTTCTTTTTTTTTACTGTTTATGTCTAACTTTTATCGACTTCTTCTTTTTTAATAGCATATTCTTTAAATGAATAGAAAAATAATTTCCCAACTTTTAGACCCCGGTTATTTGGCTGATAGTCGATAAAAGTGATTAAAAGAGAGATAATATTAATAAATGTGCAGTAATGTATTTTATTTAAATATTCATGAACATTAACGTTGTCATATAAAAAGAAAATGCTAATAAGAAGTGTTTTTAATCAATGTAACATATTTATTCAACTCTGTCATATATTTGTTTGATGACAACTTTTTCGAATCTGTGTACAGTAAAAACGATATACTTACATAGGATTTTGAAAGCATTTAAACTGTCGAAGAGTTTTATTATAAATAAAAGAGTTTAGCTTGTTGAACTTAATGGACTTTTTTGTTGTATTTATTAACTGTTTTATTCTTTTTATCAAACAAAAATAGAATTTTTATATTGACATATTATGGACTGTTTTTCGAACATCGAAATTTTAAAATTAGTTTTATTAAAAAAAAAAAAAAAAAAAAAGACTCGCCATTAGTGGACGGTCCAAAGACAAATATATAACAAATAAATGTTAGCAAAGGCAAGATAAGTTACTTTTCTATCCAACTGGATATATTTTTTGTGTTTTTATTCAATGTAACATATTTATTCAGCTCGAAAAACATACAGTGTTTACCGATGTATTCGAAAAATGTACATGGGGGGGGGGGGGGTTCGTGAATTTAAAAAAAAAAACGATAGTCTAAAATATTATTTTCGATTTATTGGAAAGAACATAAAATTTCACATTGACCCTGAAAATATCGTAAAAATAGAATCAATAGAAAAATTTTGATAGATTTTAAAATTTAAAAAATTGTAAAATATTGAGTTCGGAAAATTCATTACTGTTTAAAAAAAAAAATATTTGGGTTTGTATTACTGTACACGTAGATTCAAAAAAGTTGTCAAAAGACAAATATATAACAAATAAATGTTAGCAAAGGCAAGATAAGTTACTTTTCTATCCAACTGGATATATTTTTTGTGTTTTTATTCAATGTAACATATTTATTCAGCTCGAAAAACATACAGTGTTTACCGATGTATTCGAAAAATGTACATGGGGGGGGGGTTCGTGAATTAAAAAAAAAAAACGATAGTCTAAAATATTATTTTCGATTTATTGGAAAGAACATAAAATTTCACATTGACCCTGAAAATATCGTAAAAATAGAATCAATAGAAAAATTTTGATAGATTTTAAAATTTAAAAAATTGTAAAATATTGAGTTCGGAAAATTCATTACTGTTTAAAAAAAAATATATTTGGGTTTGTATTACTGTACACGTAGATTCAAAAAAGTTGTCAAAAGACAAATATATAACAAATAAATGTTATCAAAGGCAAGATAAGTTACTTTTCTATCCAACTGGATATATTTTTTGTGTTTTTATTCAATGTAACATATTTATTCAGCTCGAAAAACATACAGTGTTTACCGATGTATTCGAAAAATGTACATGGGGGGGGGGGTTCGTGAATTAAAAAAAAAAAAACGATAGTCTAAAATATTATTTTCGATTTATTGGAAAGAACATAAAATTTCACATTGACCCTGAAAATATCGTAAAAATAGAATCAATAGAAAAATTTTGATAGATTTTAAAATTTAAAAAATTGTAAAATATTGAGTTCGGAAAATTCATTACTGTTTAAAAAAAAAAATATTTGGGTTTGTATTACTGTACACGTAGATTCAAAAAAGTTGTCAAAAGACAAATATATAACAAATAAATGTTATCAAAGGCAACTGGATATATTTTTTGTGTTTTTATTCAATGTAACATATTTATTCAGCTCGAAAAACATACAGTGTTTACCGATGTATTCGAAAAATGCCACCCGTTGTTTACAAAGCCATTTGCCGGAAGTGACGGTTTTTTTTTATATAAGTTTTATTCAAACAGGCTTTATTTGAACTTAATGGACTTTTTTTTGTATTTATTAACTGTTTTATTCTTTATGGACTCTTTTTCGAACATCGAAATTGTAAAATTAGTTTTATTTAAAAAAAAAAAAAGACGGTGTTGTTTTTTAATTGAATTCTACACTTTTTCAACAAACTGTTACAGACATAATGGACTACCCCCAACAAAAAACTGCGAATAAAATATATAAAACTCGTAATTTCTGTTTTTAAAGTGGGTTGTTTATTTTCCTTATGAAATATACTTCCAAAATAAACTATTACAGTCGTTTAAAACATAATAGAAGTATTATTTTTTATTTTTTAAAAACAATGTTTACAAAATGTCTAAGCGCGTTTCTCCGACAATTTCTTTTTAAAAACAATGTTTACAAAATGTCTAAGCGCGTTTCTCTCGACAACTTCCGGTTTTGCCGCCGGCCGGCTGCGAATAGCATAAATAAATAACTGTTGCCAGAATTTATCGAATTTTTATTTTTTAATAGCATTTTCTTAAAACGAATAGAAAAATAATTTCCCATGAAAAAAAAAAAAAGAAAATGCTATTAAATATAATAAAAATTACTGAGATAAAAATATAAAAAATACGTACGTAACATCAAAAGCACACCGACTGGTTTTAAAGAGAAAGTGTGTGTGTGTGTGAGAGAGAGAGAGAGAGAGAGAGGGAGGGAGGGAAGAGAAAGCGGTGTATAGTGAATTTTGTTCCTTTTCGAAGCAGCACAAAAATTAAGTGTTTCCATAGTAACCAAACCGGTGCATAGTGAAGTTAGGAATTAGATTCGCCACTAGTGGACGTTGACGTCACGTCACGTGACATGACTAAGCGTTTTTAAACGAATAGAAAAATACAAAGAGGGTGATAGAGAAAGTGAGAGAGAGAGAGAGAGTAAGTGTGAGAGAGAGAGAGACGGTGTTGGTTTTACTCCTCCCCCCCTTCCAGCTTAAGAGGTATGAGGTCACGTGGTAATATACAAAATGGCTAATTATTTTATATTACATAAATATTTCGATATTTTTATTATCGTCTAATATTTTGAAAGCTGAATTTTTTTATTCCTGTACATTTTTTCCTGACATTTTTCGTTAAAACTCTTGTATAAATAATATTTTTAACCAGTTAATCACGATGGAAACATTGTCATAAAGTTTAAAACTATATATTACGTATTAGAAGAGAAAAATGCAAAAGTATCGAAGACAGAACTTGTTATTTACAATTGTTCGCCATTAGTGGTCGTTGACGTCACGTGACATGACTAAACGTTTTGTTTTTTTTTACGTATGAATTACATTGGATCATTCAAGAATTACGTAATAAAAAGCATTACAATGACAGTTTTTTTTGGGCCCCCTTGGAGATAACTGATACGTTTACCCCTTTCTCCTCGTCCGTTTGACGTGAAATTTCGATATTTGTCATCCGGGATACGGGGCTTCGATATGATACCAAATTTATCAAGTCTGGTTGTGTCTTTCAAAAGTTTTAGCGTTACATACAAACATACAAACTCACAGATGTTTGAGATTTATATATATAGAAGAAGATAGAAGAAGATGTAATATATATAAAATAGCTACATATATTACATATAGTCTATATTATATATATAATATATATATATATCTATATAATACACAATATATATAATATACAATATATATAATATATTTACATGATATATATATATTATTTATATATATCATATATATTTAATAATATATATTATATATTATATATACATATATTATATAATATATATTTATCATATATATAATATACATATCTTTATATATATATAGCATGAATACAATATATATATATTATATAATATACATATATAATATCTATAATATATATATATATATATATGTAATCTATATCGTATATATTATATATATGATATACATATATAATATATATATGATATATATATTGTATATATTATATATATTTTATATGTAATATACATATAGTATATATGTATATATGTATATATACATTATATATATTATACATGTATATTATATATATATATCATATATTATATATACTATATATATACTATATATATATTATACATATTATATATAACTTTTAGTATATATGTTACACATATTAACATTTAGTATATATATTATATATATTTTGTATGTACTATATATACTATATATATTATATATATGATATATATATTAAATATATTATATATTTATATTATATATATATTCTCTATATATTATACAATGTATATATATTATATACATATATTATATATAAATATTATATACATATATATATTGTATACATATATATTATATAGATAAACTATATTGTGTATATAGTATATATATAATATATAAGATATAATATATATAATATATATATAATATATATATAATATACATATCTATATAATATAAACAATATATATATAATATATATATAATATATTATATATTATATATAATATATACATATATATATGATGCATACATTATATATACATTGTATACATATATTATATATATAATATATATAATATACATAATATTATATATATGTATATATGTGTAATATAGATATAATATATATATCGTATATATAATATATATATTTTATATATATATTGTATATATTATATATATTTTATATATAATATACGTACAATACATATTTATATATTATATATACATTATATATATACATATTATACATGTATATATCATATATATATATTATATACATATACGTATATATTATAGATATAATATATAACATACATAATACATATATATAAAATACAATATATATAATATATGATATATATAATATATATGTAATTTATATGACATATAATTACAATATATATATATCTGTATTATACATATTATATATATTTATTATATATGTATTATATATATCACAATATTATATATATTATATATATATTGTAGGTATATTTTATATATATAATATATATATATTATATATATTTGTTATATATATATTGTACGTATATTATATATATTATATAATATATATCATGTTAGATATAGTATATTATATATTTCAGATATATTGTATATATATTATATATATATTGTATGTTTAATGTAAATGTTTTTTTTTTGTTTTTACACAGTAATCACCACTTATCAAGTCCCGGAAGCCACTCAGGGATAAGGATTATTGCAAGTACATAAAATTAGTGAGGAGATTTGCTGAAGAGTTTGCTTAAGGGGGCGGTTCATTAGGAATTTGTTAACAATATATAATATATATTATACATATTATATAGAATATATTATATATATATATTTTACATATATATATATAATGTATACATATTATATATGTATATAATATATATAATATACATAATAATATATATATGTATATATGTGTAATATAGATATAATATATATATCGTATATCTATGTATAATATATATATATATAATATATATATTATATATACATATATTGTATATATTATATATATTTTATATATAATATACGTACAATACATATTTATATAGTATATATACATTATATATATATACATATTATACATGTATATATCATATATATAAATTATATACGTATACGTATATATTATACATATAATATATAACATACATAATACATATATATAAAATACAATATATATATATAATATATGATATATATAATACATATGTAATTTATATGATAGATAATTACAATATATATATATATATCTGTATTATACATATTATATATATTTATTATGTATGTATTATATATATCACAATATTGTATATATTATATATATATTGTAAGTATATTTTATATATATAATATATATATATTATATATATTAGTTATATATTTATATATTGTACGTATATTATAAATATTATATAATATATATCATGTTAGATATAGTATATTATATATTTCAGATATATTTTATATATATTATATATATATTGTATGTATAATGTAAATATTATATAATATATATATTATATAGAATATATTATATATATATAGTTAACATATACATTATATATTAAATATATGCATTTTTGTATTATTTATATATATTTTGTATATATATATATATTGTATATATTATATTATACATGTTATAGATGTTGTATATATTATATATATATATATTGTATATATTATATATATCATATATAAAATATGTTATATACAATTTATATTATATATATATTTTATATATACAATATATATATATTGTATATATTCAATATATTCATAATATATAGACACTACATAATATAATATATATGTTTTTATAAAATATATTATATATATTATATATACAATATATATATATATCTATATAATATATATATGTAATATATATATAATATTTATAGATATATGTGTAAAACACCTATATATATAATATATATCGTATGTATTATATATATATGATATATATATAATATACATATATGATATATATATTGTATATATTATATATATTTTATATGTAATATACATATAGTATATATGTATACATAAATTATATATATATTATACATGTATATATTATATATATATATCATATACGTACATATTATATATATATTATATATACTATATATATATATATATTATACATATTATATATAAATTTTAGTATATATGTTACACATATTAACATTTAGTATATATATTTTATATATATTTTGTATGTACTATATATACTATATATATATTATATGATATATATATTAAATATATTATATATTTATAGTATATATATATTCTCTATATATTATACAATATATATTATATACATATATATATATATTATATATATATTATATACATATATATATTGTATACATATATATTATATAGATAAACTATATTGTGTATATAGTATATATATAATATATAAGATGTAATATATATAATATATATACAATATATATAATATATATATAATATACATATCTATATAATATAAACAATATATATAATATATATATAATATATTATATATTATATATATTATATATATAATATATACATATATATATGATGCATACATTATATATATGATGTATACATATATTATATATATATAATATATATATATACTATATATATAATATGCATATATATAATATATATACGATATATATAATATATATAGAATATATATATAATATACATAATACGTGTATATATAATATATATATATTATATATATATTACATATATTATATATATTGTATGTATATCATATATATTATATAATTAAATATATTATATTAATATATACAATATATATACATATATATATTATATATAATATATACATATTATATATAATATATATTTCATATTATATATATAATATTTATATATAATATATACATATATGTAATATATATCTATATAATATATATATGTAATATATGTGTATAATATATATATAATATATAATATACATCGCATATATAATGTATTTACTGCATATATTATATATATTTTATATATTATATATGTATAGTAAATATGTATATGTTTAAATTATATATATGATGCATAAATAAATTATATATATAATATATACGTATATATTATATATATATTATGTATATATTTTATATATAATGCATATATATTGTATATGTATTATATGTATTATATATATATGATATATATATTATATATATATTCTGTGTATATTATATGTATATATTCTATATACAAGATAGAATGTGTATATATATTATATATACATATATTATATATGTATATTATATACATATATATATATATTTTATATTGTATACATATATATAATATATAATATATATAATATAATATAAATAATATATATACAATATAATATATATATACAGTATATATAATATATATATATATAATATACATATCTAGATAATATATATATAAACAATATATATATAATATATTATATATATTATATATATATTGTATATATCATATATTATATACGTATATATATATTATGTATATATTTTATATACATATTATATATATGGTATACATATATGTTATATACCTAATGTATACATCTATTATATATATTATATATATCATACATAATATATATATAACATACATAATACTTATATATATGATATATATAATATATATGTATAATATAATTGTATTATATATATTCATTGTATGTAGTTTATACTTCATGTATCATATATATATATATATTATATATGTATTGATTATATATATTATACATATTATATATATATTATGTATATTATATATTATATATACATATATATATATTTTATATATATTATACATATATATTTTATGTATATAAATATAAATATATATAAATATAGATATATTATATATTTTACATACATTCTATATATTATATATATTGTATGTATATTATAATATTATGTAATATATATATTAATATTATATAGATTATATTGTATATATATGTATATAGTATATATATTACATATATATTTTATATACATATATTTTATATATATATATTACATATATAATATATATGTATATTATATATATGCATATGGTATATAACACATCTATATATATATATATTATATATTTCCTGTATATTATATATTATATATATATATCATATATACCTATATATATGGTATATATATATATTATATATACAATACATATTATATATATTTTTTATATAATATATATTAATAGATATATTATATATATAAATATGTTATATACAATATATATTATATATATAATATATATACATATTATATAAATATATAATATATATATAGTATGTATATGCAATATATATATACAATAATTATATAATATATATATATATATATTATATACAATATATATTATATATATTAAATACATTTATAATATATATATAGACTATATATAAATATATATATATATGATATATATAATATATATATGTAATATATTATATATATTACGTATATATAATAGCTATATACATATATATATACATATATATTATATATATAATATATATGTAATATATTATATATATTATGTATATATAATTGCTATATAAACACAAACATATATATATATATATACTGGGAATATTATACACACACACATATATATATATATATATATATATATATATATATATATATATATATATATACAGACAAACATATATATATATATTTATATATATATATATATATATACAGGGAATATTATATATAATGATACATAATATCTATATTTTTATAAAGTAATAGGGTTCGTGTGTTTCTGTCTGTGTGTACAGCTCTCCATCATCAACGAAATATAAAGGAGGTAAGAGGGTAGATCTCTCCTGGTAGAGAAACATTAGAACCCATTTTAGGATGTTTCTGTTATAGGAGACATAAGAATCTTTGCCTAATTTCTTTATATACTAGTCTACAAACCACCCCCATATCTAATGACTTATGCTCATTTGCATATCACATTATATTAAATCTCTTTAACTAATTACCTCGACCTTATTACATATTGGAAATATTCTAATCATTTCAACTGTACTATTTACAAAATCTATTTAACATTTAATTATTTAATATATTTTCATTTAATTTTATATTCGATTTATTTCACTTTACGTATATTATCAAAACAATTCATTGGCGAGGAAGCTTTATGTTTTGGGATTGTATTGAAAATGTAATGGAAATTTCAATTTCGTTCCGTTTTAATCTTTTATATTTTACTTGCCAATATAATTGAAAGAATACAATTCAACTATCGTAATTTTATATAAATAAACAAAAACAAATATTTTAAAATAAAACTTTATTAAAAAAGAAATAATTTTATTTTTAAATGAAAAAAATCAATTTAGTAAAATAATTGTATTAAACACCCCCAGCCTTGTCAGCAAACCTGTAAACCTATAAAAGTTAACATTTCGAATGTAAACAGTGATTTTTCGATTTTGTTAGCGCTTGCCGCAATTAAAGACAATTAAAACGGAACTAACTTTATTTCCATTCTATTTTTTAAACAACCCCCAAAACATAACGCTCTCTTCCAGTTATAGCCAATGTTTTTTTAATTAAATAAAACAGGTCAAAATAAACAGATAAGCGCATTTTCTTTTACATTTTTCTTACAACCATTGTCATTTAACCAACTGCAGGATATCGTTACTTTTGTGGGGTTGTTTTGAAAATGGCACGGAGATTATAATTTCGTTCCAATTTAATCTTTCTGGTCGAGCCTATTTCGAAAGCCTGTCTTATCATAGATTTGAACTACAAATAATTTATTACATTTTGATTATTACTATCTTAAGACTTAAAGCTTATATTTATTTCATTTTTCTATTTATATATTGAATTAGTTATTTCCAGTCTTATTTAAACTTAGCGCTTTCTTTAAACCGGATGAACCTTTTATAAAAATATGAGTTTAACGTAAAGAACACGAACAAGGTTTTATTCAACTGAATTTCTTTCAGTTTACTAACAAAATATATAAATTTAAAAGAGATATAATTAATAAAATAAAAAGGTTATGTAATTTAAAAGAAATACACGTACTCACAAAAGCAGAACTTTTTTTACACATTTTTTTCTTTAAAACCATAACAATGAGACTAACAATTACCTAGATCTTAGTAATTATTTGTTTTAATAGAACTGTTTTAATTGTACTGTTTACTTAGTTAACCTAAGTTGGTATTACATTTATTTTACATTTACTTTTTTTTTTAATTATTACTTTTAGATTGTGACGTTTACACCCGGAAGTAATGAGTCACACGTAGGTCGCTTTTATTCATTCCTTTTGGTCAGGATCAAAGTGTAGTATCTGTTCTTCAGATGCTGCACTTCATTTTCTTGTTCTCTTTCGGTGGAGGAGAAATCCTTCACGACTGAGACAATTTTTATTTTTGTATCTTTTCTCCACGTTAAAAAACGACCCTGGTGTCTAACTCTGTCCCGTGGGGAGGCATAGTAAATAGGTACAATATAATTGTTTATAATTGTACTATTCAGAAATATTATTTATAGTTCGTCCATTTCAGTTAGTATACATTTCCTTTACGCTTAAATGAATTTTATGTGAGCATGTGCAGAAATGAATTTTATGTGAGCATGCACAGAAATGAATTTTATGTGAGCATGTGCAGAAATGAATTTTATGTGAGCATACACAGAAATGCATTTTATGTGAGCATGTGCAGAAATGAATTTTATGTGAGCATGCACAGAAATGAATTTTATGTGAGCATGCACAGAAATGAATTTTATGTGAGCATGCACAGAATTGAAATTTATGTGAGCATGTGCCGAAATGAATTTTATGTGAGCATGCACAGAAATGAATTTTATGTGAGCATGTGCAGAAATGAATTTTATGTGAGCATGTGCAGAAATGAATTTTATGTGAGCATGTGCAGAAATGAATTTTATGTGAGCATGTGCAGAAATGAATTTTATGTGAGCATGCACAGAAATGAATTTTATGTGAGTATGCACAGAAATGAATTTTATGTGAGCATGTGCCGAAATGAATTTTATGTGAGCATGTGCCGAAATGAATTTTATGTGAGCATGCACAGAAATGAATTTTATGTGAGCATGTGCAGAAATGAATTTTATGTGAGCATGTGCAGAAATGAATTTTATGTGAGCATGCACAGAAATGAATTTTATGTGAGCATGTGCAGAAATGAATTTTATGTGAGCATGAGCAGAAATGAATTTTATGTGAGCATGCACAGAAATGAATTTTATGTGAGCATGCACAGAAATGAATTTTATGTGAGCATGTGCCGAAATGAATTTTATGTGAGCATGTGCCGAAATGAATTTTATGTGAGCATGCACAGAAATGACTTTTATATGAGCATGTGCAGAAATGAATTTTATGTGAGCATGCACAGAAATGAATTTTATGTGAGTATGCACAGAAATGAATTTTATGTGAGCATGTGTTGAAATGAATTTTATGTGAGCATGTGCCGAAATGAATTTTATGTGAGCATGCACAGAAATGAATTTTATGTGAGCATGTGCAGAAATGAATTTTATGTGAGCATGCACAGAAATGAATTTTATGTGAGCATGCACAGAAATGAATTTTATGTGAGCATGTGTTGAAATGAATTTTATGTGAGCATGTGCAGAAATGAATTTTATGTGAGCATGCACAGAAATGCATTTTATGTGAGCATGTGCAGAAATGAATTTTATGTGAGCATGCACAGAAATGAATTTTATGTGAGCATGCACAGAAATGAATTTTATGTGAGCATGTGCCGAAATGAATTTTGTGTGAGCATGTGCAGAAATGAATTTTATGTGAGCATGTGCCGAAATGAATTTTATGTGAGCATGTGCAGAAATGAATTTTATGTGAGCATGCACAGAAATGAATTTTATGTGAGCATGCACAGAAATGAATTTTATGTGAGCATGTGCCGAAATGAATTTTATGTGAGCATGTGCAGAAATGAATTTTATGTGAGCATGTGTCGAAATGAATTTTATGTGAGCATGTGCCGAAATGATTTTTATGTGAGCATGCACAGAAATGAATTTTATGTGAGCATGTGCCGAAATGAATTTTGTGTGAGCATGTGCAGAAATGAATTTTATGTGAGCATGTGCCGCAATGAATTTTATGTGAGCATGTGCAGAAATGAATTTTATGTGAGCATGCACAGAAATGAATTTTATGTGAGCATGCACAGAAATGAATTTTATGTGAGCATGTGCAGAAATGAATTTTGTGTGAGCATGTGCAGAAACGAATTTTATGTGAGCATGTGCCGAAATGAATTTTATGTGAGCATGTGCCGAAATGAATTTTATGTGAGCATGTACAGAAATGAATTTTATGTGAGCATGTGCAGAAATGAATTTTATGTGAGCATGTGCAGAAATGAATTTTATGTGAGCATGTGCAGAAATGAATTTTATGTGAGCATGTGCAGAAATGAATTTTATGTGAGCATGTGCCGAAATGAATTTTGTGTGAGAATGTGCCGAAATGAATTTTATGTGAGCATGTGCAGAAATGAATTTTATGTGAGCATGCACAGAAATGAATTTTATGTGAGCATGCACAGAAATGAATTTTATGTGAACATGTGCCGAAATGAATTTTGTGTGAGCATGTGCAGAAATGAATTTTATGTGAGCATGTGCCGAAATGAATGTTATGTGAGCATGCACAGAAATTAATTTTATGTGAGCATGTGCAGAAATGAATTTTATGTGAGCATGTGCAGAAATGAATTTTATGTGAGCATGTGCAGAAACGAATTTTATGTGAGCATGCACAGAAATGAATTTTATGTGAGCATGTGCAGAAATGAATTTTATGTGAGCATGTGCAGAAATGAATTTTATGTGAGCATGTGCCGAAATGAATTTTGTGTGAGCATGTGCCGAAATGAATTTTATGTGAGCATGTGCAGAAATGAATTTTATGTGAGCATGCACAGAAATGAATTTTATGTGAGCATGTGCAGAAATGAATTTTATGTGAGCATGTGCAGAAATGAATTTTATGTGAGCATGTGCAGAAATGAATTTTATGTGAGCATGTGCAGAAATGAATTTTATGTGAGCATGTGCCAAAATAAACTTTGTGTGAGCATGTGCAGAAATGAATTTTATGTGAGCATGTGCCGAAATGAATTTTATGTGAGCATGTGCAGAAATGAATTTTATGTGAGCATGCACAGAAATGAATTTTATGTGAGCATGCACAGAAATGAATTTTATGTGAGCATGTGCAGAAATGAATTTTGTGTGAGCATGTGCAGAAACGAATTTTATGTGAGCATGTGCCGAAATGAATTTTATGTGAGCATGTGCCTAAATGACATTTATGTGAGCATGCACAGAAATGAATTTTATTTGAGCATGTGCAGAAATGAATTTTATGTGAGCATGTGCAGAAATGAATTTTATGTGAGCATGTGCAGAAATAAATTTTATGTGAGCATGTTCAGAAATGAATTTTATGTGAGCATGTGCCGAAATGAATTTTGTGTGAGCATGTGCCGAAATGAATTTTATGTGAGCATGTGCAGAAATGAATTTTATGTGAGCATGCACAGAAATGAATTTTATGTGAGCATGCACAGAAATGAATTTTATGTGAGCATGTGCCGAAATGAATTTTGTGTGAGCATGTGCAGAAATGAATTTTATGTGAGCATGTGCCGAAATGAATTTTATGTGAGCATGCACAGAAATGAATTTTATGTGAGCATGTGCAGAAATGAATTTTATGTGAGCATGTGCAGAAATGAATTTTATGTGAGCATGTGCAGAAACGAGTTTTATGTGAGCATGCACAGAAATGAATTTTATGTAAGCATGTGCAGAAATGAATTTATGTGAGCATGTGCAGAAATGAATTTTATGTGAGCATGTGCCGAAATGAATTTTGTGTGAGCATGTGCCGAAATGAATTTTATGTGAGCATGTGCAGAAATGAATTTTATGTGAGCATGTGCAGAAATGAATTTTATGTGAGCATGTGCCGAAATGAATTTTATGTGAGCATGCACAGAAATGAATTTTATGTGAGCATGCACAGAAATGAATTTTATGTGAGCATGCACAGAAATGAATTTTATGTGAGCATGTGCCGAAATGAATTTTATGTGAGCATGTGCCGAAATGAATTTTATGTGAGCATGTGCAGAATGAATTTTATGTGAGCATGTGCAGAAATGAATTTTATGTGAGCATGTGCCGAAATGAATTTTATGTAAGCATGCACAGAAATGAATTTTATGTGAGCATGCACAGAAATGAATTTTATGTGAGCATGTGCCGAAATGAATTTTATGTGAGCATGTGCCGAAATGAATTTTATGTGAGCATGTGCAGAAATGAATTTTATGTGAGCCTGTGCCGAAATGAATTTTATGTGAGCATGTGCAGAAATGAATTTTATGTGAGCATGTGCAGAAATGCATTTTATGTGAGCATGCACAGAAATGAATTTTATGTGAGCATGCACAGAAATGAATTTTATGTGAGCATGTGCCGAAATGAATTTTATGTGAGCATGTGCAGAAATGAATTTTATGTGAGCATGTGCAGAAATGAATTTTATGTGAGCACGCACAGACATGAATTTTATGTGAGCATGCACAGAAATGAATTTTATGTGAGCATGCACAGAAATGAATTTTATGTGAGCATGTGCCGAAATGAATTTTATGTGAGCATGTGCCGAAATGAATTTTTGTGCGAGCATGTGCAGAAATGAATTTTATGTTAGCATGTGCCGAAATGAATTTTATGTGAGCATGTGCCGAAATGAATTTTATGTGAGCATGCACAGAAATGAATTTTATGTGAGCATGCACAGAAATGAATTTTATGTGAGCATGTGCAGAAATGAATTTTATGTGAGCATGTGCAGAAACGAATTTTATGTGAGCATGCACAGAACTCAATTTTATGTGAGCATGTGCAGAAATGAATTTAATGTGAGCATGTGCAGAAATGAATTTTATGTGAGCATGCACAGAAATGAATTTTATGTGAGCATGTGCAGAAATGAATTTTATGTGAGCATGCACAGAAATGAATTTTATGTGAGCATGTGCAGAAACGAATCTTATGTGAGCATGCACAGAAATGAATTTTATGTGAGCATGTGCAGAAACGAATTTTATTTTAGCATGTACAGAAATGAATTTTATGTGAGCATGCACAGAAATGAATTTTATGTGAGCATGTGCAGAAATGAATTTTATGTGAGCATGTGCAGAAACGAATTTTATGTGAGCATGTGGAGAAACGAATTTTATGTGAGTATGCACAGAAATGAATTTTATGTGAGCATGTGCAGAAATGAATTTTATGTAAGCATGTGCAGAAATGAATTTTATGTGAGCATGCACAGAAATGAATTTTTTGTGAGCATGTGCAGAAACGAATTTTATGTGAGCATGCACAGACATGAAGTTTGTGAGCATGTGCAGAAATGAATTTTATGTGAGCCTGCACAGAAATGAATTTTATGTGAGCATGTGCAGAAATGAATTTTATGTGAGCATGTGCAGAAATGAATTTTATGTGAGCATGCACAGAAATGAATTTTATGTGAGCATGTGCAGAAATGAATTTTATGTGAGCATGCACAGAAATGAATTTTATGTGAGCATGTGCAGAAATGAATTTTATGTGAGCATGCACAGAAATGAATTTTATGTGAGCATGCACAGAAATGAATTTTATGTGAGCATGCACAGAAATGAATATTACGTGAGCATGTGCAGAAATGCATTTTATGTGAGCATGTGCAGAAATGAATTTTATGTGAGCATGTGCAGAAATGAATTTTATGTGAGCATGTGCAGATACGAATTTTATGTGAGCATGCACAGAAATGAATTTTATGTGAGCATGTGCAGAAATGAATTTTATGTGAGCATGTGCAGAAATGAATTTTATGTGAGCATGTGCAGAAATGAATTTTATGTGAGCATGCACAGAAATGAATTTTATGTGAGCATGTGCAGAAATAAATTTTGTGTGAGCATGCACAGAAATGAATTTTATGTGAGCATGTGCAGAAATGAATTTTATGTGAGCATGTGCAGAAATGAATTTTATGTGAGCATGCACAGAAATGAATTTTATGTGAGCATGTGTGGAAACGAATTTTATCTGAGCATGCACAGAAATGAATTTAATGTGAGCATGTGCAGAAATGAATTTTATGTGAGCATGCACAGAAATGAATTTTATGTGAGCATGTGCGGAAACGAATTTTATGTGAGCATGTGCAGAAATGAATTTTATGTGAGCATGTGCAGAAATGAATTTTATGTGAGCATGCACAGAAATGAATTTTATGTGAGCATGTGCGGAAACGAATTTTATGTGAGCATGTGCAGAAATGAATTTAATGTGAGCATGTGCAGAAATTAATTTTATGTGAGCATGTGCAGAAATGAATTTAATGTGAGCATGTGCAGAAATGAATTTTATGTGAGCATGCACAGAAATGAATTTTATGTGAGCATGTGCAGAAATGAATTTTATGTGAGCATGTGCGGAAACGAATTTTATGTGAGCATGTGCAGAAATGAATTTTATGTGAGCATGTGCAGAAATGAATTTTATGTGAGCATGTGCAGAAATGAATTTTATGTGAGCATGCACAGAAATGAATTTTATGTGAGCATGTGCAGAAATGAATTTTGTGTGAGCATGCACAGAAATGAATTTTATGTGAGCATGTGCATAAATGAATTTTATGTGAGCATGTGCAGAAATGAATTTTATGTGAGCATGCACAGAAATGAATTTTATGTGAGCATGTGCGGAAACGAATTTTATCTGAGCATGCACAGAAATGAATTTAATGTGAGCATGTGCAGAAATGAATTTTATGTGAGCATGCACAGAAATGAATTTTATGTGAGCATGTGCGGAAACGAATTTTATCTGAGCATGCACAGAAATGAATTTAATGTGAGCATGTGCAGAAACGAATTTTATGTGAGCATGCACAGAAATCAATTTTATGTGAGCATGTGCAGAAATGAATTTTATGTGAGCATGTGCAGAAATGAATTTTATGTGAGCATGCACAGAAATGAATTTTATGTGAGCATGTGCAGCAATGAATTTTATGTGAGCATGCACAGAAATGAATTTTATGTGAGCATGTGCAGAAACGAATCTTATGTGAGCATGCACAGAAATGAATTTTATGTGAGCATGTGCAGAAACGAATTTTATGTGAGCATGCACAGAAATGAATTTTATGTGAGCATGTGCAGAAATGAATTTTATGTGAGCATGTGCAGAAACGAATTTTATGTGAGCATGTGGAGAAACGAATTTTATGTGAGCATGCACAGAAATGAATTTTATGTGAGTATGTGCAGAAATGAATTTTATGTGAGCATGTGCAGAAATGAATTTTATGTTTGCATGACCAGAAATGAATTTTATGTGAGCATGTGCAGAAACGAATTTTATGTGAGCATGCACAGACATGAAGTTTGTGAGCATGTGCAGAAATGAATTTTATGTGAGCATGCACAGAAATGAATTTTATGTGAGCATGTGCAGAAAGGAATTTTATGTGAGCATGCACAGAAATGAATTTTATGTGAGCATGTGCAGAAATGAATTTTATGTGAGCATGCACAGAAATGAATTTTATGTGAGCATGCACAGAAATGAATTTTATGTGAGCATGTGCAGAAATGCATTTTATGTGAGCATGTGCAGAAATGAATTTTATGTGAGCATGTGCAGAAATGAATTTTATGTGAGCATGTGCAGATACGAATTTTATGTGAGCATGCACAGAAATGAATTTTATGTGAGCATGTGCAGAAATGAATTTTATGTGAGCATGTGCAGAAATGAATTTTATGTGAGCATGTGCAGAAATGAATTTTATGTGAGCATGTGCAGAAATGAATTTTATGTGAGCATGCACAGAAATGAATTTTATGTGAGCATGTGCAGAAATGAATTTTGTGTGAGCATGCACAGAAATGAATTTTATGTGAGCATGTGCAGAAATGAATTTTATGTGAGCATGTGCAGAAATGAATTTTATGTGAGCATGTGCAGAAATGAATTTTATGTGAGCATGTGCGGAAACGAATTTTATCTGAGCATGCACAGAAATGAATTTAATGTGAGCATGTGCAGAAATGAATTTTATGTGAGCATGCACAGAAATGAATTTTATGTGAGCATGTGCGGAAACGAATTTTATCTGAGCATGCACAGAAATGAATTTAATGTGAGCATGTGCAGAAACGAATTTTATGTGAGCATGCACAGAAATCAATTTTATGTGAGCATGTGCAGAAATGAATTTTATGTGAGCATGTGCAGAAATGAATTTTATGTGAGCATGCACAGAAATGAATTTTATGTGAGCATGTGCAGCAATGAATTTTATGTGAGCATGCACAGAAATGAATTTTATGTGAGCATGTGCAGAAACGAATCTTATGTGAGCATGCACAGAAATGAATTTTATGTGAGCATGTGCAGAAACGAATTTTATGTGAGCATGCACAGAAATGAATTTTATGTGAGCATGTGCAGAAATGAATTTTATGTGAGCATGTGCAGAAACGAATTTTATGTGAGCATGTGGAGAAACGAATTTTATGTGAGCATGCACAGAAATGAATTTTATGTGAGTATGTTCAGAAATGAATTTTATGTGAGCATGTGCAGAAATGAATTTTATGTTTGCATGACCAGAAATGAATTTTATGTGAGCATGTGCAGAAACGAATTTTATGTGAGCATGCACAGACATGAAGTTTGTGAGCATGTGCAGAAATGAATTTTATGTGAGCATGCACAGAAATGAATTTTATGTGAGCATGTGCAGAAAGGAATTTTATGTGAGCATGCACAGAAATGAATTTTATGTGAGCATGTGCAGAAATGAATTTTATGTGAGCATGCACAGAAATGAATTTTATGTGAGCATGCACAGAAATGAATATTATGTGAGCATGTGCAGAAATGCATTTTATGTGAGCATGTGCAGAAATGAATTTTATGTGAGCATGTGCAGAAATGAATTTTATGTGAGCATGTGCAGATACGAATTTTATGTGAGCATGCACAGAAATGAATTTTATGTGAGCATGTGCAGAAATGAATTTTATGTGAGCATGTGCAGAAATGAATTTTATGTGAGCATGTGCAGAAATGAATTTTATGTGAGCATGTGCAGAAATGAATTTTATGTGAGCATGCACAGAAATGAATTTTATGTGAGCATGTGCAGAAATGAATTTTGTGTGAGCATGCACAGAAATGAATTTTATGTGAGCATGTGCAGAAACGAATTTTACGTGAGCATGTGCAGAAATGAATTTTATGTGAGCATGCACAGAAATGAATTTTATGTGAGCATGTGCGGAAACAAATTTTATCTGAGCATGCACAGAAATGAATTTAATGTGAGCATGTGCAGAAATGAATTTTATGTGAGCATGTGCAGAAACGAATTTTATGTGAGCATGCACAGAAATGAATTTTATGTGAGCATGTGCAGAAATGAATTTTATGTGAGAAAGTGCAGAAATGAATTTTATGTGAGCATGTGCCGAAATGAATTTTATGTGAGCATGTGCAGAAATGAATTTTATGTGAGCATGTGCAGAAACGAATCTTATGTGAGCATGCACAGAAATGAATTTTATGTGAGCATGTGCAGAAATGAATTTTATGTGAGGATGCACAGAAATGCATTTCATGTGAGCATGCACAGAAATGAATTTTATGTGAGCATGTGCAGAAATGTATTTTATGTGAGCATGTGCAGAAATGAATTTTATGTGAGCATGTGCAGAAATGAATTTTATGTGAGCACGCACAGAAATGAATTTTATGTGAGCATGTGCAGAAATGAATTTTATGTGAGCATGTGCAGAAACGAATTTTATGTGAGTATGCACAGAAATTGAATTTGATGTGAGCATGTGCAGAAATGAATTTTATGTGAGCATGTGCAGAAACGAATTTTATGTGAGCATGTGCAGAAAAAAATTTTTTGGGAGCATGCACAGAAATCAATTTTATGTGAGCATGTGCAGAAACGAATTTTATGTGAGCATGTGCAGAAATAAATTTTATGTGAGCATGCACAGAAATGAATTTTATGTGAGCATGCACAGAAATGAATTTTATGTGAGCATGTGCAGAAATGAATTTATGTGAGCATGTGCAGAAACGAATTTTATGTGAGCATGCACAGAAATGAATTTTATGTGAGCATGTGTAGAAACGAATTTTATGTGAGCATGCACAGACATGAAGTTTGTGAGCATGTGCAGAAATGAATTTTATGTGAGCATGCACAGAAATGAATTTTATGTGAGCATGTGCAGAAATGAATTTTATGTGAGCATGCACAGAAATGAATTTTATGTGAGCATGTGCAGAAATGAATTTTATGTGAGCATGCACAGAAATGAATTTTATGTGAGCATGCACAGAAATGAATTTTATGTGAGCATGCACAGAAATGAATTTTATGTGAGCATGCACAGAAATGAATTTTATGTGAGCATGTGCAGAAATGAATTTTATGTGAGCATGCACAGAAATGAATTTTATGTGAGCATGTGCAGAAATGAATTTTATGTGAGCATGTGCAGAAATGAATTTTATGTGAGCATGTGCAGAAATGAATTTTATGTGAGCATGCACAGAAATGAATTTTATGTGAGCATGCACAGAAATGAATTTTATGTGAGCATGTGCAGAAATGAATTTTATGTGAGCATGCACAGAAATGAATTTTATGTGAGCATGCACAGAAATGAATTTTATGTGAGCATGCACAGAAATGAATTTTATGTGAGCATGCACAGAAATGAATTTTATGTGAGCATGTGCAGAAATGAATTTTATGTGAGCATGCACAGAAATGAATTTTATGTGAGCATGTGCAGAAATGAATTTTATGTGAGCATGCACAGAAATTAATTTTATGTGAGCATGCACAGAAATGAATTTTATGTGAGCATGTGCAGAAATGTATTTTATGTGAGCATGCACAGAAATGAATTTTATGTGAGCATGTGCAGAAATGAATTTTATGTGAGCATGCACAGAAATGAATTTTATGTGAGCATGCACAGAAATGAATATTATGTGAGCATGTGCAGAAATGAATTTTATGTGAGCATGTGCAGAAATGAATTTAATGTGAGCATGTGCAGAAATGAATTTTATGTGAGCATGTGCAGAAATGAATTTTATGTGAGCATGCACAGAAATGAAGTTTATGTGAGCATGTGCAGAAATTAATTTTGTGTGAGCATGCACAGAAATGAATTTTATGTGAGCATGTGCAGAAACGAATTTTATGTGAGCATGTGCAGAAATGAATTTTATGTGAGCATGCACAGAAATGAATTTTATGTGAGCATGTGCGGAAACCAATTTTATCTGAGCATGCACAGAAATGAATTTAATGTGAGCATGTGCAGAAATGAATTTTATGTGAGCATGTGCAGAAACGAATTTTATGTGAGCATGCACAGAAATCAATTTTATGTGAGCATGTGCAGAAATGAATTTTATGTGAGAAAGTGCAGAAATGAATTTTATGTGAGCATGCACAGAAATGAATTTTATGTGAGCATGTGCCGAAATGAATTTTATGTGAGCATGCACAGAAATGAATTTTATGTGAGCATGTGCAGAAATGAATTTTATGTGAGCACACACAGAAATGAATTTTATGTGAGCATGTGCAGAAATGAATTTTATGTGAGCATGTGCAGAAACGAATTTTATGTGAGCATGTGCAGAAAAATTTTTTATGTGAGCATGCACAGAAATCAATTTTATGTGAGCATGTGCAGAAACGAATTTTATGTGAGAATGTGCAGAAATAAATTTTATGTGAGCATGCACAGAAATGAATTTTATGTGAGCATGTGCAGAAATGAATTTTATGTGAGCATGTGCAGAAATGAATTTTATGTGAGCATGTGCAGAAATGAATTTTATGTGAGCATGCACAGAAATGAATTTTATGTGAGCATGTGCAGAAATGAATTTATGTGAGCATGTGCAGAAACGAATTTTATGTGAGCATGCAGAGAAATGAATTTAATGTGAGCATGTGCAGAAATGAATTTTATGTGAGCATGCACAGAAATGAATTTTATGTCAGCATGTGCAGAAACGAATTTTATGTGAGCATGCACAGACATGAAATTTGTGAGCATGTGCAGAAATGAATTTTATGTGAGCATGCACAGAAATGAATTTTATGTGAGCATGTGCAGAAATGAATTTTATGTGAGCATGCACAGAAATGAATTTTATGTGAGCATGTGCAGACATGAATTTTAAGTGAGCATGCACAGAAATTAATTTTATGTGAGCATGCACAGAAATGAATTTTATGTGAGCATGTGCAGAAAGGAATTTTATGTGAGCATGCACAGAAATGAATTTTATGTGAGCATGTGCAGAAATGAATTTTATGTGAGCATGCACAGAAATGAATTTTATGTGAGCATGCACAGAAATGAATATTATGTGAGCATGTGCAGAAATGCATTTTATGTGAGCATGTGCAGAAATGAATTTTATGTGAGCATGTGCAGAAATGAATTTTATGTGAGCATGTGCAGATACGAATTTTATGTGAGCATGCACAGAAATTAATTTTATGTGAGCATGTGCAGAAATGAATTTTATGTGAGCATGTGCAGAAATGAATTTTATGTGAGCATGCACAGAAATGAATTTTATGTGAGCATGTGCAGAAACGAATTTTATGTGAGCATGCACAGACATGAAATTTGTGAGCATGTGCAGAAATGAATTTTATGTGAGCATGCACAGAAATGAATTTTATGTGAGCATGTGCAGAAATGAATTTTATGTGAGCATGCACAGAAATGAATTTTATGTGAGCATGTGCAGAAATGAATTTTATGTGAGCATGTGCAGAAATGAATTTTATGTGAGCATGCACAGAAATGAATTTTATGTGAGCATGTGCGGAAACAAATTTTATCTGAGCATGCACAGAAATGAATTTAATGTGAGCATGTGCAGAAATGAATTTTATGTGAGCATGTGCAGAAACGAATTTTATGTGAGCATGCACAGAAATCAATTTTATGTGAGCATGTGCAGAAATGAATTTTATGTGAGAAAGTGCAGAAATGAATTTTATGTGAGCATGCACAGAAATGAATTTTATGTGAGCATGTGCCAAAATGAATTTTATGTGAGCATGCACAGAAATGAATTTTATGTGAGCATGTGCAGAAACGAATCTTATGTGAGCATGCACAGAAATGAATTTTATGTGAGCATGTGCAGAAATACATTTTATGTGAGCATGTGCAGAAATGAATTTTATGTGAGCATGCACAGAAATGAATTTTATGTGAGCATGTGCAGAAATGAATTTTATGTGAGCATGTGCAGAAATGTATTTTATGTGAGCATGTGCAGAAATGAATTTTATGTGAGCATGTGCAGAAATGAATTTTATGTGAGCACGCACAGAAATGAATTTTATGTGAGCATGTGCAGAAATGAATTTTTTGTGAGCATGTGCAGAAACGAATTTTATGTGAGTATGCACAGAAATTGAATTTGATGTGAGCATGTGCAGAAATGAATTTTATGTGCGCATGTGCAGAAACGAATTTTATGCGAGCATGTGCAGAAAAAAATTTTATGTGAGCATGCACAGAAATCAATTTTATGTGAGCATGTGCAGAAACGACTTTTATGTGAGCATGTGCAGAAATAAATTTTATGTGAGCCTGCACAGAAATGAATTTTATGTGAGCATGCACAGAAATGAATTTTATGTGAGCATGTGCAGAAATGAATTTATGTGAGCATGTGCAGAAACGAATTTTATGTGAGCATGCAGAGAAATGAATTTTATGTGAGCATGCGCAGAAATGAATTTATGTGAGCATGCACACAAATCAATTTTATGTGAGCATGCACAGAAATGAATTTTATGTGAGCATGTGCAGAAATGAATTTTATGTGAGCATGTGCAGAAATGAATTTTATGTGAGACTGCACAGAAATGAATTTTATGTGAGCATGTGCAGAAATGAATTTTATGTGAGCACGCACACAAATGAATTTTATGTGAGCATGTGCAGAAATGAATTTTATGTGAGCATGTGCAGAGACGAATTTTATGTGAGCATGCACAGAAATGAATTTTATGTGAGCATGCACAGAAATGAATTTTATGTGAGCATGCACAGAAATTAATTTTATGTGAGCATGTGCAGAAACGAATTTTATGTGAGCATGTGCAGAAACGAATTTTATGTGAGCATGCACAGAAATTAATTGTATGTGAGCATGTGCAGAAATGAATTTTATGTGAGAATGCACAGAAATGAATTTCATGTGAGCATGTGCAGAAATGAATTTTATGTGAGCATGTGCAGACATTAATTTTATGTGAGCATGCACAGAAATGAATTTTATGTGAGCATGTGCAGAAATAAATATTATGTGAACATGCACAGAAAGGAATTTTATGTGAGCATGTGCAGAAATGCATTTTATGTGAGCATGTGCAGATACGAATTTTATGTAAGCATGCACAGAAATGAATTTTATGTGAGCATGTGCAGAAATGAATTTTATGTGAGCATATGCAGAAACGAATTTTATGTGAGCATGTGCAGAAACGAATTTTATGTGAGCATGCACAGAAATGAATTTTATGTGAGCATGTGCAGAAATGAATTTTATGTGAGCATGTGCAGAAATGAATTTTATGTGAGCATGCACAGAAATGAATTTTATGTGAGCATGCACAGAAATGAATTTTATGTGAGCATGTGCAGAAACGAATTTATGTGAGCATGTGCAGAAACGAATTTTATGTGAGCATGCACAGAAATGAATTTTATGTGAGCATGCGCAGAAATGAATTTTATGTGAGCATGCACAGAAATGAATTTTATGTGAGCATGCACAGAAATGAATTTTATGTGAGCATGTGCAGAAATGAATTTTATGTGAGCATGTGCAGAAATGAATTTATGTGAGCATGCACAGAAATGAATTTTATGTGAGCATGCACAGAAATGAATTTTATGTGAGCATGTGCAGAAATGAATTTTATGTGAGCATGTGCAGAAACGAATTTTATGTGAGCATGTGGAGAAACGAATTTTATGTGAGCATGCACAGAAATGAATTTTATGTGAGTATGTTCAGAAATGAATTTTATGTGAGCATGTGCAGAAATGAATTTTATGTTTGCATGACCAGAAATGAATTTTATGTGAGCATGTGCAGAAACGAATTTTATGTGAGCATGCACAGACATGAAGTTTGTGAGCATGTGCAGAAATGAATTTTATGTGAGCATGCACAGAAATGAATTTTATGTGAGCATGTGCAGAAAGGAATTTTATGTGAGCATGCACAGAAATGAATTTTATGTGAGCATGTGCAGAAATGAATTTTATGTGAGCATGCACAGAAATGAATTTTATGTGAGCATGCACAGAAATGAATATTATGTGAGCATGTGCAGAAATGCATTTTATGTGAGCATGTGCAGAAATGAATTTTATGTGAGCATGTGCAGAAATGAATTTTATGTGAGCATGTGCAGATACGAATTTTATGTGAGCATGCACAGAAATGAATTTTATGTGAGCATGTGCAGAAATGAATTTTATGTGAGCATGTGCAGAAATGAATTTTATGTGAGCATGTGCAGAAATGAATTTTATGTGAGCATGTGCAGAAATGAATTTTATGTGAGCATGCACAGAAATGAATTTTATGTGAGCATGTGCAGAAATGAATTTTGTGTGAGCATGCACAGAAATGAATTTTATGTGAGCATGTGCAGAAACGAATTTTACGTGAGCATGTGCAGAAATGAATTTTATGTGAGCATGCACAGAAATGAATTTTATGTGAGCATGTGCGGAAACAAATTTTATCTGAGCATGCACAGAAATGAATTTAATGTGAGCATGTGCAGAAATGAATTTTATGTGAGCATGTGCAGAAACGAATTTTATGTGAGCATGCACAGAAATGAATTTTATGTGAGCATGTGCAGAAATGAATTTTATGTGAGAAAGTGCAGAAATGAATTTTATGTGAGCATGTGCCGAAATGAATTTTATGTGAGCATGTGCAGAAATGAATTTTATGTGAGCATGTGCAGAAACGAATCTTATGTGAGCATGCACAGAAATGAATTTTATGTGAGCATGTGCAGAAATGAATTTTATGTGAGGATGCACAGAAATGCATTTCATGTGAGCATGCACAGAAATGAATTTTATGTGAGCATGTGCAGAAATGTATTTTATGTGAGCATGTGCAGAAATGAATTTTATGTGAGCATGTGCAGAAATGAATTTTATGTGAGCACGCACAGAAATGAATTTTATGTGAGCATGTGCAGAAATGAATTTTATGTGAGCATGTGCAGAAACGAATTTTATGTGAGTATGCACAGAAATTGAATTTGATGTGAGCATGTGCAGAAATGAATTTTATGTGAGCATGTGCAGAAACGAATTTTATGTGAGCATGTGCAGAAAAAAATTTTTTGGGAGCATGCACAGAAATCAATTTTATGTGAGCATGTGCAGAAACGAATTTTATGTGAGCATGTGCAGAAATAAATTTTATGTGAGCATGCACAGAAATGAATTTTATGTGAGCATGCACAGAAATGAATTTTATGTGAGCATGTGCAGAAATGAATTTATGTGAGCATGTGCAGAAACGAATTTTATGTGAGCATGCACAGAAATGAATTTTATGTGAGCATGTGTAGAAACGAATTTTATGTGAGCATGCACAGACATGAAGTTTGTGAGCATGTGCAGAAATGAATTTTATGTGAGCATGCACAGAAATGAATTTTATGTGAGCATGTGCAGAAATGAATTTTATGTGAGCATGCACAGAAATGAATTTTATGTGAGCATGTGCAGAAATGAATTTTATGTGAGCATGCACAGAAATGAATTTTATGTGAGCATGCACAGAAATGAATTTTATGTGAGCATGCACAGAAATGAATTTTATGTGAGCATGCACAGAAATGAATTTTATGTGAGCATGTGCAGAAATGAATTTTATGTGAGCATGCACAGAAATGAATTTTATGTGAGCATGTGCAGAAATGAATTTTATGTGAGCATGTGCAGAAATGAATTTTATGTGAGCATGTGCAGAAATGAATTTTATGTGAGCATGCACAGAAATGAATTTTATGTGAGCATGCACAGAAATGAATTTTATGTGAGCATGTGCAGAAATGAATTTTATGTGAGCATGCACAGAAATGAATTTTATGTGAGCATGCACAGAAATGAATTTTATGTGAGCATGCACAGAAATGAATTTTATGTGAGCATGCACAGAAATGAATTTTATGTGAGCATGTGCAGAAATGAATTTTATGTGAGCATGCACAGAAATGAATTTTATGTGAGCATGTGCAGAAATGAATTTTATGTGAGCATGCACAGAAATTAATTTTATGTGAGCATGCACAGAAATGAATTTTATGTGAGCATGTGCAGAAATGTATTTTATGTGAGCATGCACAGAAATGAATTTTATGTGAGCATGTGCAGAAATGAATTTTATGTGAGCATGCACAGAAATGAATTTTATGTGAGCATGCACAGAAATGAATATTATGTGAGCATGTGCAGAAATGAATTTTATGTGAGCATGTGCAGAAATGAATTTAATGTGAGCATGTGCAGAAATGAATTTTATGTGAGCATGTGCAGAAATGAATTTTATGTGAGCATGCACAGAAATGAAGTTTATGTGAGCATGTGCAGAAATTAATTTTGTGTGAGCATGCACAGAAATGAATTTTATGTGAGCATGTGCAGAAACGAATTTTATGTGAGCATGTGCAGAAATGAATTTTATGTGAGCATGCACAGAAATGAATTTTATGTGAGCATGTGCGGAAACCAATTTTATCTGAGCATGCACAGAAATGAATTTAATGTGAGCATGTGCAGAAATGAATTTTATGTGAGCATGTGCAGAAACGAATTTTATGTGAGCATGCACAGAAATCAATTTTATGTGAGCATGTGCAGAAATGAATTTTATGTGAGAAAGTGCAGAAATGAATTTTATGTGAGCATGCACAGAAATGAATTTTATGTGAGCATGTGCCGAAATGAATTTTATGTGAGCATGCACAGAAATGAATTTTATGTGAGCATGTGCAGAAATGAATTTTATGTGAGCACACACAGAAATGAATTTTATGTGAGCATGTGCAGAAATGAATTTTATGTGAGCATGTGCAGAAACGAATTTTATGTGAGCATGTGCAGAAAAATTTTTTATGTGAGCATGCACAGAAATCAATTTTATGTGAGCATGTGCAGAAACGAATTTTATGTGAGAATGTGCAGAAATAAATTTTATGTGAGCATGCACAGAAATGAATTTTATGTGAGCATGTGCAGAAATGAATTTTATGTGAGCATGTGCAGAAATGAATTTTATGTGAGCATGTGCAGAAATGAATTTTATGTGAGCATGCACAGAAATGAATTTTATGTGAGCATGTGCAGAAATGAATTTATGTGAGCATGTGCAGAAACGAATTTTATGTGAGCATGCAGAGAAATGAATTTAATGTGAGCATGTGCAGAAATGAATTTTATGTGAGCATGCACAGAAATGAATTTTATGTCAGCATGTGCAGAAACGAATTTTATGTGAGCATGCACAGACATGAAATTTGTGAGCATGTGCAGAAATGAATTTTATGTGAGCATGCACAGAAATGAATTTTATGTGAGCATGTGCAGAAATGAATTTTATGTGAGCATGCACAGAAATGAATTTTATGTGAGCATGTGCAGACATGAATTTTAAGTGAGCATGCACAGAAATTAATTTTATGTGAGCATGCACAGAAATGAATTTTATGTGAGCATGTGCAGAAAGGAATTTTATGTGAGCATGCACAGAAATGAATTTTATGTGAGCATGTGCAGAAATGAATTTTATGTGAGCATGCACAGAAATGAATTTTATGTGAGCATGCACAGAAATGAATATTATGTGAGCATGTGCAGAAATGCATTTTATGTGAGCATGTGCAGAAATGAATTTTATGTGAGCATGTGCAGAAATGAATTTTATGTGAGCATGTGCAGATACGAATTTTATGTGAGCATGCACAGAAATTAATTTTATGTGAGCATGTGCAGAAATGAATTTTATGTGAGCATGTGCAGAAATGAATTTTATGTGAGCATGCACAGAAATGAATTTTATGTGAGCATGTGCAGAAACGAATTTTATGTGAGCATGCACAGACATGAAATTTGTGAGCATGTGCAGAAATGAATTTTATGTGAGCATGCACAGAAATGAATTTTATGTGAGCATGTGCAGAAATGAATTTTATGTGAGCATGCACAGAAATGAATTTTATGTGAGCATGTGCAGAAATGAATTTTATGTGAGCATGTGCAGAAATGAATTTTATGTGAGCATGCACAGAAATGAATTTTATGTGAGCATGTGCGGAAACAAATTTTATCTGAGCATGCACAGAAATGAATTTAATGTGAGCATGTGCAGAAATGAATTTTATGTGAGCATGTGCAGAAACGAATTTTATGTGAGCATGCACAGAAATCAATTTTATGTGAGCATGTGCAGAAATGAATTTTATGTGAGAAAGTGCAGAAATGAATTTTATGTGAGCATGCACAGAAATGAATTTTATGTGAGCATGTGCCAAAATGAATTTTATGTGAGCATGCACAGAAATGAATTTTATGTGAGCATGTGCAGAAACGAATCTTATGTGAGCATGCACAGAAATGAATTTTATGTGAGCATGTGCAGAAATACATTTTATGTGAGCATGTGCAGAAATGAATTTTATGTGAGCATGCACAGAAATGAATTTTATGTGAGCATGTGCAGAAATGAATTTTATGTGAGCATGTGCAGAAATGTATTTTATGTGAGCATGTGCAGAAATGAATTTTATGTGAGCATGTGCAGAAATGAATTTTATGTGAGCACGCACAGAAATGAATTTTATGTGAGCATGTGCAGAAATGAATTTTTTGTGAGCATGTGCAGAAACGAATTTTATGTGAGTATGCACAGAAATTGAATTTGATGTGAGCATGTGCAGAAATGAATTTTATGTGCGCATGTGCAGAAACGAATTTTATGCGAGCATGTGCAGAAAAAAATTTTATGTGAGCATGCACAGAAATCAATTTTATGTGAGCATGTGCAGAAACGACTTTTATGTGAGCATGTGCAGAAATAAATTTTATGTGAGCCTGCACAGAAATGAATTTTATGTGAGCATGCACAGAAATGAATTTTATGTGAGCATGTGCAGAAATGAATTTATGTGAGCATGTGCAGAAACGAATTTTATGTGAGCATGCAGAGAAATGAATTTTATGTGAGCATGCGCAGAAATGAATTTATGTGAGCATGCACACAAATCAATTTTATGTGAGCATGCACAGAAATGAATTTTATGTGAGCATGTGCAGAAATGAATTTTATGTGAGCATGTGCAGAAATGAATTTTATGTGAGACTGCACAGAAATGAATTTTATGTGAGCATGTGCAGAAATGAATTTTATGTGAGCACGCACACAAATGAATTTTATGTGAGCATGTGCAGAAATGAATTTTATGTGAGCATGTGCAGAGACGAATTTTATGTGAGCATGCACAGAAATGAATTTTATGTGAGCATGCACAGAAATGAATTTTATGTGAGCATGCACAGAAATTAATTTTATGTGAGCATGTGCAGAAACGAATTTTATGTGAGCATGTGCAGAAACGAATTTTATGTGAGCATGCACAGAAATTAATTGTATGTGAGCATGTGCAGAAATGAATTTTATGTGAGAATGCACAGAAATGAATTTCATGTGAGCATGTGCAGAAATGAATTTTATGTGAGCATGTGCAGACATTAATTTTATGTGAGCATGCACAGAAATGAATTTTATGTGAGCATGTGCAGAAATAAATATTATGTGAACATGCACAGAAAGGAATTTTATGTGAGCATGTGCAGAAATGCATTTTATGTGAGCATGTGCAGATACGAATTTTATGTAAGCATGCACAGAAATGAATTTTATGTGAGCATGTGCAGAAATGAATTTTATGTGAGCATATGCAGAAACGAATTTTATGTGAGCATGTGCAGAAACGAATTTTATGTGAGCATGCACAGAAATGAATTTTATGTGAGCATGTGCAGAAATGAATTTTATGTGAGCATGTGCAGAAATGAATTTTATGTGAGCATGCACAGAAATGAATTTTATGTGAGCATGCACAGAAATGAATTTTATGTGAGCATGTGCAGAAACGAATTTATGTGAGCATGTGCAGAAACGAATTTTATGTGAGCATGCACAGAAATGAATTTTATGTGAGCATGCGCAGAAATGAATTTTATGTGAGCATGCACAGAAATGAATTTTATGTGAGCATGCACAGAAATGAATTTTATGTGAGCATGTGCAGAAATGAATTTTATGTGAGCATGTGCAGAAATGAATTTATGTGAGCATGCACAGAAATGAATTTTATGTGAGCATGCACAGAAATGAATTTTATGTGAGCATGTGCAGAAATGAATTTTATGTGAGCATCTGCAGACATGAATTTTATGTGAGCATGCACAGAAATGAATTTTATGTGACCATGTGCAGAAATGAATTTTATGTGAGCATGCACAGAAATGAATTTTATGTGAGCATGTGCAGAAATGAATTTTATGTAAGCATGTGCAGAAATGAATTTTATGTGAGCATGTGCAGAAATGAATTTTATGTGAGCATGCATAGAAATGGATTTTATGTGAGCATGTGCAGAAATGAATTTATGTGAGCATGCACAGAAATGAATTTTATGTGAGCATGCACAGAAATGAATTTTATGTGAGCATGTGCAGAAATGAATTTTATGTGAGCATGTGCAGACATGAATTTTATGTGAGCATGCACAGAAATGCATTTTATGTGAGCATGGGCAAAAATGAATTTTATGTGAGCATGCACAGACATGAATTTTATGTGAGCATGTGCAGAAATGAATATTATGTGAGCATGTGCAGAAATGAATTTTATGTGAGCATGTGCAGAAATGAATTGTATGTGAGCATGCACAGAAATGAATTTTATGTGAGCATGCACAGAAATGAATTTTATGTGAGCATGTGCAGAAATGAATTTTATGTGAGCATGCACAGAAATGAATTTTATGTGAGCATGTGCGGAAACAAATTTTATCTGAGCATGCAAAGAAATGAATTTAATGTTAGCATGTGCAGAAATGAATTTTATGTGAGCATGTGCAGAAACGAATTTTATGTGAGCATGCACAGAAATCAATTTTATGTGAGCATGTGCAGAAATGAATTTTATGTGAGAAAGTGCAGAAATGAATTTTATGTGAGCATGCACAGAAATGAATTTTATGTGAGCATGTGCCGAAATGAATTTTATGTGAGCATGCACAGAAATGAATTTTATGTGAGCATGTGCAGAAACGAATCTTATGTGAGCATGCACAGAAATGAATTTTATGTGAGCATGTGCAGAAATACATTTTATGTGAGCATGTGCAGAAATGAATTTTATGTGAGCATGTGCAGAAATGAATTTTATGTGAGCATGTGCAGAAATGAATTTTATGTTGGCATGCACAGAAATGAATTTTATGTGAGCATGTGCAGAAAGGAATTTTCTGTGAGCATGCACAGAAATTAATTTTATGTGAGCATGTGCAGAAATGAATTTTATGTGAGAATGCACAGAAATGCATTTTATGTGAGCATGCACAGAAATGAATTTTATGTGAGCATGTGCAGAAATGTATTTTATGTGAGCATGTGCAGAAATGAATTTTATGTGAGCATGTGCAGAAATTAATTTTATGTGAGCACGCACAGAAATGAATTTTATGTGAGCATGTGCAGAAATGAATTTTATGTGAGCATGTGCAGAAACGAATTTTATGTGAGTATGCACAGAAATGAATTTGATGTGAGCATGTGCAGAAATGAATTTTATGTGCGCATGTGCAGAAACGAATTTTATGCGAGCATGTGCAGAAAAAAATTTTATGTGAGCATGCACAGAAATCAATTTTATGTGAGCATGTGCAGAAACGACTTTTATGTGAGCATGTGCAGAAATAAATTTTATGTGAGCATGCACAGAAATGAATTTTATGTGAGCATGCACAGAAATGAATTTTATGTGAGCATGTGCAGAAATGAATTTTATGTGAGCATGTGCAGAGACGAATTTTATGTGAGCATGCACAGAAATGAATTTTATGTGAGCATGCACAGAAATGAATTTTATGTGAGCATGCACAGAAATTAATTTTATGTGAGCATGTGCAGAAACGAATTTTATGTGAGCATGTGCAGAAACGAATTTTATGTGAGCATGCACAGAAATTAATTGTATGTGAGCATGTGCAGAAATTAATTTTATGTGAGAATGCACAGAAATGAATTGCATGTGAGCATGTGCAGAAATTAATTTTATGTGAGCATGCACAGAAATGAATTTTATGTGAGCATGTGCAGAAATAAATTTTATGTGAACATGCACAGAAAGGAATTTTATGTTAGCATGTGCAGAAATGCATTTTATGTGAGCATGTGCAGATACGAATTTTATGTGAGCATGCACAGAAATGAATTTTATGTGAGCATGTGCAGAAATGAATTTTATGTGAGCATATGCAGAAACGAATTTTATGTGAGCATGTGCAGAAACGAATTTTATGTGAGCATGCACAGAAATGAATTTTATGTGAGCATGTGCAAAAATTAATTTTATGTGAGCATGTGCAGAAATGAATTTTATGTGAGCATGCACAAAAATGAATTTTATGTGAGCATGCACAGAAATGAATTTTATGTGAGCATGTGCAGAAACGAATTTATGTGAGCATGTGCAGAAACGAATTTTATGTGAGCATGCACAGAAATGAATTTTATGTGAGCATGCACAGAAATGAATTTTATGTGAGCATGCACAGAAATGAATTTTATGTGAGCATGCACAGAAATGAATTTTATGTGAGCATGTGCAGAAATGAATTTTATGTGAGCATGTGCAGAAATGAATTTATGTGAGCATGCACAGAAATGAATTTTATGTGAGCATGCAGAGAAATGAATTTTATGTGAGCATGTGCAGAAATGAATTTTATGTGAGCATCTGCAGAAATGAATTTTATGTGAGCATGTGCAGAAATGAATTTTATGTGAGCATGTGCAGAAATGAATTTATGTGAGCATGCACAGAAATGAATTTTATGTGAGCATGCACAGAAATGAATTTTATGTGAGCATGTGCAGAAATGAATTTTATGTGAGCATCTGCAGACATGAATTTTATGTGAGCATGCACAGAAATGAATTTTATGTGACCATGTGCAGAAATGAATTTTATGTGAGCATGTGCAGAAATGAATTTTATGTGAGCATGTGCAGAAATGAATTTTATGTGAGCATGTGCAGAAATGAATTTTATGTGAGCATGTGCAGAAATGAATTTTATGTGAGCATGCATAGAAATGGATTTTATGTGAGCATGTGCAGAAATGAATTTATGTGAGCATGCACAGAAATGAATTTTATGTGAGCATGCACAGAAATGAATTTTATGTGAGCATGTGCAGAAATGAATTTTATGTGAGCATGTGCAGACATGAATTTTATGTGAGCATGCACAGAAATGCATTTTATGTGAGCATGGGCAAAAATGAATTTTATGTGAGCATGCACAGACATGAATTTTATGTGAGCATGTGCAGAAATGAATTTTATGTGAGCATGTGCAGAAATGAATTTTATGTGAGCATGTGCAGAAATGAATTGTATGTGAGCATGCACAGAAATGAATTTTATGTGAGCATGCAGAGAAATGAATTGTATGTGAGCATGCACAGAAATGAATTTTATGTGAGCATGTGCAGAAATGAATTTTATGTGAGCATGCACAGAAATGAATTTTATGTGAGCATGTGCGGAAACAAATTTTATCTGAGCATGCACAGAAATGAATTTAATGTTAGCATGTGAAGAAATGAATTTTATGTGAGCATGTGCAGAAACGAATTTTATGTGAGCATGCACAGAAATGAATTTTATGTGAGCATGTGCAGAAATGAATTTTATGTGAGAAAGTGCAGAAATGAATTTTATGTGAGCATGCACAGAAATGAATTTTATGTGAGCATGTGCCGAAATGAATTTTATGTGAGCATGCACAGAAATGAATTTTATGTGAGCATGTGCAGAAACGAATCTTATGTGAGCATGCACAGAAATGAATTTTATGTGAGCATGTGCAGAAATACATTTTATGTGAGCATGTGCAGAAATGAATTTTATGTGAGCATGCACAGAAATGAATTTTATGTGAGCATGTGCAGAAATGAATTTTATGTGAGCATGTGCAGAAATGAATTTTATGTTGGCATGCAAAGAAATGAATTTTATGTGAGCATGTGCAGAAAGGAATTTTCTGTGAGCATGCACAGAAATTAATTTTATGTGAGCATGTGCAGAAATGAATTTTATGTGAGAATGCACAGAAATGCATTTTATGTGAGCATGCACAGAAATGAATTTTATGTGAGCATGTGCAGAAATGTATTTTATGTGAGCATGTGCAGAAATGAATTTTATGTGAGCATGTGCAGAAATGAATTTTATGTGAGCACGCACAGAAATGAATTTTATGTGAGCATGTGCAGAAATGAATTTTATGTGAGCATGTGCAGAAACGAATTTTATGTGAGTATGCACAGAAATGAATTTGATGTGAGCATGTGCAGAAATGAATTTTATGTGCGCATGTGCAGAAACGAATTTTATGCGAGCATGTGCAGAAAAAAATTTTATGTGAGCATGCACAGAAATCAATTTTATGTGAGCATGTGCAGTCACGACTTTTATGTGAGCATGTGCAGAAATAAATTTTATGTGAGCATGCACAGAAATGAATTTTATGTGAGCATGCACAGAAATGAATTTTATGTGAGCATGTGCAGAAATGAATTTTATGTGAGCATGTGCAGAGACGAATTTTATGTGAGCATGCACAGAAATGAATTTTATGTGAGCATGCACAGAAATGAATTTTATGTGAGCATGCACAGAAATTAATTTTATGTGAGCATGTGCAGAAACGAATTTTATGTGAGCATGTGCAGAAACGAATTTTCTGTGAGCATGCACAGAAATTAATTGTATGTGAGCATGTGCAGAAATTAATTTTATGTGAGAATGCACAGAAATGAATTGCATGTGAGCATGTGCAGAAATGAATTTTATGTGAGCATGCACAGAAATGAATTTTATGTGAGCATGTGCAGAAATAAATTTTATGTGAACATGCACAGAAAGGAATTTTATGTGAGCATGTGCAGCAATGCATTTTATGTGAGCATGTGCAGATACGAATTTTATGTGAGCATGCACAGAAATGAATTTTATGTGAGCATGTGCAGAAATGAATTTTATGTGAGCATATGCAGAAACGAATTTTATGTGAGCATGTGCAGAAACGAATTTTATGTGAGCATGCACAGAAATGAATTTTATGTGAGCATGTGCAAAAATTAATTTTATGTGAGCATGTGCAGAAATGAATTTTATGTGAGCATGCACAAAAATGAATTTTATGTGAGCATGCACAGAAATGAATTTTATGTGAGCATGTGCAGAAACGAATTTATGTGAGCATGTGCAGAAACGAATTTTATGTGAGCATGCACAGAAATGAATTTTATGTGAGCATGCGCAGAAATGAATTTTATGTGAGCATGCACAGAAATGAATTTTATGTGAGCATGCACAGAAATGAATTTTATGTGAGCATGTGCAGAAATGAATTTTATGTGAGCATGTGCAGAAATGAATTTATGTGAGCATGCACAGAAATGAATTTTATGTGAGCATGCACAGAAATGAATTTTATGTGAGCATGTGCAGAAATGAATTTTATGTGAGCATCTGCAGACATGAATTTTATGTGAGCATGCACAGAAATGCATTTTATGTGACCATGTGCAGAAATGAATTTTATGTGAGCATGCACAGAAATGAATTTTATGTGAGCATGTGCAGAAATGAATTTTATGTGAGCATGTGCAGAAATGAATTTTATGTGAGCATGTGCAGAAATGAATTTTATGTGAGCATGCATAGAAATGGATTTTATGTGAGCATGTGCAGAAATGAATTTATGTGAGCATGCACAGAAATGAATTTTATGTGAGCATGCACAGAAATGAATTTTATGTGAGCATGTGCAGAAATTAATTTTATGTGAGCATGTGCAGACATGAATTTTATGTGAGCATGCACAGAAATGCATTTTATGTGAGCATGGGCAAAAATGAATTTTATGTGAGCATGCACAGACATGAATTTTATGTGAGCATGTGCAGAAATGAATTTTATGTGAGCATGTGCAGAAATGAATTTTATGTGAGCCTGTGCAGAAATGAATTGTATGTGAGAATGTGCAGAAACGAATTTTATGTGAGCATGTGCAGAAATGAATTTATGTGAGCATGCACAGAAATGAATTTTATGTGAGCATGCACAGAAATGAATTTTATGTGAGCATGTACAGAAATGAATTTTATGTGAGCATGCACAGACATGAAGTTTATGTGAGCATGTGCAGAAATGAATTTTATGTGAGCATGCACAGAAATGACTTTTGTGTGAGCATGTGCAGAAATGAATTTTATGTGAGCATGCACAGAAATGAATTTTATGTGAGCATGCACAGAAATGAATTTTATGTGAGCATGTGCAGAAAGGCATTTTATGTGAGCATGCACAGAAGTTAATTTTATGTGAGCATGTGCAGAAATGTATTTTATGTGAGCATGTGCAGAAATGAATTTTATGTGAGCATGTGCAGAAATGAATTTTATGTGAGCACGCACAGAAATGAATTTTATGTGAGCATGTGCAGAAATGAATTTAGTGTGAGCATGTGCAGAAACGAATTTTATGTGAGCATGCACAGAAATGAATTTGATGTGAGCATGTGCAGAAATGAATTTTATGTGAGCATGTGCAGAAACGAATTTTATGTGAGCATGTGCAGAAACGAATTTTATGTGAGCATGCACAGAAATGAATTTTATGTGAGCATGCACAGAAATGAATTTTATGTGAGCATGCACAGAAATGAATTTTATGTGAGCATGTGCAGAAACGAATTTTATGTGAGCATGTGCAGAAACGAATTTTATGTGAGCATGCACAGAAATTAATTGTATGTGAGCATGTGCAGAAATTAATTTTATGTGAGAATGCACAGAAATGAATTGCATGTGAGCATGTGCAGAAATGAATTTTATGTGAGCATGCACAGAAATGAATTTTATGTGAGCATGTGCAGAAATAAATTTTATGTGAACATGCACAGAAAGGAATTTTATGTGAGCATGTGCAGCAATGCATTTTATGTGAGCATGTGCAGATACGAATTTTATGTGAGCATGCACAGAAATGAATTTTATGTGAGCATGTGCAGAAATGAATTTTATGTGAGCATATGCAGAAACGAATTTTATGTGAGCATGTGCAGAAACGAATTTTATGTGAGCATGCACAGAAATGAATTTTATGTGAGCATGTGCAAAAATTAATTTTATGTGAGCATGTGCAGAAATGAATTTTATGTGAGCATGCACAAAAATGAATTTTATGTGAGCATGCACAGAAATGAATTTTATGTGAGCATGTGCAGAAACGAATTTATGTGAGCATGTGCAGAAACGAATTTTATGTGAGCATGCACAGAAATGAATTTTATGTGAGCATGCGCAGAAATGAATTTTATGTGAGCATGCACAGAAATGAATTTTATGTGAGCATGCACAGAAATGAATTTTATGTGAGCATGTGCAGAAATGAATTTTATGTGAGCATCTGCAGACATGAATTTTATGTGAGCATGCACAGAAATGCATTTTATGTGACCATGTGCAGAAATGAATTTTATGTGAGCATGCACAGAAATGAATTTTATGTGAGCATGTGCAGAAATGAATTTTATGTGAGCATGTGCAGAAATGAATTTTATGTGAGCATGTGCAGAAATGAATTTTATGTGAGCATGCATAGAAATGGATTTTATGTGAGCATGTGCAGAAATGAATTTATGTGAGCATGCACAGAAATGAATTTTATGTGAGCATGCACAGAAATGAATTTTATGTGAGCATGTGCAGAAATTAATTTTATGTGAGCATGTGCAGACATGAATTTTATGTGAGCATGCACAGAAATGCATTTTATGTGAGCATGGGCAAAAATGAATTTTATGTGAGCATGCACAGACATGAATTTTATGTGAGCATGTGCAGAAATGAATTTTATGTGAGCATGTGCAGAAATGAATTTTATGTGAGCCTGTGCAGAAATGAATTGTATGTGAGAATGTGCAGAAACGAATTTTATGTGAGCATGTGCAGAAATGAATTTATGTGAGCATGCACAGAAATGAATTTTATGTGAGCATGCACAGAAATGAATTTTATGTGAGCATGTACAGAAATGAATTTTATGTGAGCATGCACAGACATGAAGTTTATGTGAGCATGTGCAGAAATGAATTTTATGTGAGCATGCACAGAAATGAATTTTGTGTGAGCATGTGCAGAAATGAATTTTATGTGAGCATGCACAGAAATGAATTTTATGTGAGCATGCACAGAAATGAATTTTATGTGAGCATGTGCAGAAAGGCATTTTATGTGAGCATGCACAGAAGTTAATTTTATGTGAGCATGTGCAGAAATGTATTTTATGTGAGCATGTGCAGAAATGAATTTTATGTGAGCATGTGCAGAAATGAATTTTATGTGAGCACGCACAGAAATGAATTTTATGTGAGCATGTGCAGAAATGAATTTAGTGTGAGCATGTGCAGAAACGAATTTTATGTGAGCATGCACAGAAATGAATTTGATGTGAGCATGTGCAGAAATGAATTTTATGTGAGCATGTGCAGAAACGAATTTTATGTGAGCATGTGCAGAAACGAATATTATGTGAGCATGCACAGAAATGAATTTTATGTGAGCATGTGCTGAAATGAATTTTATGTGAGCATGTGCTGAAATGAATTTTATGTGAGCATGCACAGAAATGAATTTTATGTGAGCATGTGCTGAAATGAATTTTATGTGAGCATGTGCAGAAATGAATTTTATGTGAGCATGTGCAGAAACGAATTTTATGTGAGCATGCACAGAAATGAATTTTATGTGAGCATGTGCTGAAATGAATTTTATGTGAGCATGTGCTGAAATGAATTTTATGTGAGCATGTGCAGAAATAAATTTTATCTGAGCATGCACAGAAATGAATTTTATGTGAGCATGCACAGAAATGAATTTTATGTGAGCATGTGCAGAAATGAATTTATGTGAGCATGTGCAGAAACGAATTTTATGTGAGCATGCACAGAAATGAATTTTATGTGAGCATGCGCAGAAATGAATTTTATGTGAGCATGCACAGAAATGAATTTTATGTGAGCATGCACAGAAATGAATTTTATGTGAGCATGGTCAGAAATGAATTTTATGTGAGCATGTGCAGAAATGAATTTTATGTGAGACTGCACAGAAATGAATTTTATGTGAGCATGTGCAGAAATGAATTTTATGTGAGCACGCACACAAATGAATTCTATGTGAGCATGTGCAGAAATGAATTTTATGTGAGCATGTGCAGAGACGAATTTTATGTGAGCATGCACAGAAATGAATTTTATGTGAGCATGTACAGAAATGAATTTTATGTGAGCATGCACAGAAATGAATTTTATGTGAGCATGCACAGAAATTAATTTTATGTGAGCATGTGCAGAAACGAATTTTATGTGAGCATGTGCAGAAACGAATTTTATGTGAGCATGCACAGAAATTAATTGTATGTGAGCATGTGCAGAAATGAATTTTATGTGAGCATGCACAGAAATGAATTCCATGTGAGCATGTGCAGAAATGAATTTTATGTGAGCATGTGCAGACATGAATTTTATGTGAGCATGCACAGAAATGAATTTTAGGTGAGCATGTGCAGAAATAAATTTTATGTGAACATGCACAGAAAGGAATTTTAGTGAGCATGTGCAGAAATGCATTTTATGTGAGCATGTGCAGATACGAATTTTATGTGAGCATGCACAGAAATGAATTTTATGTGAGCATGTGCAGAAATGAATTTTATGTGAGAATATGCAGAAACGAATTTTATGTGAGCATGTGCAGAAACGAATTTTATGTTAGCATGCACAGAAATTAATTTTGTGTGAGCATGTGCAGAAATGAATTTTATGTGAGCATGTGCACAAATGAATTTTATGTGAGCATGTGCTGAAATGAATTTTATGTGAGCATGTGCTGAAATGAATTTTATGTGAGCCTGCACAGAAATGAATTTTATGTGAGCATGTGCTGAAATGAATTTTATGTGAGCATGTGCAGAAATGAATTTTATGTGAGCATGTGCAGAAACGAATTTTATGTGAGCATGCACAGAAATGAATTTTATGTGAGCATGTGCTGAAATGAATTTTATGTGAGCATGTGCTGAAATGAATTTTATGTGAGCATGTGCAGAAATAAATTTTATGTGAGCATGCACAGAAATGAATTTTATGTGAGCATGCACAGAAATGAATTTTATGTGAGCATGTGCAGAAATGAATTTATGTGAGCATGTGCAGAAACGAATTTTATGTGAGCATGTGCAGAAACGAATTTTATGTTAGCATGCACAGAAATTAATTTTGTGTGAGCATGTGCAGAAATGAATTTTATGTGAGCATGTGCACAAATTAATTTTATGTGAGCATGCACAGAAATGAATTTTATGTGAGCATGTGCAGAAATGAATTTTATGTGAGCATGTGCAGACATGAATTTTATGTGAGCATGCACAGAAATGCATTTTATGTGAGCATGGGCAAAAATGAATTTTATGTGAGCATGCACAGACATGAATTTTATGTGAGCATGTGCAGAAATGAATTTTATGTGAGCATGTGCAGAAATGAATTTTATGTGAGCATGTGCAGAAATGAATTGTATGTGAGAATGTGCAGAAATGAATTTTATGTGAGCATGTGCAGAAATGAATTTATGTGAGCATGCACAGAAATGAATTTTATGTGAGCATGCACAGAAATGAATTTTATGTGAGCATGTACAGAAATGAATTTTATGTGAGCATGCACAGACATGAATTTTATGTGAGCATGTGCAGAAATGAATTTTATGTGAGCATGCACAGAAATGAATTTTGTGTGAGCATGTGCAGAAATGAATTTTATGTGAGCATGCACAGAAATGAATTTTATGTGAGCATGCACAGAAATGAATTTTATGTGAGCATGTGCAGAAAGGCATTTTATGTGAGCATGCACAGAAGTTAATTTTATGTGAGCATGTGCAGAAATGTATTTTATGTGAGCATGTGCAGAAATGAATTTTATGTGAGCATGTGCAGAAATTAATTTTATGTGAGCACGCACAGAAATGAATTTTATGTGAGCATGTGCAGAAATGAATTTTATGTGAGCATGTGCAGAAACGAATTTTATGTGAGCATGCACAGAAATGAATTTGATGTGAGCATGTGCAGAAATGAATTTTATGTGAGCATGTGCAGAAACGAATTTTATGTGAGCATGTGCAGATCCGAATTTTATGTGAGCATGCACAGAAATGAATTTTATGTGAGCATGTGCTGAAATGAATTTTATGTGAGCATGTGCTGAAATGAATTTTATGTGAGCATGCACAGAAATGAATTTTATGTGAGCATGTGCTGAAATGAATTTTATGTGAGCATGTGCAGAAATGAATTTTATGTGAGCATGTGCAGAAACGAATTTTATGTGAGCATGCACAGAAATGAATTTTATGTGAGCATGTGCTGAAATGAATTTTATGTGAGCATGTGCTGAAATGAATTTTATGTGAGCATGTGCAGAAATAAATTTTATGTGAGCATGCACAGAAATGAATTTTATGTGAGCATGCACAGAAATGAATTTTATGTGAGCATGTGCAGAAATGAATTTATGTGAGCATGTGCAGAAACGAATTTTATGTGAGCATGCACAGAAATGAATTTTATGTGAGCATGCGCAGAAATGAATTTTATGTGAGCATGCACAGAAATGAATATTATGTGAGCATGCACAGAAATGAATTTTATGTGAGCATGGTCAGAAATGAATTTTATGTGAGCATGTGCAGAAATGAATTTTATGTGAGACTGCACAGAAATGAATTTTATGTGAGCATGTGCAGAAATGAATTTTATGTGAGCACGCACACAAATGAATTCTATGTGAGAATGTGCAGAAATGAATTTTATGTGAGCATGTGCAGAGACGAATTTTATGTGAGCACGCACAGAAATGAATTTTATGTGAGCATGTACAGAAATGAATTTTATGTGAGCATGCACAGAAATGAATTTTATGTGAGCATGCACAGAAATTAATTTTATGTGAGCATGTGCAGAAACGAATTTTATGTGAGCATGTGCAGAAACGAATTTTATGTGAGCATGCACAGAAATTAATTGTATGTGAGCATGTGCAGAAATGAATTTTATGTGAGCATGCACAGAAATGAATTCCATGTGAGCATGTGCAGAAATGAATTTTATGTGAGCATGTGCAGACATGAATTTTATGTGAGCATGCACAGAAATGAATTTTATGTGAGCATGTGCAGAAATAAATTTTATGTGAACATGCACAGAAAGGAATTTTATGTGAGCATGTGCAGAAATGCATTTTATGTGAGCATGTGCAGATACGAATTTTATGTGAGCATGCACAGAAATGAATTTTATGTGAGCATGTGCAGAAATGAATTTTATGTGAGAATATGCAGAAACGAATTTTATGTGAGCATGTGCAGAAACGAATTTTATGTTAGCATGCACAGAAATTAATTTTGTGTGAGCATGTGCAGAAATGAATTTTATGTGAGCACGTGCACAAATGAATTTTATGTGAGCATGCACAGAAATGAATTTTATGTGAGCATGTGCAGAAAGGCATTTTATGTGAGCATGCACAGAAGTTAATTTTATGTGAGCATGTGCAGAAATGTATTTTATGTGAGCATGTGCAGAAATGAATTTTATGTGAGCATGTGCAGAAATGAATTTTATGTGAGCATGCACAGAAATGAATTTTATGTGAGCATGTGCAGAAATGAATTTTATGTGAGCATGTGCAGAAACGAATTTTATGTGAGCATGCACCGAAATGAATTTGATGTGAGCATGTGCAGAAATGAATTTTATGTGAGCATGTGCAGAAACGAATTTTATGTGAGCATGTGCAGAAACGAATTTTATGTGAGCATGCACAGAAATGAATTTTATGTGAGCATGTGCTGAAATGAATTTTATGTGAGCATGTGCTGAAATGAATTTTATGTGAGCATGCACAGAAATGAATTTTATGTGAACATGTGCTGAAATGAATTTTATGTGAGCATGTGCAGAAATGAATTTTATGTGAGCATGTGCAGAAACGAATTTTATGTGAGCATGCACAGAAATGAATTTTATGTGAGCATGTGCTGAAATGAATTTTATGTGAGCATGTGCTGAAATGAATTTTATGTGAGCATGTGCAGAAATAAATCTTATGTGAGCATGCACAGAAATGAATTTTATGTGAGCATGCACAGAAATGAATTTTATGTGAGCATGTGCAGAAATGAATTTATGTGAGCATGTGCAGAAACGAATTTTATGTGAGCATGCACAGAAATGAATTTTATGTGAGCATGCGCAGAAATGAATTTTATGTGAGCATGCACAGAAATGAATTTTATGTGAGCATGCACAGAAATGAATTTTATGTGAGCATGGTCAGAAATGAATTTTATGTGAGCATGTGCAGAAATGAATTTTATGTGAGACTGCACAGAAATGAATTTTATGTGAGCATGTGCAGAAATGAATTTTATGTGAGCACGCACACAAATGAATTCTATGTGAGCATGTGCAGAAATGAATTTTATGTGAGCATGTGCAGAGACGAATTTTATGTGAGCATGCACAGAAATGAATTTTATGTGAGCATGTACAGAAATGAATTTTATGTGAGCATGCACAGAAATGAATTTTATGTGAGCATGCACAGAAATTAATTTTATGTGAGCATGTGCAGAAACGAATTTTATGTGAGCATGTGCAGAAACGAATTTTATGTGAGCATGCACAGAAATTAATTGTATGTGAGCATGTGCAGAAATGAATTTTATGTGAGCATGCACAGAAATGAATTCCATGTGAGCATGTGCAGAAATGAATTTTATGTGAGCATGTGCAGACATGAATTTTATGTGAGCATGCACAGAAATGAATTTTATGTGAGCATGTGCAGAAATAAATTTTATGTGAACATGCACAGAAAGGAATTTTATGTGAGCATGTGCAGAAATGCATTTTATGTGAGCATGTGCAGATACGAATTTTATGTGAGCATGCACAGAAATGAATTTTATGTGAGCATGTGCAGAAATGAATTTTATGTGAGAATATGCAGAAACGAATTTTATGTGAGCATGTGCAGAAACGAATTTTATGTTAGCATGCACAGAAATTAATTTTGTGTGAGCATGTGCAGAAATGAATTTTATGTGAGCATGTGCACAAATGAATTTTATGTGAGCATGCACAAACATGAATTTTATGTGAGCATGCACAGAAATGAATTTTATGTGAGCATGTGCAGAAATGAATTTATGTGAGCATGTGCAGAAACGAATTTTATGTGAGCATGCACAGAAATGAATTTTATGTGAGCATGCGCAGAAATGAATTTTATGTGAGCATGCACAGAAATGAATTTTATGTGAGCATGCACAGAAATTAATTTTATGTGAGCATGTGCAGAAATGAATTTTATGTGAGCATGCGCAGAAATGAATTTTATGTGAGCATGCACAGAAATGAATTTTATGTTAGCATGTGCAGAAATGAATTTTATGTGAGCATGCACAGAGATGAATTTTATGTGAGCATGTGCAGAAATGAATTTTATGTGAGCATGTGCAGAAACGAATTTTATGTGAGCATGTGCAGAAATGAATTTTATGTGACCATGCACAGAAATGGATTTTATGTGAGCATGTGCAGAAATGAATTTATGTGAGCATGCACAGAAATGAATTTTATGTGAGCATGCACAGAAATGAATTTTATGTGAGCATGTGCAGAAAGGAATTTTATGTGAGCATGTGTAGAAATGAATTTTATGTGAGCATGCACAGAAATGCATTTTATGTGAGCATGTGCAGAAATGAATTTTATGTGAGCATGTGCAGAAATGAATTTTATGTGATCATGCGCAGAAATGAATTTTATGTGAGCATGCACAGAAATAAATTTTATGTGAGCATGTGCAGAAATAAATTTTATGTGAGCATGCACAGAAATAAATTTTATGTGAGCATGTGCAGAAATGAATTTTATGTGAGCATGTGCAGACATGAATTTTATGTGAGCATGTGCAGAAATGAATTTTATGTGAGCATGTGCAGAAATGAATTTATGTGAGCATGCACAGAAATGAATTTTATGTGAGCATGTGCAGAAATGAATTTTATGTGAGCATGTGTAGAAATTAATTTTATGTGAGCATGTGCAGAAATGAATTTTATGTGAGAATGTGCAGAAATGAATTTTATGTGAGCATGCACAGAAATGAATTTTGTGTGAGCATGTGCAGAAATGAATTTTATGTGAGCATGTACAGAAATGAATTTTATGTGAGCATGCACAGAAATGAATTTTATGTGAGCATGTGCAGAAATGAATTTATGTGAGCATGCACAGAAATGAATTTTATGTGAGCATGCGCAGAAATGACTTTTAAGTGAGCATGTGCAGAAATGAATTTTATGTGAGCATGTGCAGAAATGAATTTCATGTGAGCATGCACAGAAATGCATTTTATGTGAGCATGTGCAGAAATGAATTTTATGTGAGCATGTGCAGAAATGAATTTTATGTGAGCATGCGCAGAAATGAATTTTATGTGAGCATGCACAGAAATGAATTTTATGTGAGCATGCACAGAAATGAATTTTATTTGAGCATGTGCATAAATGCATTTTATGTGAGCATGCACAGAAATGAATTTTATGTGAGCATGCGCAGAAATGAATTTTATGTGAGCATGTGCAGAAATAAATTTTATGTAAGCATGCACAGAAATGAATTTTATGTGAGCATGCACAGAAATGAATTTTATGTCAGCATGTGCAGAAATGAATTTTATGTGAGCATGTGTTGAAATGAATTTTATGTGAGCATGCACAGAAATGCATTTTATGTGAGCATGTGCAGAAATGAATTTTATGTGAGCATGCACAGAAATGAATTTTATGTGAGCATGTGCAGAAATGAATTTTATGTGAGAATGTGCAGAAATGAATTTTATGTGAGCATGCACAGAAATGAATTTTGTGTGAGCATGTGCAGAAATGAATTTTATGTGAGCATGTACAGAAATGAATTTTATGTGAGCATGCACAGAAATGAATTTTATGTGAGCATGTGCAGAAATGAATTTATGTGAGCATGCACAGAAATGAATTTTATGTGAGCATGCGCAGAAATGACTTTTAAGTGAGCATGTGCAGAAATGAATTTTATGTGAGCATGTGCAGAAATGAATTTCATGTGAGCATGCACAGAAATGCATTTTATGTGAGCATGTGCAGAAATGAATTTTATGTGAGCATGTGCAGAAATGAATTTTATGTGAGCATGCGCAGAAATGAATTTTATGTGAGCATGCACAGAAATGAATTTTATGTGAGCATGCACAGAAATGAATTTTATTTGAGCATGTGCATAAATGCATTTTATGTGAGCATGCACAGAAATAAATTTTATGTGAGCATGCGCAGAAATGAATTTTATGTGAGCATGTGCAGAAATAAATTTTATGTAAGCATGCACAGAAATGAATTTTATGTGAGCATGCACAGAAATGAATTTTATGTCAGCATGTGCAGAAATGAATTTTATGTGAGCATGTGTTGAAATGAATTTTATGTGAGCATGCACAGAAATGCATTTTATGTGAGCATGTGCAGAAATGAATTTTATGTGAGCATGCACAGAAATGAATTTTATGTGAGCATGTGCAGAAATGAATTTTATGTGAGCATGTGCAGAAATTAATTTTATGTGAGCATGTGCAGAAATGCATTTTATGTGAGCATGCACAAAAATGGATTATATATGAGCATGTGCAGACATGAATTTATGTGAGCATGCACAGAAATTAATTTTATGTGAGCATGCACAGAAATGAATTTTATGTGAGCATGTGCAGAAATGAATTTTATGTGAGCATGTGCAGACATGAATTTTATGTGAGCATGCACAGAAATGCATTTTATGTGAGCATGGGCAAACATGAATTTTATGTGAGCATGCACAGACATGAATTTTATGTGAGCATGTGCAGAAATGAATTTTATGTGAGCATGTGCAGAAATGAATTTTATGTGAGCATGTGCAGAAATGAATTGTATGTGAGAATGCACAGAAATGAATATTATGTGAGCATGTGCAGAAATAAATTTATGTGAGCATGCACAGAAATGAATTTTATGTGAGCATGCACAGAAATGAATTTTATGTGAGCATGTGCAGAAATGAATTTTATGTGAGCATGCACAGACATGAAGTTTATGTGAGCATGTGCAGCCATGAATTTTATGTGAGCATGCACAGAAATGAATTTTGTGTGAGCATGTGCAGAAATGAATTTTATGTGAGCATGCACAGAAATGAATTTTATGTGAGCATGTGCAGAAATTAATTTTATGTGAGCATGCACAGAAATGAATTTTATGTGAGCATGCACAGAAATGAATTTTATATGAGCATGTGGAGAAAGGAATTTTATGTGAGCATGCACAGAAATTAATTTTATGTGAGCATGTGCAGAAATGTATTTTATGTGAGCATGTGCAGAAATGAATTTTATGTGAGCATGTGCAGAAATGAATTTTATATGAGCACGCACAGAAATAAATTTTATGTGAGCATGTGCAGAAATGAATTTTATGTGAGCATGTGCAGAAACGAATTTTATGTGAGCATGCACAGAAATGAATTTGATGTGAGCATGTGCAGAAATGAATTTTATGTGAGCATGTGCAGAAACGAATTTTATGTGAGCATGTGCAGAAACGAATTTTATGTGAGCATGCACAGAAATCAATTTTATGTGAGCATGTGCAGAAATGAATTTTATGTGAGCATGTGCAGAAATAAATTTTATGTGAGCATGCACAGAAATGAATTTTATGTGAGCATGCACAGAAATGAATTTTATGTGAGCATGTGCAGAAATGAATTTATGTGAGCATGTGCAGAAATGAATTTTATGTGAGCATGCACAGAAATGAATTTTATGTGAGCATGCGCAGAAATGAATTTTATGTGAGCATGCACAGAAATGAATTTTATGTGAGCATGCACAGAAATTAATTTTATGTGAGCATGTGCAGAAATGAATTTTATGTGAGCATGTGCAGAAATGAATTTTATGTGAGACTGAACAGAAATGAATTTTATGTGAGCATGTGCAGAAATGAATTTTATGTGAGCACGCACACAAATGAATTTTATGTGAGCATGTGCAGAAATGAATTTTATGTGAGCATGTGCAGAGACGAATTTTATGTGAGCATGCACAGAAATGAATTTTATGTGAGCATGTACAGAAATGAATTTTATGTGAGCATGCACAGAAATGAATTTTATGTGAGCATGCACAGAAATTAATTTTATGTGAGCATGTGCAGAAATGAATTTTATGTGAGCATGTGCAGAAACGAATTTTATGTGAGCATGCACAGAAATGAATTTTATGTAGGACAGTACAGAAATTAATTTTATGTGAGAATGCACAGAAATGAATTTCATGTGAGCATGTGCAGTAATGAATTTTATGTGAGCATGTGCAGACATGAATTTTATGTGAGCATGCACAGAAATGAATTTTATGTGAGCATGTGCAGAAATAAATTTTATGTGAACATGCACAGAAAGGAATTTTATGTGAGCATGTGCAGAAATGCATTTTATGTGAGCATGTGCAGATACGAATTTTATGTGAGCACACACAGAAATGAATTGTATGTGAGCATGTGCAGAAATGAATTTTATGTGAGAATATGCAGAAACGAATTTTATGTGAGCATGTGCAGAAACGAATTTTATGTGAGCATGCACAGAAATTAATTTTATGTGAGCATGTGCAGAAATGAATTTTATGTGAGCATGTGCACAAATGAATTTTATGTGAGCATGCACAAAAATGAATTTTATGTGAGCATGCACAGAAATGAATTTTATGTGAGCATGTGCAGAAATGAATTTATGTGAGCATGTGCAGAAACGAACTTTATGTGAGCATGCACAGAAATGAATTTTATGTGAGCATGCGCAGAAATGAATTTTATGTGAGCATGCACAGAAATGAATTTTATGTGAGCATGCACAGAAATGAATTTTATGTGAGCATGTGCAGAAATGAATTTTATGTGATCATGCGCAGAAATGAATTTTATGTGAGCATGCACAGAAATCAATTTTATGTGAGCATGTGCAGAAATGAATTTTATGTGAGCATGCACAGAAATGAATTTTATGTGAGCATGTGCAGAAATGAATTTTATGTGAGCATGTGCAGAAATGAATTTTATGTGAGCATGTACAGAAATGAATTTTATGTGAGCATGCACAGAAATGAATTTTATGTGAGCATGTGCAGAAATGAATTTATGTGAGCATGCACAGAAATGAATTTTATGTGAGCATGCGCAGAAATGAATTTTATGTGAGCATGTGCAGAAATGAATTTTATGTGAGCATGTGCAGAAATGAATTTCATGTGAGCATGCACAGAAATGCATTTTATGTGAGCATGTGCAGAAATGAATTTTATGTGAGCATGTGCAGAAATGAATTTTATGTGAGCATGCGCAGAAATGAATTTTATGTGAGCATGCACAGAAATGAATTTTATGTGAGCATGCACAGAAATGAATTTTATTTGAGCATGTGCATAAATGCATTTTATGTGAGAATGCACAGAAATGAATTTTATGTGAGCATGCGCAGAAATGAATTTTATGTGAGCATGTGCAGAAATAAATTTTATGTGAGCATGCACAGAAATGAATTTTATGTGAGCATGCACAGAAATGAAGTTTATGTCAGCATGTGCAGAAATGAATTTTATGTGAGCATGTGTAGAAATGAATTTTATGTGAGCATGCACAGAAATGCATTTTATGTGAGCATGTGCAGAAATGAATTTTATGTGAGCATGCACAGAAATGAATTTTATGTGAGCATGTGCAGAAATGAATTTTATGTGAGCATGTGCAGAAATGAATTTTATGTGAGCATGTGCAGAAATGCATTTTATGTGAGCATGCACAAAAATGGATTTTATGTGAGCATGTGCAGACATGAATTTTTGTGAGCATGCACAGAAATGAATTTTATGTGAGCATGCACATAAATGAATTTTATGTGAGCATGTTCAGAAATGAATTTTATGTGAGCATGTGCAGACATGAATTTTATGTGAGCATGCACAGAAATGCATTTTATGTGAGCATGGGCAAACATGAATTTTATGTGAGCATGCACAGACATGAATTTTATGTGAGCATGTGCAGAAATGAATTTTATGTGAGCATGTGCAGAAATGAATTTTATGTGAGCATGTGCAGAAATGAATTGTATGTTAGAATGCAAAGAAATGAATATTATGTGAGCATGTGCAGAAATGAATTTATGTGAGCATGCACAGAAATGAATTTTATGTGAGCATGCACAGAAATGAATTTTATGTGAGCATGTGCAGAAATGAAATTTATATGAGCATGCACAGACATGAAGTTTATGTGAGCATGTGCAGAAATGAATTTTATGTGAGCATGCACAGAAATGAATTTTGTGTGAGCATGTGCAGAAATGAATTTTATGTTAGCATGCACAGAAATGAATTTTATGTGAGCATGTGCAGAAATTAATTTTATGTGAGCATGCACAGAAATGAATTTTATGTGAGCATGCACAGAAATGAATTTTATGTGAGCATGTGCAGAAAGGAATTTTATGTGAGAATGCACAGAAATTAATTTTATGTGAGCATGTGCAGAAATGTATTTTATGTGAGCATGTGCAGAAATGAATTTTATGTGAGCATGTGCAGAAATGAATTTTATGTGAGCACGCACAGAAATGAATTTTATGTGAGCATGTGCAGAAATGAATTTTATGTGAGCATGTGCAGAAATGAATTTATGTGAGCATGCACAGAAATGAATTTTATGTGAGCATGCACAGAAATGAATTTTATGTGAGCATGTGCAGAAATGAAATTTATATGAGCATGCACAGACATGAAGTTTATGTGAGCATGTGCAGAAATGAATTTTATGTGAGCATGCACAGAAATGAATTTTGTGTGAGCATGTGCAGAAATGAATTTTATGTGAGCATGTGCAGAAATGAAATTTATATGAGCATGCACAGACATGAAGTTTATGTGAGCATGTGCAGAAATGAATTTTATGTGAGCATGCACAGAAATGAATTTTGTGTGAGCATGTGCAGAAATGAATTTTATGTGAGCATGTGCAGAAATGAATTTTATGTGAGCATGTGCAGAAATGAATTTCATGTGAGCATGCACAGAAATGCATTTTATGTGAGCATGTGCAGAAATGAATTTTATGTGAGCATGTGCAGAAATGAATTTTATGTGAGCATGTGCAGAAATGAATTTTATGTGAGCATGCGCAGAAATGAATTTTATGTGAGCATGCACAGAAATGAATTTTATGTGAGCATGCACAGAAATGAATTTTATTTGAGCATGTGCATAAATGCATTTTATGTGAGCATGCACAGAAATGAATGTTATGTGAGCATGCGCAGAAATGAATTTTATGTGAGCATGTGCAGAAATAAATTTTATGTGAGCATGCACAGAAATGAATTTTATGTGAGCATGCACAGAAATGAATTTTATGTCAGCATGTGCAGAAATGAATTTTATGTGAGCATGTGTAGAAATGAATTTTATGTGAGCATGCACAGAAATGCATTTTATGTGAGCATGTGCAGAAATGAATTTTATGTGAGCATGCACAGAAATGAATTTTATGTGAGCATGTGCAGAAATGAATTTTATGTGAGCATGTGCAGAAATGAATTTTATGTGAGCATGTGCAGAAATGCATTTTATGTGAGCATGCACAAAAATGGATTTTATGTGAGCATGTGCAGACATGAATTTATGTGAGCATGCACAGAAATGAATTTTATGTGAGCATGCACAGAAATGAATTTTATGTGAGCATGTGCAGAAATGAATTTTATGTGAGCATGTGCAGACATGAATTTTATGTGAGCATGTGCAGAAATGAATTTTATGTGAGCATGTGCAGAAATGAATTTTATGTGAGCATGTGCAGAAATGAATTGTATGTGAGAATGCACAGAAATGAATATTATGTGAGCATGTGCAGAAATGAATTTATGTGAGCATGCACAGAAATGAATTTTATGTGAGCATGCACAGAAATGAATTTTATGTGAGCATGTGCAGAAATGAATTTTATGTGAGCATGCACAGACATTAAGTTTATGTTAGCATGTGCAGAAATGAATTTTATGTGAGCATGCACAGAAATGAATTTTGTGTGAGCATGTGCAGAAATGAATTTTATGTGAGCATGCACAGAAATGAATTTTATGTGAGCATGTGCAGAAATGAATTTTATGTGAGCATGCACAGAAATGAATTTTATGTGAGCATGCACAGAAATGAATTTTATGTGAGCATGTGCAGAAAGGAATTTTATGTGAGCATGCACAGAAATTAATTTTATGTGAGCATGTGCAGAAATGTATTTTATGTGAGCATGTGCAGAAATGAATTTTATGTGAGCATGTGCAGAAATGAATTTTATGTGAGCACGCACAGAAATGAATTTTATGTGAGCATGTGCAGAAATGAATTTTATGTGAGCATGTGCAGAAACGAATTTTATGTGAGCATGCACAGAAATGAATTTGATGTGAGCATGTGCAGAAATGAATTTTATGTGAGCATGTGCAGAAACGAATTTTATGTGAGCATGTGCAGAAACGAATTTTATGTGAGCATGCACAGAAATCAATTTTATGTGAGCATGTGCCGAAATGAATTTTATGTGAGCATGTGCAGAAATAAATTTTATGTGAGCATGCACAGAAATGAATTTTATGTGAGCATGCACAGAAATGAATTTTATGTGAGCATGTGCAGAAATGAATTTATGTGAGCATGTGCAGAAATTAATTTTATGTGAGCATGCACAGAAATGAATTTTATGTGAGCATGCGCAGAAATGAATTTTATGTGAGCATGCACAGAAATGAATTTTATGTGAGCATGCACAGAAATTAATTTTATGTGAGCATGTGCAGAAATGAATTTTATGTGAGCATGTGCAGAAATGAATTTTATGTGAGACTGCACAGAAATGAATTTTATGTGAGCATGTGCAGAAATGAATTTTATGTGAGCACGCACACAAATGAATTTTATGTGAGCATGTGCAGAAATGAATTTTATGTGAGCATGTGCAGAAATGAATTTTATGTGAGCATGCACAGAAATAAATTTTATGTGAGCATGTACAGAAATGAATTTTATGTGAGCATGCACAGAAATTAATTTTATGTGAGCATGCACAGAAATTAATTTTATGTGAGCATGCACAAAAATGAATTTTATGTGAGCATGTGCAGAAAGGAATTTTATGTGAGCATGTGCAGACATGAATTTTATGTGAGCATGCACAGAAATGAATTTTATGTGAGCATGTGCAGAAATAAATTTTATGTGAACATGCACAGAAAGGAATTTTATGTGAGCATGTGCAGAAATGAATTTTATGTGAGCATGTGCAGAAATGAATTTTATGTGAGCATGCACAAAAATGAATTCTATGTGAGCATGCACAGAAATAAATTTTATGTTAGCATGTGCAGAAATGAATTTATGTGAGCATGTGCAGAAATGAATTTTATGTGAGCATGCACAGAAATGAATTTTATGTGAGCATGCGCAGAAATGAATTTTATGTGAGCATGCACAGAAATGAATTTTATGTGAGCATGCACAGAAATGAATTTTATGTGAGCATGTGCAGAAATGAATTTTATGTGAGGATGCGCAGAAATGAATTTTATGTGAGCATGCACAGAAATGAATTTTATGTGAGCATGTGCAGAAATGAATTTTATGTGAGCATGCACAGAGATGAATTTTATGTGAGCATGTGCATAAATTAATTTTATGTGAGCATGTGCAGAAATGAATTTTATGTGATCATGTGCAGAAATGAATTTTATGTGAGCATGCACAGAAATGGATTTTATGTGAGCATGTGCAGAAATGAATTTATGTGAGCATGCACAGAATTGAATTTTATGTGAGCATGCACAGAAATGAATTTTATGTGAGCATGTGCAGAAATGAATTTTATGTGAGCATGTGCAGACATGAATTTTATGTGAGCATGCACAGAAATGCATTTTAGGTGAGCATGTGCAGAAATAAATTTTATGTGAGCATGTGCAGAAACGAATTTTATGTGAGCATGCGCAGAAATGAAATTTATGTGAGCATGCACAGAAATCAATTTTATGTGAGCATGTGCAGAAATGAATTTTATGTGAGCATGCACAGAAATGAATTTTATGTGAGCATGTGCAGAAATGAATTTTATGTGAGCATGTGCAGAAAGTAATTTTATGTGAGCATGTGCAGAAATGAATTTTATGTGAGCATGCACTGAAATGAATTTCATGTGAGCATGTGCAGAAATGAATTTATGTGAGCATGCACAGAAATGAATTTTATGTGAGCATGCACGGAAATGAATTTTATGTGAGCATGTGCAGAAATGAATTTTATGTGAGCATGCACAGACATGAAGTTTATGTGAGCATGTGCAGAAATGAATTTTATGTGAGCATGCACAGAAATGAATTTTATGTGAGCATGTGCAGAAATGAATTTTATGTGAGCATGCACAGAAATGAATTTTATGTGAGCATGCACAGAAATGAATTTTATGTGAGCATGTGCAGAAAGGAATTTTATGTGAGCATGCACAGAAATTAATTTTATGTGAGCATGTGCAGAAATGAATTTTATGTGAGGATGCACAGAAATGAATTTTATGTGAGCATGTGCAGAAATGAATTTTATGTGCGCATGTGCGGAAATGAATTTCCTGTGAGCACGCACAGAAATGAATTTTATGTGAGCATGTGCAGAAATGAATTTTATGTGAGCATGCACAGAACTGAATTTGATGTGAGCATGTGCAGAAATGAATTTTATGTGAGCATGTGCAGAAACGAATTTTATGTGAGCATGTGCAGAAACGAATTTTATGTGAGCATATGCAGAAACGAATTTTATGTGAGCATGCACAGAAATCAATTTTATGTGAGCCTGTGCAGAAATGAATTTTATGTGAGCATGTGCAGAAATAAATTTTATGTGAGCATGCACAGAAATGAATTTTATGTGAGCATGCACAGAAATGAATTTTATGTGAGCATGTGCAGAAATGAATTTATGTGAGCATGTGCAGAAATGAATTTTATGTGAGCATGCACAGAAATGAATTTTATGTGAGCATGCGCAGAAATGAATTTTATGTGAGCATGCACAGAAATTAATTTTATGTGAGCATGCACAGAAATGAATTTTATATGAGCATGTGCAGAAATGAATTTTATGTGAGACTGCACAGAAATGAATTTTATGTGAGCATGTGCAGAAATGAATTTTATGTGAGCACGCACACAAATGAATTTTATGTGAGCATGTGCAGAAATGAATTTTATGTGAGCATGTGCAGAAATGAATTTTATGTGAGCATGTGCAGAAATGAATTTTATGTGAGCATGCACAGAAATGGATTTTATGTGAGCATGTGCAGAAATCAATTTATGTGAGCATGCACAGAATTGAATTTTATGTGAGCATGCACAGAAATGAATTTTATGTGAGCATGTGCAGAAATGAATGTTAGTGAGCATGCACAGAAATGAATTTTATGTGAGCATGTGCAGAAATGAATTTTATGTGAGCATGTGCAGAAATGCATTTTATGTGAGCATGCACAAAAATGGATTTTATGTGAGCATGTGCAGACATGAATTTTTGTGAGCATGCACAGAAATGAATTTTATGTGAGCATGCACAGAAATGAATTTTATGTGAGCATGTTCAGAAATGAATTTTATGTGAGCATGTGAAGACATGAATTTTATGTGAGCATGCACAGAAATGCATTTTATGTGAGCATGGGCAAACATGAATTTTATGTGAGCATGCACAGACATGAATTTTATGTGAGCATGTGCAGAAATGAATTTTATGTGAGCATGTGCAGAAATGAATTTTATGTGAGCATGTGCAGAAATGAATTGTATGTTAGAATGCAAAGAAATGAATATTATGTGAGCATGTGCAGAAATGAATTTATGTGAGCATGCACAGAAATGAATTTTATGTGAGCATGCACAGAAATGAATTTTATGTGAGCATGTGCAGAAATGAAATTTATATGAGCCTGCACAGACATGAAGTTTATGTGAGCATGTGCAGAAATGAATTTTATGTGAGCATGCACAGAAATGAATTTTATGTGAGCATGTGCAGAAATGAATTTATGTGAGCATGCACAGAAATGAATTTTATGTGAGCATGCACAGAAATGAATTTTATGTGAGCATGTGCAGAAATGAATTTTATGTGAGCATGCACAGACATGAAGTTTATGTGAGCATATGCAGAAATGAATTTTATGTGAGCATGCACAGAAATGAATTTTATGTGAGCATGTGCAGAAATGAATTTTATGTGAGCATGCACAGAAATGAATTTTATGTGAGCATGTGCAGAAATGAATTTTATGTGAGCATGCACAGAAATGAATTTTATGTGAGCATGCACAGAAATGAATTTTATGTGAGCACGCACACAAATGAATTTTATGTGAGCATGTGCAGAAATGAATTTTATGTGAGCATGTGCAGAGACGAATTTTATGTGAGCATGCACAGAAATGAATTTTATGTGAGCATGCACAGACATGAAGTTTATGTGAGCATGTGCAGAAATGAATTTTATGTGAGCATGCACAGACATGAAGTTTATGTGAGCATGTGCAGAAATGAATTTTATGTGAGCATGCACAGAAATGAATTTTATGTGAGCATGTGCAGAAATGAATTTTATGTGATCATGCACAGAAATGAATTTTATGTGAGCATGTGCACAAATGAATTTTATGTGAGCATGCACAGAAATGAATTTTATGTGAGCATGCACAGAAATGAATTTTATGTGAGCACGCACACAAATGAATTTTATGTGAGCATGTGCAGAAATGAATTTTATGTGAGCATGTGCAGAGACGAATTTTATGTGAGCATGCACAGAAATGAATTTTATGTGAGCATGTACAGAAATGAATTTTATGTGAGCATGCACAGAAATGAATTTTATGTGAGCATGCACAGAAATTAATTTTATGTGAGCATGTGCAGAAACGAATTTTATGTGAGCATGTGCAGAAACGAATTTTATGTGAGCATGCACAGAAATTAATTGTATGTGAGCATGTGCAGAAATGAATTTTATGTGAGCATGCACAGAAATGAATTTCATGTGAGCATGTGCAGAAATGAATTTTATGTGAGCATGTGCAGACATGAATTTCATGTGAGCATGCACAGAAATGAATTTTATGTGAGCATGTGCAGAAATAAATTTTATGTGAACATGCACAGAAAGGAATTTTATGTGAGCATGTGCAGAAATGCATTTTATGTGAGCATGTGCAGATACGAATTTTATGTGAGCATGCACAGAAATGAATTTTATGTGAGCATGTGCAGAAATGAATTTTATGTGAGCATATGCAGAAACGAATTTTATGTGAGCATGTGCAGAAACGAATTTTATGTGAGCATGCACAGAAATGAATTTTATGTGAGCATGTGCAGAAATGAATTTTATGTGAGCATGTGCAGAAATGAATTTTATGTGAGCATGCACAAAAATGAATTTTATGTGAGCATGCACAGAAATGATTTTTATGTGAGCATGTGTAGAAATTAATTTATGTGAGCATGTGCAGAAACGAATTTTATGTGAGCATGCACAGAAATGAATTTTATGTGAGCATGCGCAGAAATGAATTTTATGTGAGCATGCACAGAACTGAATTTTATGTGAGCATGCACAGAAATGAATTTTATGTGAGCATGTGCAGAAACGAATTTTATGTGAGCATGTGCAGAAACGAATTTTATGTGAGCATGCACAGAAATGAATTTTATGTGAGCATATGCAGAAACGAATTTTATGTGAGCATGTGCAGAAATGAATTTTATGTGAGCATATGCAGAAACGAATTTTATGTGAGCATGTGCAGAAACGAATTTTATGTGAGCATATGCAGAAACGAATTTTATGTGAGCATGTGCAGAAATGAATTTTATGTGAGCATGCACAGAAATCAATTTTATGTGAGCATGTGCAGAAATGAATTTTATGTGAGCATGCACAGAAATGAATTTTATGTGAGCATGTGCAGAAACGAATTTTATGTGAGCATGCACAGAAATGAATTTTATGTGAGCATGCGCAGAAATGAATTTTATGTGAGCATGCACAGAAATGAATTTTATGTGAGCATGCACAGAAATGAATTTTATGTGAGCATGTGCAGAAATGAATTTTATGTGAGCATGCGCAGAAATGAATTTTATGTGAGCATGCACAGAAATGAATTTTATGTGAGCATGTGCAGAAATGAATTTTATGTGAGCATGCACAGAAATGGATTTTATGTGAGCATGTGCAGAAATGAATTTGTGTGAGCATGCACAGAAATGAATTTTATGTGAGCATGCACAGAAATTAATTTTATGTGAGCATGTGCAGAAATGAATTTTATGTGAGCATGTGCAGAAATGAATTTTATGTGAGCATGCACAGAAATGCATTTTATGTGAGCATGTGCAGAAATGAATTTTATGTGATCATGCGCAGAAATGAATTTTATGTGAGCATGCACAGAAATGAATTTTATGTGAGCATGTGCAGAAATGAATTTTATGTGAGCATGTGCAGAAATGAATTTTATGTGAGCATGTGCAGAAATGAATTTTATGTGAGCATGTGCAGAAATGAATTTATGTGAGCATGCACAGAAATGAATTTTATGTGAGCATGCACAGAAATGAATTTTATGTGAGCATGTGCAGAAATGAATTTTATGTGAGCATGTGCAGAAATGAATTTCATGTGAGCATGCACAGAAATGCATTTTATGTGAGCATGTGCAGAAATGAATTTTATGTGAGCATGTGCAGAAATGAATTTCATGTGAGCATGCACAGAAATGAATTTTATGTGAGCATGCACAGAAATGAATTTTATGTGAGCATGCACAGAAATGAATTTTATTTGAGCATGTGCATAAATGCATTTTATGTGAGCATGCACAGAAATGAATTTTATGTGAGCATGTGCAGAAATGAATTTTATGTGAGCATGGGCAGAAATGAATTTTATGTGAGCATGTGCAGAAACGAATTTTATGTGAGCATGCACAGAAATGAATTTTATGTGAGCATGTGCACAAATGAATTTTATGTGAGCATGCACAGAAATGAATTTTATGTGAGCATGCACAGAAATGAATTTTATGTGAGTATGTGCAGAAATGAATTTTATGTGAGCATGTGCAGAAATGAATTTTATGTGAGCATGTGCAGAAACGAATTTTATGTGAACATACACAGAAATAGATTTTTATGTGAGCATGCACAGAAATGAATTTTATGTGAGCATGCACAGAAATGAATTTTATGTGAGCAAGCACAGAAATAAATTTTATGTGAGCATGCACAGAAATGAATTTTATGTGAGCATGTGCAGAAATGAATTTTATGTGAGCATGTGCAGAAATGAATTTTATGTGAGCATGTGCAGAAATGAATTTTATGTGAGCATGCACAGAAATGAATTTTATGTGAGCATGTGCAGAAATGAATTTTATGTGAGCATGCACAGAAATGAATTTTATGTGAGCATGTGCAGAAATGAATTTTATGTGAGCATGTGCAGAAATGAATTTTATGTGAGCATGCACAGAAATGAAGTTTATGTGAGCATGTGCAGAAATAAATTTTATGTGAGCATGCACAGAAATGAATTTTATGTGAGCATGTGCAGAAATGAATTTTATGTGAGCATGTGCAGAAACGAATTTTATGTGAACATACACAGAAATGAATTTTATGTTAGCATGCACAGAAATAAATTTTATGTGAGCATGCACAGAAATGAATTTTATGTAAGCATGCACAGAAATGAATTTTATGTGAGCATGTGCAGAAACGAATTTTATGTAAGCATGCACAGAAATGAATTTTATGTGAGCATGTGCAGAAACGAGTTTTATGTGAGCATGCACAGAAATGAATTTTATGTGAGCATGTGCAGAAATGAATTTTATGTGAGCATGTGCAGAAACGAATTTTATGTGAGCATGTGGAGAAATGAATTTTATGTGAGCATGCACAGAAATGAATTTTATGTGAGCATGTGCCGAAATGAATTTTATGTGAGCATGTGCCGAAATGAATTTTATGTGAGCATGTGCCGAAATGAATTTTATGTGAGCATGTGCAGAAATGAATTTTATGTGAGCATGTGCAGAAATGAATTTTATGTGAGCATGTGCAGAAACGAATTTTATGTGAACATACACAGAAATGAATTTTATGTGAGCATGCACAGAAATGAATTTTATGTGAGCATGTGCAGAAATGAATTTTATGTGAGCATGCACAGAAATTAATTTTATGTGAGCATACACAGAAATAAATTTTATGGGAGCATATGCAGATATGGATTTTATATGAGCATGCACACAAATGAATTTTATGTGAGCATGCACAGAAATGAATTTCATGTGAGCATGTGCAGAAATGAATTTTATGTGAGCATGCACAGAAATGAATTTCATGTGAGCATGCACAGAAATGAATTTTATGTGAGCATGCACAGAAATGAATTTTATGTGAGCATGCACAGAAATGAATTTTATGTGAGCATGCACAGAAATGAAGTTTATGTGAGCATGCACAGAAATGAATTTTATGTGAGCATGTGCAGAAATGAATTTTATGTGAGCATGTGCAGAAACGAATTTTATGTGAACATACACAGAAATGAATTTTATGTGAGCATGCACAGAAATGAATTTTATGTGAGCATGTGCAGAAATGAATTTTATGTGAGCATGCACAGAAATTAATTTTATGTGAGCATACACAGAAATAAATTTTATGGGAGCATATGCAGATATGGATTTTATATGAGCATGCACACAAATGAATTTTATGTGAGCATGCACAGAAATGAATTTCATGTGAGCATGTGCAGAAATGAATTTTATGTTTGCATGCACAGAAGTTAATTTTATGTGAGCATGCACTTAAATGAATTTTATGTGAGCATGTGCAGAAATGAAGTTTATGTGAGCATGTGCAGAAACGAATTTTATGTTAGCATGCACAGAAATGAATTTTATGTGAGCATTCACAGAAATGAATTTCATGTTAGCATGTACAGAAATGAATTTTATGTGACCATGGATAGAAATGAATTTTATGTTGGTACTGTTTAGGAGCATGTTTTAACTCTAAGACAGTATTTAAAAGAAGTTGTAGCAAGTCTGATTCAGTATTTTTTTTATTTAGGGTTTCTTTTGGGGCGATAGTGCTTTCTATTATTTTCTTCATAATTATTGTTTTCAAGTCATCACTGCGACTGTAGCTGAGTTTTATAGTGTTTTTATCAAAGATTTTATGTATTTTTAATAAAAACACTATAAAACTCAGCTACAGTTGCAGTGATAATCTAAAAGGAATAATTAAAAAAATAATAATAGAATACTTAATAACGACAATAATTACAATAATAGCAGTAACACAAAAAACTGCAACTGCACAAATAAATCAGATTGTTCACTCGAATAACAATGCCTACAGACTGAAGTTATATACAAAGCTACTATCGCCTCAATACCCAAAGAGATTTTATATAACCTTTCATTATAATTTAAAATTATGTCTCTTAGTTTATTGTAAGCGACATAGACAGTTATCACCCTTACATTATCTTAGATGTAAAAAAAATGCTTATTCATTTTAGTGTTCTATTTTAAATTTAAATTATTTTAGATTTAGAAAAAATCCTAATTCAACCAGTGCTCAAATTTTAAAATTAATGTTACTACCGTTTGTGTTAATTATTAAGAAATATTCCTTATTACTTTGAAAGTTTTGTTCCCAAAGACAAGACAAAATGAACAATATACATCTATAAATCTACTCACAGTAACTAAAGTAACCACTATGGGACCGATTGTCTATAGAGTTTATTTAGTTGTTTCTAACTATTATTCTTTACTTTTATTAATATCATAAAATATCTCATAGCATAAATAGAATTCCATGAAGCAGTTTGTTGCATTCTTTTAGTTAACTTTCCCTCACTCAATTATACCATATTTAAAGATCAAAAATGTAATTTTTAATATTCTCATTTTACAATTTAGTGCTTTAAACATAATTTAAACTATAGTTTAATTATTTTCCCTTAGACATTATATTACTAGGCTTTAAAAGAATTCCCATATCTCTATATAAATACTCATTCAAAAATATATGTAATATTATATAAACAAAATATAAATTTAACTCCATAAAAAATAAAAAAATTTTTTTTCATTATTTCTACAAGATCTTTCTCCTTTTTTCTAAACAATTTCTAGATTCATCCGCCATACACACTCCAATACACTAGTTTAATTTTCGTGTCTTCCCATTTTTCTTTTTGTGCTGATAAGGAGACAGTATTCAAAAATATTTTATTTGTCAATATTTAATAAATAAATGGATAACATTTCTGAAACAATGGTATACTTTGATTTTGTTTTGTTTCTCCTTTTGAAGATGCTTTATCATTTTACCATTATTCACCTTTTATCCTCTCTCTCCCTCTGTCTCTCTGTCTCTCTCTTTCTCTCCTGAGATGAAGTGCATCACAGATTATTGAATCTTGTATTATCAAGTCTTACAAAATATTTTTGAGAGGTAATATTTTTCTTTAAGACAATTTCAGCCAAAAAGGAATAGCTCAAGACAGAGCAAATTAAAATTTATGATTTATATTTAAATTTTATTCAGAAATATATAATTTTTTAAAGCAAAAATTTATTATTTGAATAAAGAATACAATTAAAAGTAATTTCTTTAATCCATCGTATTATACAAGCTGTGTAGCAGCCGAGTGGCAATGCGATTATAGAGAGACACCATCGTATTATAAAAGCTGTGTAGCAGCCGAGTGGCAATGGGATTATAGAGAGAAACCATCGTATTATAAAAGCTGTGTAGCAGCCGAGTGGCAATGGGATTATAGAGAGACACCATCGTATAATAAAAGCTGTGTAGCAGCCGAGTGGCAATGGGATTATAGAGAGATACCATCGTATTATAAAAGCTGTGTAGCAGCCGAGTGGCAATGGGATTATAGAGAGACACCAACGTATTATAAAAGCTGTGTAGCAGCCGAGTGGCAATGGGATTATAGAGAGACACCATCTTATAATAAAAGCTGTGTAGCAGCCGAGTGGCAATGGGATTATAGAGAGACACCATCTTATAATAAAAGCTGTGTAGCAGCCGAGTGGCAATGGGATTATAGAGAGACACCATCTTATAATAAAAGCTGTGTAGCAGCCAAGTGGCAATGGGATTATAGAGAGACACCATCGTATTATAAAAGCTGTGTAGCAGCCGAGTGGCAATGGGATTATAGAGAAACACCATCGTATTATAAAAGCTGTGAACCAGCCGAGTGGCAATGGGATTATAGAGAAACACCATCGTATTATAAAAGATGTGTACCAGCCGAGTGGCAATGGGATTATAGAGAGACACCGTCGTATTATAAAAGCTGTGTAGCAGCCGAGTGGCAATGGGATTATAGAGAGACACCATCGTATTATAAAAGCTGTGTACCAGCCGAGTGGCAATGGGATTATAGAGAGACACCATCGTATTATAAAAGCTATGTAGCAGCCGAGTGGCAATGGGATTATAGAGAAACACCATCGTATTATAAAAGCTGTGAACCAGCCGAGTGGCAATGGGATTATAGAGAGACACCATCGTATTATAAAAGCTGTGTAGCAGCCGAGTGGCAATGGGATTATAGAGAGACACCATCGTATTATAAAAGCTGTGTAGCAGCCGAGTGGCAATGGGATTATAGAGAGACACCATCGTATTATAAAAGCTGTGTAGCAGCCGAGTGGCAATGGGATTATAGAGAGACACCATCGTATAATAAAAGCTGTGTAGCAGCCAAGTGGCAATGGGACTATAGAGAGACACCAACGTATTATAACAGCTTGTACAAGCCGAGTGGCAATGGGATTATAGAGAGACACCATCGTATTATAAAAGCTGTGTAGCAGCCAAGTGGCAATGGGATTATAGAGAGACACCAAGGTATTATAAAAGCTGTGTACCAGCCAAGTGGCAATGGGATTATAGAGAGACACCAACGTATTATAACAGCTTGTACCAGCCGAGAGCAATGGGATTATAGAGAGACACCATCGTATTATAAAAGATGTGTAGCAGCCGAGTGGCAATGGGATTATAGAGAGACACCATCGTATTATAAAAGCTGTGCAGCAGCCGAGTGGCAATGGGATTATAGAGAGACACCATCGTATTATAAAAGCTGTGTAGCAGCCAAGTGGCAATGGGATTATAGAGAGACACCATCGTATTATAAAAGCTGTGTACCAGCCGAGTGGCAATGGGATTATAGAGAGACACCATCATATTATAAAAGCTGTGTAGCAGCCGAGTGGCAATGGGATTATAGAGAAACACCATCGTATTATAAAAGCTGTGAACCAGCCGAGTGGCAATGGGATTATAGAGAAACACCATCGTATTATAAAAGCTGTGTAGCAGCCTAGTGGCAATGGGATTATAGAGAGACACCAACGTATTATAAAAGCTGTGTAGCAGCCGAGTGGCAATGGGATTATATAGACACCATCGTATTATAAAAGCTGTGTAGCAGCCGAGTAGCAATGGGATTATAGAGAGACACCATCGTATTATAAAAGCTGTGTAGCAGCTGAGTGGCAATGGGATTATAGAGAGACACCATCGTATAATAAAAGCTGTGTAGCAGCCGAGTGGCAATGGGATTATAGAGAGACACCAACGTATTATAACAGCTTGTACCAGCCGAGAGCAATGGGATTATATAGAGACACCATCGTATTATAAAAGATGTGTAGCACCGAGTCTCAATGGGATTATAGAGAGACACCATCGTATTATAAAACCTGTGCAGCAGCCGAGTGGCAATGGGATTATAGAGATACACCATCGTATTATAAAAGCTGTGTAGCAGCCAAGTGGCAATGGGATTATAGAGAGACACCATCGTATTATAAAAGCTGTGTACCAGCCGAGTGGCAATGGGATTATAGAGAGACACCATCATATTATAAAAGCTGTGTAGCAGCCGAGTGGCAATGGGATTATAGAGAAACACCATCGTATTATAAAAGCTGTGAACCAGCCGAGTGGCAATGGGATTATAGAGAAACACCATCGTATTATAAAAGGGGTGTAGCAGCCTAGTGGCAATGGGATTATAGAGAGACACCATCGTATTATAAAAGCTTGTACCAGCTGAGTGGCAATGGGATTATAGAGAGACACCATCGTATTATAAAAGCTGTGTACCAGCTGAGTGGCAATGGGATTATATAGACACCATCGTATTATAAAAGCTGTGTAGCAGCCGAGTGGCAATGGGATTATATAGACACCATCGTATTATAAAAGCTGTGTAGCAGCCGAGTAGCAATGGGATTATAGATAGACACCATCGTATTATAAAAGCTGTGTAGCAGCCGAGTGGCAATGGGATTATAGAGAAACACCATCGTATTATAAAAGCTGTGTAGCAGCCAAGTGGCAATGGGATTATAGAGAGACACCATCGTATTATAAAAGCTGTGTAGCAGCCGAGTGGCAATGGGATTATAGAGAAACACCATCGTATTATAAAAGCTGTGTAGCAGCCAAGTAGCAATGGGATTATAGAGAGACACCATCGTATTATAAAAGCTTGTACCAGCTGAGTGGCAATGGGATTATATAGACACCATCGTATTATAAAAGCTGTGTAGCAGCCGAGTGGCAATGGGATTATATAGACACCATCGTATTATAAAAGCTGTGTAGCAGCCGAGTAGCAATGGGATTATAGAGAGACACCATCGTATTATAAAAGCTGTGTAGCAGCCGAGTGGCAATGGGATTATAGACAGACACCATCGTATTATAAAAGCTGTGTACCAGCCGAGTGGCAATGGGATTATAGAGAGACACCATCGTATTATAAAAGCTGTGTAGCAGCCGAGTGGAAATGGGAATATAGACAGACACCATCGTATTATAAAAGCTGTGCCGCAGCCGAGTGGCAATGGGATTATAGAGAAACACCATCGTATTATAAAAGCTGTGAACCAGCCGAGTGGCAATGAGATTATAGAGACACCATCGTATTATAAAAGCTGTGTAGCAGCCGAGTGGCAATGAGATTATAGAGACACCATGGTATTATAAAAGCTGTGTAGCAGCCAAGTGGCAATGGAATCCCATTGCCACTTGGCTGCTACACAGCTTTTATAATACGATGGTGTCTCTATAATCTCATTGCCACTCGGCTGCTACATATATATAGACACCATCGTATTATAAAAGCTGTGTAGCAGCCGAGTGGCAATGGGATTATAGAGAAACACCATCGTATTATAAAAGCTGTGAACCAGCCGAGTGGCAATGAGATTATAGAGACACCATCGTATTATAAAAGCTGTGTAGCAGCCAAGTGGCAATGGGATTATATAGACACCATCGTATTATAAAAGCTGTGTAGCAGCCGAGTGGCAATGGGATTATAGAGAAACACCATCGTATTATAAAAGCTGTGAACCAGCCGAGTGGCAATGAGATTATAGAGACACCATCGTATTACAAAAGCTGTGTAGCAGCCGAGTGGCAATGGGATTATAGAGAAACACCATCGTATTATAAAAGCTGTGAACCAGCCGAGTGGCAATGAGATTATAGAGACACCATCGTATTATAATAACTGTGTAGCAGCCGAGTGGCAATGGGATTATAGAGAAACACCATCGTATTATAAAAGCTGTGAACCAGCCGAGTGGCAATGGGATTATAGAGAAACACCATCGTATTATAAAAGCTGTGAACCAGCCGAGTGGCAATGGGATTATAGAGAAACACCATCGTATTATAAAAGCTGTGTAGCAGCCGAGTGGCAATGGGATTATAGAGAGACACCAACGTATTATAAAAGCTTGTACCAGCCGAGTGGCAATGGGATTATAGAGAGACACCATCGTATTATAAAAGCTGTGTAGCAGCCGAGTGGCAATGGGATTATAGAGAAACACCATCGTATTATAAAAACTGTGAACCAGCCGAGTGGCAATGGGATTATAGAGAAACACCATCGTATTATAAAAGCTGTGGACCAGCCGAGTGGCAATGGGATTATAGAGAGACACCAACGTATTATAAAAGCTTGTACCAGCCGAGTGGCAATGGGATTATAGAGAGACACCATCATATAATAAAAGCTGTTTAGCAGCCGAGTGGCAATGGGATTATAGAGAGACACCATCGTATTATAAAAGCTGTGTACCAGCACAGTGGCAATGGGATTATAGAGAGACACCATCATATAATAAAAGCTTTGTAGCAGCCGAGTGGCAATGGGATTATAGAGAGACACCATCGTATTATAAAAGCTGTGTACCAGCAGAGTGGCAATGGGATTATAGAGACACCATCGTATTATAAAAGCTGTGTACCAGCCGAGTGGCAATGAGATTATAGAGACACCATCGTATTATAAAAGCTGTGTAACAGCCGAGTGGCAATGGGATTATAGAGAAACACCATCGTATTATAAAAGCTGTGTACCAGCCGAGTGGCAATGGGATTATAGAGAAACACCAACGTATTATAAAAGCTTGTACCAGCAGAGTGGCAATAGGATTATAGAGAGATACCATCGTATTATAAAAGCTGTGTAGCAGGCGAGTGGCAATGGGATTATATAGACACCATCGTATTATAAAAGCTGTGTAGTAGCCGAGTGGCAATATGATTATAGAGGGACACCATCGTATTATAAAAGCTGTGTAGCAGCCGAGTGGCAATGGGAATATAGACAGACACCATCGTATTATAAAAGCTGTGTACCAGCAGAGTGGCAATGGGATTATAGAGAGACACCATCGTATTATAAAAGCTGTGTAGCAGCCGAGTGGCAATGGGATTATAGAGAAACACCATCGTATTATAAAAGCTGTGTAGCAGCCGAGTGGCAATGGGATTATAGAGAAACACCATCGTATTATAAAAGCTGTGTAGCAGCCGAGTGGCAATGGGATTATAGAGAGACACCATCGTATTATAAAAGCTGCGTAGCAGCCGAGTGGCAATGGGATTATAGAGAAACACCATCGTATTATAAAAGCTGTGAACCAGCCGAGTGGCAATGAGATTATAGAGACACCATCGTATTATAAAAGCTGTGTAGCAGCCAAGTGGCAATGGAATCCCATTGCCACTTGGCTGCTACACAGCTTTTATAATACGATGGTGTCTCTATAATCTCATTGCCACTCGGCTGCTACATATATATAGACACCATCGTATTATAAAAGCTGTGTAGCAGCCGAGTGGCAATGGGATTATAGAGAAACACCATCGTATTATAAAAGCTGAGAACCAGCCGAGTGGCAATGAGATTATAGAGACACCATCGTATTATAAAAGCTGTGTAGCAGCCAAGTGGCAATGGGATTATATAGACACCATCGTATTATAAAAGCTGTGTAGCAGCCGAGTGGCAATGGGATTATAGAGAAACACCATCGTATTATAAAAGCTGTGAACCAGCTGAGTGGCAATGAGATTATAGAGACACCATCGTATTATAAAAGCTTGTACCAGCTGAGTGGCAATGGGATTATATAGACACCATCGTATTATAAAAGCTGTGTAGCAGCCGAGTGGCAATGGGATTATATAGACACCATCGTATTATAAAAGCTGTGTAGCAGCCGAGTGGCAATGGGATTATAGAGAAACACCATCGTATTATAAAAGCTGTGAACCAGCCGAGTGGCAATGAGATTATAGAAACACCATCGTATTATAAAAGCTGTGTAGCAGCCGAGTGGCAATGGGATTATAGAGAAACACCATCGTATTATAAAAGCTGTGAACCAGCCGAGTGGCAATGGGATTATAGAGAAACACCATCGTATTATAAAAGCTGTGAACCAGCCGAGTGGCAATGAGATTATAGAGACACCATCGTATTATAATAACTGTGTAGCAGCCGAGTGGCAATGGGATTATAGAGAAACACCATCGTATTATAAAAGCTGTGAACCAGCCGAGTGGCAATGGGATTATAGAGAAACACCATCGTATTATAAAAGCTGTGAACCAGCCGAGTGGCAATGGGATTATAGAGAAACACCATCGTATTATAAAAGCTGTGTAGCAGCCGAGTGGCAATGGGATTATAGAGAGACACCATCGTATAATAAAAGCTTGTACCAGCCGAGTGGCAATGGGATTATTGAGAGACACCATCGTATTATAAAAGCTGTGTAGCAGCCGAGTGGCAATGGGATTATAGAGAAACACCATCGTATTATAAAAGCTGTGAACCAGCCGAGTGGCAATGGGATTATAGAGAAACACCATCGTATTATAAAAGCTGTGGACCAGCCGAGTGGCAATGGGATTATAGAGAGACACCAACGTATTATAAAAGCTGTGTACCAGCCGAGTGGCAATGGGATTATAGAGAGACACCATCGTATTATAAAACATGTGTACCAGCCGAGTGGCAAGAGGATTATAGAGACACCACCGTATTATAAAAGCTGTGTAGCAGCCGAGTGGCAATGGGATTATAGAGAGACACAATCGTATTATAAAAGCTGTGTAGCAGCCGAGTGGCAATGGGATTATAGAGAGACACCATCGTATTATAAAAGCTGTGTAGCAGCCGAGTGGCAATGGGATTATAGAGAGACACCATCGTATTATAAAAGCTGTGTAGCAGCCAAGTGGCAATGGGATTATAGAGAGACACCAACGTATTATAATAGCTTGTACCAGCCGAGTGGCAATGGGATTATAGAGAGACACCATCGTATTATAAAAGCTGTGTACCAGCCGAGTGGCAATGGGATTATAGAGAGACACCAACGTATTATAAAAGCTGTGTACCAGCCGAGTGGCAATGGGATTATAGAGAGACACCATCGTATTATAAAAGCTGTGTACCAGCCGAGTGGCAATTGGATTATAGAGAGACAGCATCGTAATATAAAAGCTGTGTAGCAGCCGAGTGGCAATGGGATTATAGAGAGACACCATCGTATAATAAAAGCTGTGTACCAGCCAAGTGGCAATGGGATTATAGAGAGACACCAACGTATTATAACAGCTTGTACCAGCCGAGTGGCAATGGGATTATAGAGAGACACAATCGTATTATAAAAGCTGTGTAGCAGCCGAGTGGCAATGGGATTATAGAGAGACACCATCGTATTATAAAAGCTGTGTAGCAGCCGAGTGGCAATGGGATTATAGAGAGACACCATCGTATTATAAAAGCTGTGTAGCAGCCAAGTGGCAATGGGATTATAGAGAGACACCAACGTATTATAATAGCTTGTACCAGCCGAGTGGCAATGGGATTATAGAGAGACACCATCGTATTATAAAAGCTGTGTAGCAGCAGAGTGGCAATGGGATTGTAGGGACACCATCGTATTATAAAAGCTGTGTACCAGCCGAGTGGCAATGGGATTATAGAGAAACACCAACGTATTATAAAAGCTGTGTACCAGCCGAGTGGCAATGGGATTATAGAGAGACACCATCATATTATAAAAGATGTGTACCAGCCGAGTGGCAATGGGATTATAGAGACACCATCGTATTATAAAAGCTGTGTGCCAGCCGAGTGGCATTGGGATTATAGAGAAACACCATCGTATTATAAAAGCTGTGTAGCAGCCGAGTGGCAATGGGATTATAGAGAGACACCATCGTATTATAAAAGCTGTGTACCAGCCGAGTGGCAATGGGATTATAGAGAGACACCATCGTATTATAAAAGCTGTGTAGCAGCCGAGTGGCAATGGGATTATAGAGACACAATCGTATTATAAAAGCTGTGTACCAGCCGAGTGGCAATGGGATTATAGAGAGACACCATCGTATTATGAAAGATGTGTACCAGCCGAGTGGCAATGGGATTATAGAGAAACACCAACGTATTATAAAAGCTGTGTACCAGCCGAGTGGCAATGGGATTATAGAGAGACACCATCGTATTATAAAAGCTGTGTACCAGCCGAGTGGCAATGGGATTATAGAGAAACACCATCGTATTATAAAAGCTGTGAAGCAGCCGAGTGGCAATGGGATTATAGATAGAGACCATCGTATTATAAAAGCTGTGTACCAGCCGAGTGGCAATGGGATTATAGAGAGACAGCATCGTATTATAAAAGCTGTGTCGCAGCCGAGTGGCAATGGGATTATAGAGAGACACCATCGTATAACAAAAGCTGTGTACCAGCCAAGTGGCAATGGGATTATAGAGAGACACCAACGTATTATAACAGCTTGTACCAGCCGAGTGGCAATGGGATTATAGAGAGACACCAACGTATTATAAAAGCTGTGTACCAGCCGAGTGGCAATGGGATTATAGAGAGACACCATCGTATTATAAAAGCTGTGTAGCAGCCGAGTGGCAATGGGATTGTAGGGACACCATCGTATTATAAAAGCTGTGTACCAGCCGAGTGGCAATGGGATTATAGAGAAACACCAACGTATTATAAAAGCTGTGTACCAGCCGAGTGGCAATGGGATTATAGAGAGACACCATCATATTATAAAAGATGTGTACCAGCCGAGTGGCAATGGGATTATAGAGACACCATCGTATTATAAAAGCTGTGTGCCAGCCGAGTGGCATTGGGATTATAGAGAAACACCATCGTATTATAAAAGCTGTGTAGCAGGCGAGTGGCAATGGGATTATAGAGAGACACCATCGTATTATAAAAGCTGTGTACCAGCCGAGTGGCAATGGGATTATAGAGAGACACCATCGTATTATAAAAGCTGTGTAGCAGCCGAGTGGCAATGGGATTATAGAGACACAATCGTATTATAAAAGCTGTGTACCAGCCGAGTGGCAATGGGATTATAGAGAGACACCATCATATTATAAAAGATGTGTACCAGCCGAGTGGCAATGGGATTATAGAGACACCATCGTATTATAAAAGCTGTGTACCAGCCGAGTGGCAATGGGATTATAGAGAAACACCAACGTATTATAAAAGCTGTGTACCAGCCGAGTGGCAATGGCAATATAGAGAGACACCATCGTATTATAAAAGCTGTGTAGCAGCCGAGTGGCAATGGGATTATAGAGAGACACAATCGTATTATAAAAGATGTGTAGCAGCCGAGTGGCAATGGGATTATAGAGAGACACCATCGTATTATAAAAGCTGTGTAGCAGCCGAGTGGCAATGGGATTATAGAGAGACACCAACGTATTATAATAGCTTGTACCAGCCGAGTGGCAATGGGATTATAGAGAGACACCATCGTATTATAAAAGCTGTGTAGCAGCCGATTGGCAATAGGATTATAGAGAGACACCATCGTATTATAAAAGCTGTGGAGCAGCCAAGTGGCAATGGGATTATAGAGAGACACAATCGTATTATAAAAGCTGTGTACCAGCCGAGTGGCAATGGGATTATAGAGACACCATCATATTATAAAAGCTGTGTAGCAGCCGAGTGGCAATGGGATTATAGAGAAACACCATCGTATTATAAAAGCTATGAACCAGCCGAGTGGCAATGGGATTATAGAGAAACACCATCGTATTATAAAAGCTGTGTACCAGCCTAGTGGCAATGGGATTATAGAGAGACAGCATCGTATTATAAAAGCTGTGTAGCAGCCGAGTGGCAATGGGATTATAGAGAGACACCATCGTATAATAAAAGCTGTGTAGCAGCCGAGTGGCAATGGGATTATAGACAGACACCATCGTATTATAAAAGCTGTGTAGCAGCCGAGTGGCAATAGGATTATAGAGAGACACCATCGTATGATAAAAGCTGTGGAGCAGCCAAGTGGCAATGGGATTATAGAGAGACACAATCGTATTATAAAAGCTGTGTACCAGCCGAGTGGCAATGGGATTATAGAGAGACACCATCATATTATAAAAGCTGTGTAGCAGCCGAGTGGCAATGGGATTATAGAGAAACACCATCGTATTATAAAAGCTGTGAACCAGCCGAGTGGCAATGGGATTATAGAGAAACACCATCGTATTATAAAAGCTGTGTACCAGCCGAGTGGCAATGGGATTATAGAGACAGCATCGTATTATAAAAGCTGTGTAGCAGCCGAGTGGCAATGGGATTATAGAGAGACACCATCGTATAATAAAAGCTAAGTAGCAGCCGAGTGGCAATATGATTATAGAGAGACACCAACGTATTACACCAGCTTGTACCAGCCGAGTGGCAATGGGATTATAGAGAGACATCAACGTATTATAAAAGCTGTGTAGCAGCCGAGTGGCAATGGGATGATAGAGAGACACCATCGTATTATAAAAGCTGTGTACCAGCCGAGTGGCAATGGGATTATAGAGAGACACCATCGTATTATAAAAGCTGTGTAGCAGCCGAGTGGCAATGGGATTATAGAGACACCATCGTATTATAAAAGCTGTGTACCAGCCGAGTGGCAATGGGATTATAGAGAGACACCATCGTATTATAAAAGATGTGTACCAGCCGAGTGGCAAGAGGATTATAGAGACACCATCGTATTATAAAAGCTGTGTAGCAGCCGAGTGGCAATGGGATTATAGAGAGACACAATCGTATTATAAAAGCTGTGTAGCAGCCGAGTGGCAATGGGATTATAGAGAGACACCATCGTATTATAAAAGCTGTGTAGCAGCCGAGTGGCAATGGGATTATAGAGAGACACCATCGTATTATAAAAGCTGTGTAGCAGCCAAGTGGCAATGGGATTATAGAGAGACACCAACGTATTATAATAGCTTGTACCAGCCGAGTGGCAATGGGATTATAGAGAGACACCATCGTATTATAAAAGCTGTGTACCAGCCGAGTGGCAATGGGATTATAGAGAGACACCAACGTATTATAAAAGCTGTGTACCAGCCGAGTGGCAATGGGATTATAGAGAGACACCATCGTATTATAAAAGCTGTGTACCAGCCGAGTGGCAATTGGATTATAGAGAGACAGCATCGTAATATAAAAGCTGTGTAGCAGCCGAGTGGCAATGGGATTATAGAGAGACACCATCGTATAATAAAAGCTGTGTACCAGCCAAGTGGCAATGGGATTATAGAGAGACACCAACGTATTATAACAGCTTGTACCAGCCGAGTGGCAATGGGATTATAGAGAGACACAATCGTATTATAAAAGCTGTGTAGCAGCCGAGTGGCAATGGGATTATAGAGAGACACCATCGTATTATAAAAGCTGTGTAGCAGCCAAGTGGCAATGGGATTATAGAGAGACACCAACGTATTATAATAGCTTGTACCAGCCGAGTGGCAATGGGATTATAGAGAGACACCATCGTATTACAAAAGCTGTGTAGCAGCCAAGTGGCAATGGGATTATAAAGAGACACCAACGTATTATAAAAGCTGTGTACCAGCCAAGTGGCAATGGGATTATAGAGAGACACCATCGTATTATAAAAGCTGTGTAGCAGCCGAGTGGCAATGGGATTATAGAGGGACACCATCGTATTATAAAAGTTGTGTAGCAGCCCAGTGGCAATGGGATTATAAAGAGACACCAACGTATTATAACAGCTTGTACCAGCCGAGTGGCAATGGGATTATAGAGAGACACCATCGTAATATAAAAGCTGTGTACCAGCCGAGTGGCAATGGGATTATAGAGAGACACCATCGTATTATAAAAGCTGTGTAGCAGCCGAGTGGCAATAGGATTATAGAGAGACACCATCGTATTATAACAGCTGTGTAGCAGCCAAGTGGCAATGGGATTATAGAGAGACACCATCGTATTATAAAAGCTGTGTACCAGCCGAGTGGCAATGGGATTATAGAGAGACACCATCATATTATAAAAGTTGTGTAGCAGCCGAGTGGCAATGGGATTATAGAGAAACACCATCGTATTATAAAAGCTGTGAACCACCCGAGTGGCAATGGGATTATAGAGAAACACCATCGTATTATAAAAGCTGTGTACCAGCCGAGTGGCAATGGGATTATAGAGACACCATCGTATTATAAAAGCTGTGTACCAGCCGAGTGGCAATGGAATTATAGAGAGACACCAATGTATTATAAAAGCTGTGTACCAGCCGAGTGGCAATGGGATTATAGAGAGACACCATCGTATTATAAAAGCTGTGTACCAGCCTAGTGGCAATGGGATTATAGACAAACCATCGTATTATAAAAGCTGTGTACCAGCCGAGTGGCAATGGGATTATAGAGAAACACCAACGTATTATAAAAGCTGTGTACCAGCCGAGTGGCAATGGGATTATAGAGAGACACCATCGTATTATAAAAGATGCGTACCAGCCGAGTGGCAATGGGATTATAGAGACACCATCGTATTATAAAAGCTGTGTACCAGCCGAGTGGCAATGGGATTATAGAGAAACACCAACGTATTATAAAAGCTGTGTACCAGCCGAGTGGCAATGGGATTATAGAGAGACACCATCGTATTATAAAAGCTGTGTACCAGCCGAGTGGCAATGGGATTATAGAGAAACACCATCGTATTATAAAAGCTGTGAACCAGCCGAGTGGCAATGGGATTATAGATAGAGACCATCGTATTATAAAAGCTGTGTACCAGCCGAGTGGCAATGGGATTATAGAGAGACACCATCGTATTATAAAAGCTGTGTAGCAGCCGAGTGGCAATGGGATTATAGAGAGACAGCATCGTATTATAAAAGCTGTGTACCAGCCGAGTGGCAATGGGATTATAGAGAGACACCATCGTATAATAAAAGCTGTGTACCAGCCAAGTGGCAATGGGATTATAGAGAGACACCAACGTATTATAACAGCTTGTACCAGCCGAGTGGCAATGGGATTATAGAGAGACACCAACGTATTATAAAAGCTGTGTACCAGCCGAGTGACAATGGGATTATAGAGAGACACCATCGTATTATAAAAGCTGTGTAGCAGCAGAGTGGCAATGGGATTGTAGGGACACCATCGTATTATAAAAGCTGTGTACCAGCCGAGTGGCAATAGGATTATAGAGAAACACCAACGTATTATAAAAGCTGTGTACCAGCCGAGTGGCAATGGGATTATAGAGAGACACCATCATATTATAAAAGATGTGTACCAGCCGAGTGGCAATGGGATTATAGAGACACCATCGTATTATAAAAGCTGTGTGCCAGCCGAGTGGCATTGGGATTATAGAGAAACACCATCGTATTATAAAAGCTGTGTAGCAGCCGAGTGGCAATGGGATTATAGAGAGACACCATCGTATTATAAAAGCTGTGTACCAGCCGAGTGGCAATGGGATTATAGAGAGACACCATCGTATTATAAAAGCTGTGTAGCAGCCGAGTGGCAATGGGATTATAGAGACACAATCGTATTATAAAAGCTGTGTACCAGCCGAGTGGCAATGGGATTATAGAGAGACACCATCGTATTATGAAAGATGTGTACCAGCCGAGTGGCAATGGGATTATAGAGAAACACCAACGTATTATAAAAGCTGTGTACCAGCCGAGTGGCAATGGGATTATAGAGAGACACCATCGTATTATAAAAGCTGTGTACCAGCCGAGTGGCAATGGGATTATAGAGAAACACCATCGTATTATAAAAGCTGTGAACCAGCCGAGTGGCAATGGGATTATAGATAGAGACCATCGTATTATAAAAGCTGTGTACCAGCCGAGTGGCAATGGGATTATAGAGAGACAGCATCGTATTATAAAAGCTGTGTAGCAGCCGAGTGGCAATGGGATTATAGAGAGACACCATCGTATAACAAAAGCTGTGTACCAGCCAAGTGGCAATGGGATTATAGAGAGAATCCAACGTATTATAACAGCTTGTACCAGCCGAGTGGCAATGGGATTATAGAGAGACACCAACGTATTATAAAAGCTGTGTACCAGCCGAGTGGCAATGGGATTATAGAGAGACACCATCGTATTATAAAAGCTGTGTAGCAGCCGAGTGGCAATGGGATTGTAGGGACACCATCGTATTATAAAAGCTGTGTACCAGCCGAGTGGCAATGGGATTATAGAGAAACACCAACGTATTATAAAAGCTGTGTACCAGCCGAGTGGCAATGGGATTATAGAGAGACACCATCATATTATAAAAGATGTGTACCAGCCGAGTGGCAATGGGATTATAGAGACACCATCGTATTATAAAAGCTGTGTGCCAGCCGAGTGGCATTGGGATTATAGAGAAACACCATCGTATTATAAAAGCTGTGTAGCAGGCGAGTGGCCATAGGATTATAGAGAGACACCATCGTATTATAAAAGCTGTGTACCAGCCGAGTGGCAATGGGATTATAGAGAGACACCATCGTATTATAAAAGCTGTGTAGCAGCCGAGTGGCAATGGGATTATAGAGACACAATCGTATTATAAAAGCTGTGTACCAGCCGAGTGGCAATGGGATTATAGAGAGACACCATCGTATTATAAAAGATGTGTACCAGCCGAGTGGCAATGGGATTATAGAGACACCATCGTATTATAAAAGCTGTGTACCAGCCGAGTGGCAATGGGATTATAGAGAAACACCAAAGTATTATAAAAGCTGTGTACCAGCCGAGTGGCAATGGGAATATAGAGAGACACCATCGTATTATAAAAGCTGTGTACCAGCCGAGTGGCAATGGGATTATAGAGAGACACAATCGTATTATAAAAGATGTGTAGCAGCCGAGTGGCAATGGGATTATAGAGAGACACCATCGTATTATAAAAGCTTTGTAGCAGCCGAGTGGCAATGGGATTATAGAGAGACACCAACGTATTATAATAGCTTGTACCAGCCGAGTGGCAATGGGATTATAGAGAGACACCATCGTATTATAAAAGCTGTGTAGCAGCCGATTGGCAATAGGATTATAGAGAGACACCATCGTATTATAAAAGCTGTGGAGCAGCCAAGTGGCAATGGGATTATAGAGAGACACAATCGTATTATAAAAGCTGTGTACCAGCCGAGTGGCAATGGGATTATAGAGACACCATCATATTATAAAAGCTGTGTAGCAGCCGAGTGGCAATGGGATTATAGAGAAACACCATCGTATTATAAAAGCTATGAACCAGCCGAGTGGCAATGGGATTATAGAGAAACACCATCGTATTATAAAAGCTGTGTACCAGCCTAGTGGCAATGGGATTATAGAGAGACAGCATCGTATTATAAAAGCTGTGTAGCAGCCGAGTGGCAATGGGATTATAGAGAGACACCATCGTATAATAAAAGCTGTGTACCAGCCAAGTGGCAATGGGATTATAGAGAGACACCAACGTATTATAACAGCTTGTACCAGCCGAGTGGCAATGGATTATAGAGAGACACAATCGTATTATAAAAGCTGTGTAGCAGCCGAGTGGCAATGGGATTATAGAGAGACACCATCGTATTATAAAAGCTGTGTAGCAGCCGAGTGGCAATGGGATTATAGAGAGACACCATCGTATTATAAAAGCTGTGTAGCAGCCAAGTGGCAATGGGATTATAGAGAGACACCATCGTATTATAAAAGCTGTGTACCAGCCGAGTGGCAATGGGATGATAGAGAGACACCATCGTATTATAAAAGCTGTGTACCAGCCGAGTGGCAATGGGATTATAGAGAGACACCATCGTATTATAAAAGCTGTGTAGCAGCCGAGTGGCAATGGGATTATAGAGAGACAGCATCGTATTATAAAAGCTGTGTAGCAGCCGAGTGGCAATGGGATTATAGAGAGACACCATCGTATAATAAAAGCTGTGTAGCAGCCGAGTGGCAATGGGATTATAGAGAGACACCAACGTATTATAACAGCTTGTACCAGCCGAGTGGCAATGGGATTATAGAGAGACACCAACGTATTATAAAAGCTGTGTAGCAGCCGAGTGGCAATGGGATTATAGAGAGACACCATCGTATTACAAAAGCTGTGTACCAGCCGAGTGGCAATGGGATTATAGAGAGACACCATCGTATTATAAAAGCTGTGTAGCAGCCGAGTGGAAATGGGATTATAGAGACACCATCGTATTATAAAAGCTGTGTACCAGCCGAGTGGCAATGGGATTATAGAGAGACACCATCGTATTATAAAAGATGTGTACCAGCCGAGTGGCAATGGGATTATAGAGACACCATCGTATTATAAAAGCTGTGTACCAGCCAAGTGGCAATGGGATTATAGAGAAACACCAACGTATTATAAAAGCTGTGTACCAGCCGAGTGGCAATGGGATTATAGAAAGACACCATCGTATTATAAAAGCTGTGTACCAGCCGAGTGGCTATGGGATTACAGAGACAGCATCGTATTATAAAAGCTGTGTAGCAGCCGAGTGGCAATGGGATTATAGAGAGACACCATCGTATAATAAAAGCTAAGTAGCAGCCAAGTGGCAATGGGATTATAGAGAGACACCAACGTATTATAACAGCTTGTACCAGCCGAGTGGCAATGGGATTATAGAGAGACACCATCGTATTATAAAAGCTGTGTAGCAGCCAAGTGGCAATGGTATTTGTGAGACTAACCGTAGCCCTCGGCGCAAGAGGGTCCGTGTGTGCCTGGCGTGTGGGGTGGTGGCTGATCCTGTGGTCGGGGCAGCGGAAGAAAGAGTTTCAAGATGGCGCCTGCCTGCTTTTATTAGAGACGGAATCTCGCAGGATCGCGCGAGATCTCGCGGGGATGCAAATTAGCTAGGCCATCTTGAGTAATAAAAATCGGTCCATTGGAGGTGCGAGTCAGTCGGGTTCTGACGTTCGTGGCGATCAGTACAGTGACCGTTGGGTTCCGTGTCTATTCGTGCAGTCAGCTGAGCTTTGTAAGTTGCCGTGGCTGTGATTGTTTGTTGGTTTGCTGTGTGTTGCTGTGGTTCTTCAGTGAAACGCTTCGTTGCCCACGACGAGTCTCACCGTCTCCTACACAAGATACTCTTACAAGCTATTTCGGCCTCCCCACTCCGAACTTGGTTTTCTTTTCTTCAATGGCGGATAGGTTCGATCTAAAATTGATACCGGAATTCGACGGATCCGACCCGGTACTCAGCTGGGTTGAGAAGGTCGAGTTACATTGTCAGTTGTCCGGCGTGAAAAATGTCGAGCGCGTGATTCCTCTGCGGCTGACCGGCGGGGCCTTCGCTGTATATCAGCAACTCAGCGCTGAGGAGAAGTGTGACTACTCGAGTATCAAGGCGGCGTTGTACAGGGCTTTCGCCACTGACCCCGCCACTGCATGGGAGCAGTTTGAGACGAGGTCTATACGCTTGGGCGAAACTGTGGACGTGTATCTCGCCGAACTTAAGAAGCTGACGGTGTTGTTCGGCGGTCTTCCCGAGAGGGCCCTAGCCTACAAATTCCTGTCAGGACTCCCCGCTGGAGCAAAGCAGCTCCTGCGAGCAACCTCTACCATGTCCTCACTACCGCTGAGTGACCTAGTGGACAGAGCCAGGACAATAATGAAGGACGACTCGACGGTGCAGGAAACGGTAGTCGCTGTCGCACAGGCCCCACCAAGTGGCGAAGGACCGTCTCAGGGACCCAGCCCGCAAGGTGATGTCATCTGCTACAGATGCAACGGGCGGGGCCACATGGCAAGAAATTGTAGAAGGCGGTCGACGGCTGTTCGCTGCTACCGCTGTAACAAGACTGGGCACATGGCCCGAGACTGTGCGGGAAACGGGGACGGGGACAAGGTGCCAGTGCCGACCTCTTCCCCGAACGGAAAATAAACAAGGCGCTCCCTGTCATTCAGGTCCGAGTTAATGACACGTTATGTTCAGCCCTCCTTGATTCCGGTTGCTCCCGCACCATAGTGTGTGCGGACTTCTGTCGGGCGTGGAAAAAGAAGAACGTCAGGATAACTACCATCACTGGAAAAATACGAATGTGTTGCGGCGTGGGTGTGGTACACATTCGCACAAGAACTGGGAACTCAGCCAACGTCGAAGCGCTGGTGACACGCGAAAAACCGCTGAGTTTCGACCTGTTGCTAGGCTACGATGCCATCAAAGCCCTGGGCGGCGTGCGCATAACGCGCGCTGGCGTTGTAGAGTTTCAGGATAGGCCCCCGGTGTGCGCAGCACTAAGAGTCGACCAGCCGGACTTCAGTGCGGAATTCGACGACCAACAGAAGGCGTGGACCGCCACTTGGAGGTGGTCAGAAGACAAGGAACCGGCCAAACTACAAAACAAAGTGGCAGAGTACCGTATGCCCGACCAGATAAGGCCTGCATACGAAAGCGAGCTCCGTGAATGGATTAAGAACGGTTGGCTGATTCCATACCCCTACGACAAACTTGGACCCCCCAAGGGCCTGATACCGCTGATGGCAGTTGCCCAACCTAACAAGTTAAAGGTGAGGCCGGTAATGGACTACCGTGAGTTGAATGCGCACGTTGATGCGTTCACAGCGGACGCCGACGTCTGTGCCAGCAAGCTTCGAGAGTGGCGCCGGCAGGGGTCCAATGTGTCCCTACTGGACTTGAGAAAAGCATATTTGCAGGTCCGGATCGGCGAGGCGATGTGGCCTTTCCAGACAGTGATGTTTTCCGGGAAGAGATACTGTCTTACGCGACTCGGATTTGGGCTAAACGTAGCACCCCAGATAATGAAGGCTATCGTCAATGCCGTGTTGTCACAAGAAGAATGGATCAGAAAGGGAACATCGGCGTATATTGACGATATATACGTGAACGAAGATATCGTGTCCTCTTCGCGCGTAAGATCCAAACTTGCCGAGTTTGGTCTAAACTGCAAGGACTCTGAGCGGCTTGAGGATGGTGCCCGCGTATTGGGCTTGAGCGTTCAAGAGGAGCGAGGGATCCTGAGGTGGAGGCATGGAACCGCAGTTCCCGACGTACCCGACGTTTACACAAGACGTGCCGTGTTCTCCCTGTGCGGGAAACTTGTGGGGCACCTTCCAGTATGCGGATGGGTTCGTGCAGCGACAGGCGTCATAAAAAGGAGGGCAAATGCGGTCAGCAAAGGCTGGGACGATGAGATAACCGACAAACTATTGGTTCGAATGTTAAAGGAGACCGTCGCTAGTGTGAAAAAGAATGACCCCGCCACAGGGGACTGGTGCGTGCAGGGAGACAAACTGAGCGTGTGGGTGGACGCAAGTTCTCTAGCGATCGGTGTAGTTTTGGAGAAAGATGGGGCCGTAGTTGAGGATGCCTGCTGGCTGCGACCGGCGAATGATGCTGCCCATATCAACCTGGCAGAACTCGACGCTGTAATAAAGGGCATTAACCTGGCACTTCAATGGGAAGTGAAGAAACTGCGTGTGCACACCGACTCACTTTGCGTGCACCACTGGGTGTCGGACACACTCACGAGCAAGGCCAGGGCACGCACCAAGGCAGCCAGCGAAATGCTGATAAGACGGAGGCTCGAGACTGTGAAAAAACTGGTGACGGAGTACAACCTGTCCGTAGACGTAGTGCTTGTCGCCTCGGACTACAACCTCGCCGACAAGCTCACTCGGGTACCACGGAGATGGTATGAGGCTATGAAGAAAGAAGCTAAGCCATTGCCTCTGTGTGCTGCCTCCGTCGAGGAGGACGAAATCAGGAAGATACATCACGACAGTGGGCACCCCGGAGTGCAACGGACCTACTACTTTGTGAAGTTGGCGAGACCATCAATACCAAAAAGCGCAGTAAGAGCAGTGGTCAGGGAGTGCCAAACGTGCCAGTCCATCGACCCCGCCCCAGCCAGATGGCGGAAAGGACAGCTGGGAATGGACGCGACTTGGAGTCGGTTGGGTATGGATATAACCCACTACGGCAGCCAACACTTCCTCACGCTGATAGACTGCGGGCCAACGAGGTTCGCGATTTGGCGCCAATTGGCAAGGCCGGATTCCACCAGTGTCATCCACGAATTGGAATCCATATTCTACGAAAGGGGGCCGCCTGAGGAGATCCTCACAGATAACGACACGGCGTTCTGCAGCAGGGAATTTAGGCATTTTATGGACAACTGGGGGATCCGCCTTCGACACCGATGCGCGTATGTGCCGAGCGGCAATGGCATAGCGGAGCGATGCCACCGAACCGTGAAGAGGATCGTGGCCAGGAAGAAGTGTACGATCGCGGAGGCGGTTTACAGATACAACACAACGCCTAAGGACACCGTGACTGGCGGCAGTGCGCCTGCTGATGCGATTCATCACTACCACGTGCGCGTCAAGGACGTTGAAGTGTGTCTACCCGACCAACGAGAACTCCAGGGGACGTACCAAGTGGGAGACACCGTCTGGGTGAAGCCACCCGGCGGCCGGTGCACCAGCAGCTTTTGGAGGGGGCGGGTCACCGGCGTCATCAGTGAACAGGCCATACTAGTCGATGGTACTCCGCGCCACGTAAGGGATGTCCGGCCCGCTCTAAGCGCTGACCAATCGGCAAGCAGTGGAAGTAGCGAGTCATCCGACGATGAGCGATGGATCCAACCCGTGCCCCACGAACCTGGTGACTCAACTGCGAGCAGTGGAAGGAGCGAGTCATCCGACGATGAGCGATGGATCCAACCTGTGCCCCATGGACCTGATGACTCAACTGCGAGCTCTAATGCTGATGCTTCCGATGCCACTTCTGAGAGCTCCGATGAGGAAGTCCCGGCAATACCCCTCCGCAGGAGTGCTCGAATCAAACGGCCACGTCCGCCGTGTCACGTATGTGATCTGGAGACCAGGGGGGAGTGTGAGACTAACCGTAGCCCTCGGCGCAAGAGGGTCCGTGTGTGCCTGGCGTGTGGGGTGGTGGCTGATCCTGTGGTCGGGGCAGCGGAAGAAAGAGTTTCAAGATGGCGCCTGCCTGCTTTTATTAGAGACGGAATCTCGCAGGATCGCGCGAGATCTCGCGGGGATGCAAATTAGCTAGGCCATCTTGAGTAATAAAAATCGGTCCATTGGAGGTGCGAGTCAGTCGGGTTCTGACGTTCGTGGCGATCAGTACAGTGACCGTTGGGTTCCGTGTCTATTCGTGCAGTCAGCTGAGCTTTGTAAGTTGCCGTGGCTGTGATTGTTTGTTGGTTTGCTGTGTGTTGCTGTGGTTCTTCAGTGAAACGCTTCGTTGCCCACGACGAGTCTCACCGTCTCCTACACAAGATACTCTTACAGTATTATAGAGAGACACCATCGTATTATAAAAGCTGTGTACCAGCCAAGAGGCAATGGGATTATAGAGAGACACCATCATATTATAAAAGCTGTGTAGCAGCCGAGTGGCAATGGGATTATAGAGAGACACAATCGTATTATAAAAGCTGTGTACCAGCCGAGTGGCAATGGGATTATAGAGAGACACCATCGTATTATAAAAGCTGTGTAGCAGCCAAGTGGCCATAGGATTATAGAGAGACACCATCGTATTATAAAAGCTGTGTAGCAGCCAAGTGGCCATAGGATTATAGAGAGACACCAACGTATTATAATAGCTTTTACCAGCCGAGTGGCAATGGGATTATAGAGAGACACCATCGTATTATAAAAGCTGTTTAGCAGCCAAGTGGCAATGGGATTATAGAGAGACACCAACGTATTATAAAAGCTGTGTACCACCCAAGTGGCAATGGGATTATAGAGAGACACCAACGTATTATCAAAGCTGTGTACCAGCCAAGTGGCAATGGGATTATAGAGAGACACCATCGTATTATAAAAGCTGTGTAGCAGCCAAGTGGCAATGGGATTATAGAGAGACACCAACGTATTATAACAGCTTGTACCAGCCGAGTGGCAATGGGATTATAGAGAAACACCAACGTATTATAAAAGCTGTGTAGCAGCCGAGTGGCAATGGGATTATAGAGAGACACCATCGTATTATAAAAGCTGTGTACCAGCCGAGTGGCAATGGGATTATAGAGAGACACCATCGTATTATAAAAGCTGTGTACCAGCCGAGTGGCAATGGGATTATAGAGAGACACCATCGCATTATAAAAGCTGTGTAGCAGCACAGTGGCAATGGGATTATAGAGAGACAGCATCGTATTATAAAAGCTGTGTAGCAGCCGAGTGGCAATGGGATTATAGAGAGACACCATCGTATAATAAAAGCTGTGTAGCAGCCAAGTGGCAATGGGATTATAGAGAGACACCAACGTATAATACAGCTTGTACCAGCCGAGTGGCAATGGGATTATAGAGAGACACCAACGTATTATAAAAGCTGTGTAGCAGCCGAGTGGCAATGGGATTATAGAGAGACACCATCGTATTATAAAAGCTGTGTACCAGCCGAGTGGCAATGGGATTATAGAGAGATACCATCGTATTATAAAAGCTGTGTAGCAGCCGAGTGGAAATGGGATTATAGAGACACAATCGTATTATAAAAGCTGTGTACCAGCCGAGTGGCAATGGGATTATAGAGAGACACCATCGTATTATAAAAGATGTGTACCAGCAGAGTGGCAATGGGATTATAGAGACATTATCGTATTATAAAAGCTGTGTACCAGCCGAGTGGCAATGGGATTATAGAGAAACACCAACGTATTACAAAAGCTGTGTACCAGCCGAGTAGCAATGGGATTATAGAGAGACACCATCGTATTATAAAAGCTGTGTACCAGCCGAGTGGCTATGGGATTATAGAGACAGCATCGTATTATAAAAGCTGTGTAGCAGCCGAGTGGCAATGGGATTATAGAGAGACATCATCGTATAATAAAAGCTGTGTAGCAGCCGAGTGGCAATGGGATTATAGAGAGACACCATCGTATTATAAAAGCTGTGTAGCAGCCGAGTGGCAATGGGATTATAGAGAGACACCATCGTATTATAAAAGCTGTGTAGCAGCCAAGTGGCAATGGGATTATAGAGAGACACCAACGTATTATAATAGCTTGTACCAGCCGAGTGGCAATGGGATTATAGAGAGACACCATCGTATTATAAAAGCTGTGAAGCAGCCAAGTGGCAATGGGATTATAGAGAGACACCAACGTATTATAAAAGCTGTGTACCAGCCAAGTGGCAATGGGATTATAGAGAGACACAATCGTATTATAAAAGCTGTGTAGCAGCCGAGTGGCAATGGGATTATTGACAGACACCATCGTATTATAAAAGCTGTGTAGCAGCCGAGTGGCAATAGGATTATAGAGAGACACCATCGTATGATAAAAGCTGTGGAGCAGCCAAGTGGCAATGGGATTATAGAGAGACACAATCGTATTATAAAAGCTGTGTAGCAGCCGAGTGGCAATGGGATTATAGAGAGACACCATCATATTATAAAAGCTGTGTAGCAGCCGAGTGGCAATGGGATTATAGAGAAACACCATCGTATTATAAAAGCTGTGTACCAGCCGCGTGGCAATTGGATTATAGAGACACCATCGTATTATAAAAGCTGTGTACCAGCCGAGTGGCAATGGGATTATAGAGACACCATCGTATTATAAAAGCTGTGTAGCAGCCGAGTGGCAATGGGATTATAGAGAGACACCAACGTATTATAAAAGCTGTGTACCAGCCGAGTGGCAATGGGATTATAGAGAGACACCATCGTATTATAAAAGCTGTGTACCAGCCGAGTGGCAATGGGATTATAGAGAGACAGCATCGTATTATAAAAGCTGTGTAGCAGCCGAGTGGCAATGGGATTATAGAGAGACACCATCGTATAATAAAAGCTGTGTACCAGCCAAGTGGCAATGGGATTATAGAGAGACACCAACGTATTATAACAGCTTGTACCAGCCGAGTGGCAATGGGATTATAGAGAGACACAATCGTATTATAAAAGCTGTGTAGCAGCCGAGTGGCAATGGGATTATAGAGAGACACCATCGTATTATAAAAGCTGTGTAGAAGCCGAGTGGCAATGGGATTATAGAGAGACACCATCGTATTATAAAAGCTGTGTAGCAGCCAAGTGGCAATGGGATTATAGAGAGACACCAACGTATTATAAAAGCTGTGTACCAGCCAAGTGGCAATGGGATTATAGAAAGACACAATCGTATTATAAAAATTGTGTAGCAGCCGAGTGGCAATGGGATTATAGAGAGACACCATCGTATTATAAAAGCTGTGTAGCAGCCAAGTGGCAATGGGATTATAAAGAGACACCAACGTATTATAACAGCTTGTACCAGCCGAGTGGCAATGAGATTATAGAGAAACACCAACGTATTATAAAAGCTGTGTAGCAGCCGAGTGGCAATGGGATCATAGAGAGACACCATCGTATTATAAAAGCTGTGTACCAGCCGAGTGGCAATGGGATTATAGAGAGACACCATCGTATTATAAAAACTGTGTACCAGCCGAGTGGCAATGGGATTATAGAGAGACACCATCGTATTATAAAAGCTGTGTAGCAGCCGAGTGGCAATGGGATTATAGATAGACAGCATCGTATTATAAAAGCTGTGTAGCAGCCGAGTGGCAATGGGATTATAGAGAGACACCATCGTATAATAAAAGCTGTGTAGCAGCCAAGTGGCAATGGGATTATAGAGAGACACCAACGTATTATAACAGCTTGTACCAGCCGAGTGGCAATGGGATTATAGAGACACCAACGTATTATAAAAGCTGTGTAGCAGCCGAGTGGCAATAGGATTATAGAGAGACACCATCGTAATATAAAAGCTGTGTACCAGCCGAGTGGCAATGGGATTATAGAGAGACACCATCGTATTATAAAAGCTGTGTACCAGCCGAGTGGAAATGGGATTATAGAGACACCATCGTATTATAAAAGCTGTGTACCAGCCGAGTGGCAATGGGATTATAGAGAGGTACAATCGTATTATAAAAGATGTGTACCAGCCGAGGGCAATGGGATTATAGAGACACCATCGTATTATAAAAGCTGTGTACCAGCCGAGTGGCAATGGGATTATAGAGAAACACCAACGTATTATAAAAGCTGTGTACCAGCCGAGTGGCAATGGGATTATAGAGAGACACCATCGTATTATAAAAGCTGTGTACCAGCCGAGTGGCTATGGGATGATAGAGACAGCATCGTATTATAAAAGCTGTGTAGCAGCCGAGTGGCAATGGGATTATAGAGAGACACCATCGTATAATACAAGCTAAGTAGCAGCCAAGTGGCAATGGGATTATAGAGAGACACCAACGTATTATAACAGCTTGTACCAGCCGAGTGGCAATGGGATTATAGAGACACCAACGTATTATAAAAGCTGTGTAGCAGCCGAGTGGCAATGGGATGATAGAGAGACACCATCGTATTATAAAAGCTGTGTACAAGCCGAGTGGCAATGGGATTATAGAGAGACACCATCGTATTATAAAAGCTGTGTAGCAGCCGAGTGGCAATGGGATTATAGAGACACCATCGTATTATAAAAGCTGTGTACCAGCCGAGTGGCAATGGGATTATAGAGAGACACCATCGTATTATAAAAGATGTGTACCAGCCGAGTGGCAATGGGATTATAGAGACACCATCGTATTATAAAAGCTGTGTAGCAGCCGAGTGGCAATGGGATTATAGAGAGACACCATCGTATTATAAAAGCTGTGTAGCAGCCGAGTGGCAATGGGATTATAGAGAAACACCATCGTATTATAAAAGCTGTGGACCAGCCGAGTGGCAATGGGATTATAGAGAGACACCATCGTATTATAAAAGCTGTGTAGCAGCCAAGTGGCAATGGGATTATAGAGAGACACCAACGTATTATAACAGCTTGTACCAGCCGAGTGGCAATGGGATTATAGAGAGACACAAACGTATTATAAAAGCTGTGTAGCAGCCGAGTGGCAATGGGATTATAGAGAGACACAATCGTATTATAAAAGATGTGTACCAGCCGAGTGGCAATGGGATTATAGAGACACCATCGTATTATAAAAGCTGTGTACCAGCCGAGTGGCAATGGGATTATAGAGAAACACCAACGTATTATAAAAGCTGTGTACCAGCCGAGTGGCAATGGGATTATAGAGAGACACCATCGTATTATAAAAGCTGTGTACCAGCCGAGTGGCTATGGGATGATAGAGACAGCATCGTATTATAAAAGCTGTGTAGCAGCCGAGTGGCAATGGGATTATAGAGAGACACCATCGTATAATACAAGCTAAGTAGCAGCCAAGTGGCAATGGGATTATAGAGAGACACCAACGTATTATAACAGCTTGTACCAGCCGAGTGGCAATGGGATTATAGAGACACCAACGTATTATAAAAGCTGTGTAGCAGCCGAGTGGCAATGGGATGATAGAGAGACACCATCGTATTATAAAAGCTGTGTACAAGCCGAGTGGCAATGGGATTATAGAGAGACACCATCGTATTATAAAAGCTGTGTAGCAGCCGAGTGGCAATGGGATTATAGAGACACCATCGTATTATAAAAGCTGTGTACCAGCCGAGTGGCAATGGGATTATAGAGAGACACCATCGTATTATAAAAGATGTGTACCAGCCGAGTGGCAATGGGATTATAGAGACACCATCGTATTATAAAAGCTGTGTAGCAGCCGAGTGGCAATGGGATTATAGAGAGACACCATCGTATTATAAAAGCTGTGTAGCAGCCGAGTGGCAATGGGATTATAGAGAGACACCATCGTATTATAAAAACTGTGTAGCAGCCGAGTGGCAATAGGATTATAGAGAGACACCATCGTATTATAAAAGCTGTGTAGCAGCCAAGTTGCAATGGGATTATAGAGAGACACCATCGTATTATAAAAGCTGTGTACCAGCCGAGTGGCAATGGGATTATAGAGAGACACCATCATATTATAAAAGCTGTGTAGCAGCCGAGTGGCAATGGGATTATAGAGAGACACAATCGTATTATAAAAGCTGTGTACAAGCCGAGTGGCAATGGGATTATAGAGAGACACCATCGTATTATAAAAGCTGTGTAGCAGCCGAGTGGCAATGGGATTATAGAGAGACACCATCGTATTATAAAAGCTGTGTAGCAGCCAAGTCGCAATGGGATTATAGAGAGACACCAACGTATTATAATAGCTTGTAGCAGCCGAGTGGCAATGGGATTATAGAGAGACACCATCGTATTATAAAAGCTGTTTAGCAGCCAAGTGGCAATGGGATTATAGAGAGACACCAACGTATTATAAAAGCTGTGTACCACCCAAGTGGCAATGGGATTATAGAGAGACACCAACGTATTATCAAAGCTGTGTACCAGCCAAGTGGCAATGGGATTATAGAGAGACACCATCGTATTATAAAAGCTGTGTAACAGCAGGGTGGCAATGGGATTATAGAGAGACACCATCGTATTATAAAAGCTGTGTAGCAGCCAAGTGGCAATGGGATTATAGAGAGACACCAACGTATTATAACAGCTTGTACCAGCCGAGTGGCAATGGGATTATAGAGAAACACCAACGTATTATAAAAGCTGTGTAGCAGCCGAGTGGCAATGGGATTATAGAGAGACACCATCGTATTATAAAAGCTGTGTACCAGCAGAGTGGCAATGGGATTATAGAGAGACACCATCGTATTATAAAAGCTGTGTACCAGCCGAGTGGCAATGATATTATAGAGAGACACCATCGTATTATAAAAGCTGTGTAGCAGCCGTGTGGCAATGGGATTATAGAGAGACAGCATCGTATTATAAAAGCTGTGTAGCAGCCGAGTGGCAATGGGATTATAGAGAGACACCATCGTATTATAAAAGCTGTGTAGCAGCCAAGTGGCAATGGGATTATAGAGAGACACCAACGTATTATAACAGCTTGTACCAGCCGAGTGGCAATGGGATTACAGAGAGACACCAACGTATTATAAAAGCTGTGTAGCAGCCGAGTGGCAATGGGATTATAGAGAGACACCATCGTATTATAAAAGCTGTGTACCAGCCGAGTGGCAATAGGATTATAGAGAGACACCATCGTATTATAAAAGCTGTGTAGCAGCCGAGTGGAAATGGGATTATAGAGACACCATCGTATTATAAAAGCTGTGTACCAGCCGAGTGGCAATGGGATTATTGAGAGACACCATCGTATTATAAAAGATGTGTACCAGCAGAGTGGCAATGGGATTATAGAGACATTATCGTATTATAAAAGCTGTGTACCAGCCGAGTGGCAATGGGATTATAGAGAAACACCAACGTATTACAAAAGCTGTGTACCAGCCGAGTGGCAATGGGATTATAGAGAACCACTAACGTATTATAAAAGCTGTGTACCAGCCGAGTGGCAATGGGATTATAGAGAGACACCATCGTATTATAAAAGCTGTGTAGCAGCCGAATGGCAATGGGGTTATAGAGAGACACAATCGTATTATAAAAGCTGTGTAGCAGCCGAGTGGCAATGGGATTATAGAGAGACACCATCGTATTATAAAAGCTGTGTACCAGCCGAGTGGCAATGGGATTATAGAGAGACACCATCGTATTATAAAAGATGTGTACCAGCCGAGTGGCAATGAGATTATTGAGAGACACCATCGTATTATAAAAGCTGTGTAGCAGCCGAGTGGCAATGGGATTATAGAGAGACAGCATCGTATTATAAAAGCTGTGTAGCAGCCGAGTGGCAATGGGATTATAGAGAGACACCATCGTATTATAAAAGCTGTGTAGCAGCCGAGTGGCAATGGGATTATAGAGAGACACCAACGTATTATAACAGCTTGTACCAGCCGAGTGGCAATGGGATTATAGAGAGACACAAACGTATTATAAAAGCTGTGTAGCAGCCGAGTGGCAATGGGATTATAGAGAGACACCATCGTATTATAAAAGCTGTGTACCAGCCGAGTGGCAATAGGATTATAGAGAGACACCATCGTATTATAAAAGCTGTGTAGAAGCCGAGTGGAAATGGGATTATAGAGACACCATCGTATTATAAAAGCTGTGTACCAGCCGAGTGGCAATGGGATTATAGAGAGACACCATCGTATTATAAAAGATGTGTACCAGCAGAGTGGCAATGGGATTATAGAGACATTATCGTATTATAAAAGCTGTGTACCAGCCGAGTGGCAATGGGATTATAGAGAAACACCAACGTATTACAAAAGCTGTGTACCAGCCGAGTGGCAATGGGATTATAGAGAGACACCATCGTATTATAAAAGCTGTGTACCAGCCGAGTGGCTATGGGATTATAGAGACAACATCAAATTATAAAAGCTGTGTAGCAGCCGAGTGGCAATGGGATTATAGAGAGACATCATCGTATAATAAAAGCTGTGTAGCAGCCGAGTGGCAATGGGATTATAGAGAGACACCAACGTATTATAACAGCTTGTACCAGCCAGGTGGCAATGGGATTATAGAGAGACATCAACGTATTATAAAGCTGTGTAGCAGCCGAGTGGCAATGGGATGATAGAGAGACACCATCGTATTATAAAAGCTGTGTACCAGCAGAGTGGCATTGGGATTATAGAGAGACACCATCGTATTATAAAAGCTGTGTAGCAGCCAAGTGGCAATGGGATTATAGAGAGACACCAACGTATTATAAAAGCTGTGTACCAGCCAAGTGGCAATGGGATTATAGAGAGACACAATCGTATTATAAAAGCTGTGTAGCAGCCGAGTGGCAATGGGATTATAGACAGACACCATCGTATTATAAAAGCTGTGTAGCAGCCGAGTGGCAATAGGATTATAGAGAGAAACCATCGTATGATAAAAGCTGTGGAGCAGCCAAGTGGCAATGGGATTATAGAGAGACACAATCGTATTATAAAAGCTGTGTACCAGCCGAGTGGCAATGGGATTATAGAGAGACACCATCATATTATAAAAGCTGTGTAGCAGCTGAGTGGCAATGGGATTATAGAGAGACACCATCGTATTATAAAAGCTGTGAACCAGCCGAGTGGCAATGCGATTATAGAGAAACACCATCGTATTATAAAAGCTGTGTACCAGCCGCGTGGCAATGGGATTATAGAGACACCATCGTATTATAAAAGCTGTGTACCAGCCAAGTGGCAATGGGATTATAGAGACACCATCGTATTATAAAAGCTGTGTACCAGCACAGTGGCAATGGGATTATAGAGAGACACCAACGTATTATAAAAGCTGTGTACCAGCCGAGTGGCAATGGGATTATAGAGAGACACCATCGTATTATAAAAGCTGTGTAGCAGCCGAGTGGCAATGGGATTATAGAGAGACAGCATCGTATTATAAAAGCTGTGTAGCAGCCGAGTGGCAATGGGATTATAGAGAGACACCATCGTATAATAAGAGCTGTGTACCAGCCAAGTGGCAATGGGATTATAGAGAGACACCAACGTATTATAACAGCTTGTACCAGCCGAGTGGCAATGGGATTATAGAGAGACACAATCGTATTATAAAAGCTGTGTAGCAGCCGAGTGGCAATGGGATTATAGAGAGACACCATCGTATTATAAAAGCTGTGTAGCAGCCGAGTGGCAATGGGATTATAGAGAGACACCATCGTATTATAAAAGCTGTGTAGCAGCCAAGTGGCAATGGGATTATAGAGAGACACCAACGTATTATAATAGCTTGTACCAGCCGAGTGGCAATGGGATTATAGAGAGACACCATCATATTACAAAAGCTGTGTAGCAGCCAAGTGGCAATGGGATTATAGAGAGACACCAACGTATTATAAAAGCTGTGTACTAGCAAAGTTGCAATGGGATTATAGAGAGACACCATCGTATTATAAAAGCTGTGTAGCAGCCGAGTGGCAATGGGATTATAGAGAGACACCATCGTATTATAAAAGCTGTGTAGCAGCCAAGTGGCAATGGGATTATAAAGAGACACCAACGTATTATAACAGCTTGTACCAGCCGAGTGGCAATGGGATTATAGAGAAACACCAACGTATTATAAAAGCTGTGTAGCAGCCGAGTGGCAATGGGATTATAGAGAGACAGCATCGTATTATAAAAGCTGTGTAGCAGCCGAGTGGCAATAGGATTATAGAGAGACACCATCGTATAATAAAAGCTGTGTAGCAGCCAAGTGGCAATGGGATTATAGAGAGACACCAACGTATTATAACAGCTTGTACCAGCCGAGTGGCAATGGGATTATAGAGACACCAACGTATTATAAAAGCTGTGTAGAAGCCGAGTGGCAATGGGATTATAGAGAGACACCATCGTAATATAAAAGCTGTGTAGCAGCCGAGTGGCAATGGGATTATAGAGAGACACCATCGTATTATAAAAGCTGTGTAGCAGCCGAGTGGCAATGGGATTATAGAGAGACATCATCGTATAATAAAAGCTGTGTAGCAGCCGAGTGGCAATGGGATTATAGAGAGACACCATCGTATTATAAAAGATGTGTACCAGCCGAGTGGCAATGGGATTATAGAGACACCATCGTATTATAAAAGCTGTGTACCAGCCGAGTGGCAATGGGATTATAGAGAGACACCATCGTATTATAAAAGCTGTGTACCAGCCGAGTGGCAATGGGATTATAGAGACACCATCGTATTATAAAAGCTGTGTAGCAGCCGAGTGGCAATGGGATTATAGAGAGACACCATCGTATTAAAAAAGTTGTGTAGCAGCCGAGTGGCAATGGGATTATAGAGAAACACCATCGTATTATAAAAGCTGTGGACCAGCCGAGTGGCAATGGGATTATAGAGAAACACCATCGTATTATTAAAGCTGTGTAGCAGCCGAGTGGCAATGGGATTATAGAGAGACACCATCGTATTATAAAAACTGTGTAGCAGCCGAGTGGCAATAGGATTATAGAGAGACACCATCGTATTATAAAAGCTGTGTAGCAGCCAAGTGGCAATGGGATTATAGAGAGACACCATCGTATTATAAAAGCTGTGTACCAGCCGAGTGGCAATGGGATTATAGAGAGACACCATCATATTATAAAAGCTGTGTAGCAGCCGAGTGGCAATGGGATTATAGAGAGACACAATCGTATTATAAAAGCTGTGTACCAGCCGAGTGGCAATGGGATTATAGAGAGACACCATCGTATTATAAAAGCTGTGTAGCAGCCGAGTGGCAATGGGATTATAGAGAGACACCATCGTATTATAAAAGCTGTGTAGCAGCCACGTCGCAATGGGATTATAGAGAGACACCAACGTATTATAATAGCTTGTAGCAGCCGAGTGGCAATGGGATTATAGAGAGACACCATCGTATTATAAAAGCTGTTTAGCAGCCAAGTGGCAATGGGCTTATAGAAAGACACCAACGTATTATAAAAGCTGTGTACCACCAAAGTGGCAATGGGATTATGGAGAGACACCAACGTATTATCAAAGCTGTGTACCAGCCAAGTGGCAATGGGATTATAGAGAGACACCATCGTATTATAAAAGCTGTGTAACAGCAGGGTGGAAATGGGATTATAGAGAGACACCATCGTATTATAAAAGCTGTGTAGCAGCCAAGTGGCAATGGGATTATAGAGAGACACCAACGTATTATAACAGCTTGTACCAGCCGAGTGGCAATGGGATTATAGAGAAACACCAACGTATTATAAAAGCTGTGTAGCAGCCGAGTGGCAATGGGATTATAGAGAGACACCATCGTATTATAAAAGCTGTGTACCAGCCGAGTGGCAATGGGATTATAGAGAGACACCATCGTATTATAAAAGCTGTGTACCAGCCGAGTTGCAATGATATTATAGAGAGACACCATCGTATTATAAAAGCTGTGTAGCAGCCGAGTGGCAATGGGATTATAGAGAGACACCATCGTATTATAAAAGCTGTGTAGCAGCCGAGTGGCAATGGGATTATAGAGAGACACCATCGTATTATAAAAGCTGTGTAGCAGCCAAGTGGCAATGGGATTATAGAGAGACACCAACGTATTATAACAGCTTGTACCAGCCGAGTGGCAATGGGATTATAGAGAGACACCAACGTATTATAAAAGCTGTGTAGCAGCCGAGTGGCAATGGGATTATAGAGAGACACCATCGTATTATAAAAGCTGTGTACCAGCCGAGTGGCAATAGGATTATAGAGAGACACCATCGTATTATAAAAGCTGTGTAGCAGCCGAGTGGAAATGGGATTATAGAGACACCATCGTATTATAAAAGCTGTGTACCAGCCGAGTGGCAATGGGATTATTGAGAGACACCATCGTATTATAAAAGATGTGTACCAGCAGAGTTGCAATGGGATTATAGAGACATTATCGTATTACAAAAGCTGTGTACCAGCCGAGTGGCAATGGGATTATAAAGAGACACCATCGTATTATAAAAGCTGTGTACCAGCCGAGTGGCTATGGGATTATAGAGACAACATCGTATTATAAAAGCTGTGTAGCAGCCGAGTGGCAATGGGATTATAGAGAGACATCATCGTATAATAAAAGCTGTGTAGCAGCCGAGTGGCAATGGGATTATAGAGAGACACCAACGTATTATAACAGCTTGTACCAGCCGAGTGGCAATGGGATTATAGAGAGACATCAACGTATTATAAAGCTGTGTAGCAGCCGAGTGGCAATGGGATGATAGAGAGACACCATCGTATTATAAAAGCTGTGTACCAGCCGAGTGGCAATGGGATTATAGAGAGACACCATCGTATTATAAAAGCTGTGTAGCAGCCAAGTGACAATGGGATTATAGAGACACCATCGTATTATAAAAGCTGTGTACCAGCCGAGTGGCAATGGGATTATAGAGACACCATCGTATTATAAAAGATGTGTACCAGCCGAGTGGCAATGGGATTATAGAGAACCACTAACGTATTATAAAAGCTGTGTACCAGCCGAGTGGCAATGGGATTATAGAGAGACACCATCGTATTATAAAAGCTGTGTAGCAGCCGAATGGCAATGGGATTATAGAGAGACACAATCGTATTATAAAAGCTGTGTAGCAGCCGAGTGGCAATGGGATTATAGAGAGACACCATTGTATTATAAAAGCTGTGTAGCAGCCGAGTGGCAATGGGATTATAGAGAGACACCATCGTATTATAAAAGCTGTGTAGCAGCCAAGTGGCAATGGGATTATAGAGAGACACCAACGTATTATAATAGCTTGTACCAGCCGAGTGGCAATGGGATTATAGAGAGACACCATCGTATTATAAAAGCTGTGTAGCAGCCGAGTGGCAATGGGATTATAGAGAAACACCATCGTATTATAAAAGCTGTGTAGCAGCCGAGTGGCAATGGGATTATAGAGAAACACCATCGTATTATTAAAGCTGTGTAGCAGCCGAGTGGCAATGGGATTATAGAGAGACACCATCGTATTATAAAAACTGTGTAGCAGCCGAGTGGCAATAGGCCTATAGAGAGACACCATCGTATTATAAAAGCTGTGTAGCAGCCAAGTGGCAATGGGATTATAGAGAGACACCATCGTATTATAAAAGCTGTGTACCAGCCGAGTGGCAATGGGATTATAGAGAGACACCATCATATTATAAAAGCTGTGTAGCAGCCGAGTGGCAATGGGATTATAGAGAGACACAATCGTATTATAAAAGCTGTGTACCAGCCGAGTGGCAATGGGATTATAGAGAGACACCATCGTATTATAAAAGCTGTGTAGCAGCCACGTCGCAATGGGATTATAGAGAGACACCAACGTATTATAATAGCTTGTAGCAGCCGAGTGGCAATGGGATTATAGAGAGACACCATCGTATTATAAAAGCTGTTTAGCAGCCAAGTGGCAATGGGATTATAGAAAGACACCAACGTATTATAAAAGCTGTGTACCACCCAAGTGGCAATAGGATTATGGAGAGACACCAACGTATTATCAAAGCTGTGTACCAGCCAAGTGGCAATGGGATTATAGAGAGACACCATCGTATTATAAAAGCTGTGTAACAGCAGGGTGGCAATGGGATTATAGAGAGACACCATCGTATTATAAAAGCTGTGTAGCAGCCAAGTGGCAATGGGATTATAGAGAGACACCAACGTATTATAACAGCTTGTACCAGCCGAGTGGCAATGGGATTATAGAGAAACACCAACGTATTATAAAAGCTGTGTAGCAGCCGAGTGGCAATGGGATTATAGAGAGACACCATCGTATTATAAAAGCTGTGTACCAGCCGAGTGGCAATGGGATTATAGAGAGACACCATCGTATTATAAAAGCTGTGTACCAGCCGAGTTGCAATGATATTATAGAGAGACACCATCGTATTATAAAAGCTGTGTAGCAGCCGAGTGGCAATGGGATTATAGAGAGACACCATCGTATTATAAAAGCTGTGTAGCAGCCGAGTGGCAATGGGATTATAGAGAGACACCATCGTATTATAAAAGCTGTGTAGCAGCCAAGTGGCAATGGGATTATAGAGAGACACCAACGTATTATAACAGCTTGTACCAGCCGAGTGGCAATGGGATTATAGAGAGACACCAACGTATTATAAAAGCTTTGTAGCAGCCGAGTGGCAATGGGATTATAGAGAGACACCATCGTATTATAAAAGCTGTGTACCAGCCGAGTGGCAATAGGATTATAGAGAGACACCATCGTATTATAAAAGCTGTGTAGCAGCCGAGTGGAAATGGGATTATAGAGACACCATCGTATTATAAAAGCTGTGTACCAGCCGAGTGGCAATGGGATTATTGAGAGACACCATCGTATTATAAAAGATGTGTAGCAGCCGAGTGGCAATGGGATTATAGAGATACACCATCGTATAATAAAAGCTGTGTACCAGCCAAGTGGCAATGGGATTATAGAGAGACACAAACGTATTATAACAGCTTGTACCAGCCGAGTGGCAATGGGATTATAGAGAGACACAATCGTATTATAAAAGCTGTGTAGCAGCCGAGTGGCAATGGGATTATAGAGAGACACCATCGTATTATAAAAGCTGTGTAGCAGCCGAGTGGAAATGGGATTATAGAGACACCATCGTATTATAAAAGCTGTGTACCAGCCGAGTGGCAATGGGATTATTGAGAGACACCATCGTATTATAAAAGATGTGTACCAGCAGAGTTGCAATGGGATTATAGAGACATTATCGTATTACAAAAGCTGTGTACCAGCCGAGTGGCAATGGGATTATAAAGAGACACCATCGTATTATAAAAGCTGTGTACCAGCCGAGTGGCTATGGGATTATAGAGACAACATCGTATTATAAAAGCTGTGTAGCAGCCGAGTGGCAATGGGATTATAGAGAGACATCATCGTATAATAAAAGCTGTGTAGCAGCCGAGTGGCAATGGGATTATAGAGAGACAACAACGTATTATAACAGCTTGTACCAGCCGAGTGGCAATGGGATTATAGAGAGACATCAACGTATTATAAAGCTGTGTAGCAGCCGAGTGGCAATGGGATGATAGAGAGACACCATCGTATTATAAAAGCTGTGTACCAGCCGAGTGGCAATGGGATTATAGAGAGACACCATCGTATTATAAAAGCTGTGTAGCAGCCAAGTGACAATGGGATTATAGAGACACCATCGTATTATAAAAGCTGTGTACCAGCCGAGTGGCAATGGGATTATAGAGACACCATCGTATTATAAAAGATGTGTACCAGCCGAGTGGCAATGGGATTATAGAGAACCACTAACGTATTATAAAAGCTGTGTACCAGCCGAGTGGCAATGGGATTATAGAGAGACACCATCGTATTATAAAAGCTGTGTAGCAGCCGAATGGCAATGGGATTATAGAGAGACACAATCGTATTATAAAAGCTGTGTAGCAGCCGAGTGGCAATGGGATTATAGAGAGACACCATCGTATTATAAAAGCTGTGTAGCAGCCGAGTGGCAATGGGATTATAGAGAGACACCATCGTATTATAAAAGCTGTGTAGCAGCCAAGTGGCAATGGGATTATAGAGAGACACCAACGTATTATAATAGCTTGTACCAGCCGAGTGGCAATGGGATTATAGAGAGACACCATCGTATTATAAAAGCTGTGTAGCAGCCGAGTGGCAATGGGATTATAGAGAAACACCATCGTATTATAAAAGCTGTGTAGCAGCCGAGTGGCAATGGGAGTATAGAGAAACACCATCGTATTATTAAAGCTGTGTAGCAGCCGAGTGGCAATGGGATTATAGAGAGACACCACTGTATTATAAAAACTGTGTAGCAGCCGAGTGGCAATAGGATTATAGAGAGACACCATCGTATTATAAAAGCTGTGTAGCAGCCAAGTGGCAATGGGATTATAGAGAGACACCATCGTATTATAAAAGCTGTGTACCAGCCGAGTGGCAATGGGATTATAGAGAGACACCATCATATTATAAAAGCTGTGTAGCAGCCGAGTGGCAATGGGATTATAGAGAGACACTATCGTATTATAAAAGCTGTGTACCAGCCGAGTGGCAATGGGATTATAGAGAGACACCATCGTATTATAAAAGCTGTGTAGCAGCCGAGTGGCAATCAGATTATAGAGAGACACCATCGTATTATAAAAGCTGTGTAGCAGCCAAATGGCAATAGGATTATAGAGAGACACCAACGTATTATAATAGCTTGTAGCAGCCGAGTGGCAATGGGATTATAGAGAGACACCATCGTATTATAAAAGCTGTTTAGCAGCCAAGTGGCAATGGGATTATAGAGAGACACCAACGTATTATAAAAGCTGTGTACCACCCAAGTGGCAATGGGATTATAGAGAGACACCAACGTATTATCAAAGCTGTGTACCAGCCAAGTGGCAATGGGATTATAGAGAGACACCATCGTATTATAAAAGCTGTGTAGCAGCAGTGTGGCAATGGGATTATAGAGAGACACCATCGTATTATAAAAGCCGTGTAGCAGCCAAGTGGCAATTGGATTATAGAGAGACACCAACGTATTATAACAGCTTGTACCAGCCGAGTGGCAATGGGATTATAGAGAAACACCAACGTATTATAAAAGCTGTGTAGCAGCCGAGTGGCAATGGGATTATAGAGAGACACCATCGTATTATAAAAGCTGTGTACCAGCCGAGTGGCAATGGGATTATAGAGAGACACCATCGTATTATAAAAGCTGTGTACCAGCCGAGTGGCAATGAGATTATAGAGAGACACCATCGTATTATAAAAGCTGTGTAGCAGCCGAGTGGCAATGGGATTATAGAGAGACAGCATCGTATTATAAAAGCTGTGTAGCAGCCGAGTGGCAATGGGATTATAGAGAGACACCATCGTATTATAAAAGCTGTGTAGCAGCCAAGTGGCAATGGGATTATAGAGAGACACCAACGTATTATAACAGCTTGTACCAGCCGAGTGGCAATGCGATTATAGAGAGACACAAACGTATTATAAAAGCTGTGTAGCAGCCGAGTGGCAATGGGATTATAGAGAGACACCATCGTATTATAAAAGCTGTGTACCAGCCGAGTGGCAATAGGATTATAGAGAGACACCATCGTATTATAAAAGCTGTGTAGCAGCCGAGTGGAAATGGGATTATAGAGACACCATCGTATTATAAAAGCTGTGTACCAGCCGAGTGGCAATGGGATTATAGAGAGACACCATCGTATTATAAAAGATGTGTACCAGCAGAGTGGCAATGGGATTATAGAGACATTATCGTATTATAAAAGCTGTGTACCAGCCGAGTGGCAATGGGATTATAGAGAAACACCAACGTATTACAAAAGCTGTGTACCAGCCGAGTGGCAATGGGATTATAGAGAGACACCATCGTATTATAAAAGCTGTGTACCAGCCGAGTGGCTATGGGATTATAGAGACAACATCGTATTATAAAAGCTGTGTAGCAGCCGAGTGGCAATGGGATTATAGAGAGACATCATCGTATAATAAAAGCTGTGTAGCAGCCGAGTGGCAATGGGATTATAGAGAGACACCAACGTATTATAACAGCTTGTACCAGCCGAGTGGCAATGGGATTATAGAGAGACATCAACGTATTATAAAGCTGTGTAGCAGCCGAGTGGCAATGGGATGATAGAGAGACACCATCGTATTATAAAAGCTGTGTACCAGCAGAGTGGCATTGGGATTATAGAGAGACACCATCGTATTATAAAAGCTGTGTAGCAGCCAAGTGGCAATGGGATTATAGAGAGACACCAACGTATAATAAAAGCTGTGTACCAGCCAAGTGGCAATGGGATTATAGAGAGACACAATCGTATTATAAAAGCTGTGTAGCAGCCGAGTGGCAATGGGATTATAGACAGACACCATCGTATTATAAAAGCTGTGTAGCAGCCGAGTGGCAATAGGATTATAGAGAGACACCATCGTATGATAAAAGCTGTGGAGCAGCCAAGTGGCAATGGGATTATAGAGAGACACAATCGTATTATAAAAGCTGTGTACCAGCCGAGTGGCAATGGGATTATAGAGAGACACCATCATATTATAAAAGCTGTGTAGCAGCTGAGTGGCAATGGGATTATAGAGAGACACCATCGTATTATAAAAGCTGTGAACCAGCCGAGTGGCAATGGGATTATAGAGAAACACCATCGTATTATAAAAGCTGTGTACCAGCCGCGTGGCAATGGGATTATAGAGACACCATCGTATTATAAAAGCTGTGTACCAGCCAAGTGGCAATGGGATTATAGAGACACCATCGTATTATAAAAGCTGTGTACCAGCACAGTGTCAATGGGATTATAGAGAGACACCAACGTATTATAAAAGCTGTGTACCAGCCGAGTGGCAATGGGATTATAGAGAGACACCATCGTATTATAAAAGCTGTGTAGCAGCCGAGTGGCACTGGGATTATAGAGAGACAGCATCGTATTATAAAAGCTGTGTAGCAGCCGAGTGGCAATGGGATTATAGAGAGACACCATCGTATAATAAGAGCTGTGTACCAGCCAAGTGGCAATGGGATTATAGAGAGACACCAACGTATTATAACAGCTTGTACCAGCCGAGTGGCAATGGGATTATAGAGAGACACAATCGTATTATAAAAGCTGTGTAGCAGCCGAGTGGCAATGGGATTATAGAGAGACAGCATCGTATTATAAAAGCTGTGTAGCAGCCGAGTGGCAATAGGATTATAGAGAGACACCATCGTATAATAAAAGCTGTGTAGCAGCCAAGTGGCAATGGGATTATAGAGAGACACCAACGTATTATAACAGCTTGTACCAGCCGAGTGGCAATGGGATTATAGAGACACCAACGTATTATAAAAGCTGTGTAGCAGCCGAGTGGCAATGGGATTATAGAGAGACACCATCGTAATATAAAAGCTGTGTAGGAGCCGAGTGGCAATGGGATTATAGAGAGACACCATCGTATTATAAAAGCTGTGTTGCAGCCGAGTGGCAATGGGATTATAGAGACACCATCGTATTATAAAAGCTGTGTACCAGCCGAGTGGCAATGGGATTATAGAGAGACACCATCGTATTATAAAAGATGTGTACCAGCCGAGTGGCAATGGGATTATAGAGACACCATCGTATTATAAAAGCTGTGTACCAGCCGAGTGGCAATGGGATTATAGAGAGACACCATCGCATTATAAAAGCTGTGTACCAGCCGAGTGGCAATGGGATTATAGAGACAGCATCGTATTATAAAAGCTGTGTAGCAGCCGAGTGGCAATGGGATTATAGAGAGACACCATCGTATTATAAAAGCTGTGTAGCTGCCGAGTGGCAATGGGATTATAGAGAAACACCATCGTATTATAAAAGCTGTGGACCAGCCGAGTGGCAATGGGATTATAGAGAAACACCATCGTATTATTAAAGCTGTGTAGCAGCCGAGTGGCAATGGGATTATAGAGAAACACCAACGTATTATAATAGCTTGTACCAGCCGAGTGGCAATGGGATTATAGAGAGACACCATCGTATTATAAAAGCTGTGTAGCAGCCAAGTGGCAATGGGATTATAGAGAGACACCAACGTATTATAAAAGCTGTGTACCAGCATAGTGGCAATGGGATTATAGAGAGACACCATCGTATTATAAAAGCTGTGTAGCAGCCGAGTGGCAATGGGATTATAGAGAGACACCATCGTATTATAAAAGCTGTGTAGCAGCCGAGTGGCAATAGGATTATAGAGAGACACCATCGTATTATAAAAGCTGTGGAGAAGCCAAGTGGCAATGGGATTATAGAGAGACACAATCGTATTATAAAAGCTGTGTACCAGCCGAGTGGCAATGGGATCATTGAGAGACACCATCATATTATAAAAGCTGTGTAGCAGCCGAGTGGCAATGGGATTATAGAGAAACACCATCGTATTATAAAAGCTGTGTACCAGCCGCGTGGCAATGGGATTATAGAGACACCATCGTATTATAAAAGCTGTGTAGCAGCCGAGTGGCAATGGGATTATAGAGACACAATCGTATTATAAAAGCTGTGTACCAGCCGAGTGGCAATGGGATTATAGGGAGACACCAACGTATTATAAAAGCTGTGTACCAGCCGAGTGGCAATGGGATTATAGAGAGACACCATCGTATTATAAAAGCTGTGTACCAGCCTAGTGGCAATGGGATTATAGAGAGACAGCATCGTATTATAAAAGCTGTGTAGCAGCCGAGTGGCAATGGGATTATAGAGAGACACCATCGTATAATAAAAGCTGTGTACCAGCCAAGTGGCAATGGGATTATAGAGAGACACCAACGTATTAAAACAGCTTGTATCAGCCGAGTGGCAATGGGATTATAGAGAGACACAATCGTATTATAAAAGCTGTGTAGCAGCCGAGTGGCAATGGGATTATAGAGAGACACTATCGTATTATAAAAGCTGTGTAGCAGCCGAGTGGCAATAGGATTATAGAGAGACACCATCGTATTATAAAAGCTGTGGAGAAGCCAAGTGGCAATGGGATTATAGAGAGACACAATCGTATTATAAAAGCTGTGTACCAGCCGAGTGGCAATGGGATTATTGAGAGACACCATCATATTACAAAAGCTGTGTAGCAGCCGAGTGGCAATGGGATTATAGAGAAACACCATCGTATTATAAAAGCTGTGTACCAGCCGCGTGGCAATGGGATTATAGAGACACCATCGTATTATAAAAGCTGTGTACCAGCCGAGTGGCAATGGGATCTTAGAGACACAATCGTATTATAAAAGCTGTGTACCAGCCGAGTGGCAATGGGATTATAGAGAGACACCAACGTATTATAAAAGCTGTGTACCAGCCGAGTGGCAATGGGATTATAGAGATACACCATCGTTCTATAAAAGCTGTGTACCAGCCTAGTGGCAATGGGATTATAGAGAGACAGCATCGTATTATAAAAGCTGTGTAGCAGCCGAGTGGCAATGGGATTATAGAGATACACCATCGTATAATAAAAGCTGTGTACCAGCCAAGTGGCAATGGGATTATAGAGAGACACAAACGTATTATAACAGCTTGTACCAGCCGAGTGGCAATGGGATTATAGAGAGACACAATCGTATTATAAAAGCTGTGTAGCAGCCGAGTGGCAATGGGATTATAGAGAGACACCATCGTATTATAAAAGCTGTGTAGCAGCCGAGTGGCAATGGGATTATAGAGGGACACCATCGTATTATAAAAGCTGTGTAGCAGCCAAGTGGCAATGGGATTATAGAGAGACACCAACGTATTATAATAGCTTGTACCAGCCGAGTGGCAATGGGATTATAGAGAGACACCATCGTATTATAAAAGCTGTGTAGCAGCCAAGTGGCAATGGGATTATAGAGAGACACCAACGTATTATAAAAGCTGTGTACCAGCCAAGTGGCAATGGGATTATAGAGAGACACCATCGTATTATAAAAGCTGTGTAGCAGCCGAGTGGCAATGGGATTATAGAGAAACACCATCGTATTATAAAAGCTGTGTACCAGCCAAGTGGCAATGGGATTATAGAGAGACACCATAGTATTATAAAAGCTGTGTAGCAGCCGAGTGGCAATGGGATTATAGAGAGACACCATCGTATTATAAAAGCTGTGTAGCAGCCGAGTGGCAATGGGATTATAGAGAGACACCATCGTATTATAAAAGCTGTGTAGCAGCCGAGTGGCAATGGGATTATAGAGAGACACCATCGTATTATAAAAGCTGTGTAGCAGCCGAGTGGCAATGGGATTATAGAGAGACACCATCGTATTATAAAAGATGTGTACCAGCCGAGTGGCAATGGGATTATAGAGACACAATCGTATTATAAAAGCTGTGTACCAGCCGAGTGGCAATGGGATTATAGAGAGACACCATCGTATTATAAAAGCTGTGTAGCAGCCAAGTGGCAATGGGATTATAGAGAGACACCAACGTATTATAAAAGCTGTGTACAAGCCGAGTGGCAATGGGATTATAGAGAGACACCATCGTATTATAAAAGCTGTGTACAAGCCGAGTGGCAATGGGATTATAGAGAGACACCATCATATTATAAAAGCTGTGTAGCAGCCGAGTGGCAATGGGATTATAGAGAAACACCATCGTATTATAAAAGCTGTGAACCAGCCGAGTGGCAATGGGATCATAGAGAAACACCATCGTATTATAAAAGCTGTGTAGCAGCCGAGTGGCAATGGGATTATAGAGAGACACCAACGTATTATAAAAGCTTGTACCAGCCGAGTGGCAATGGGATTATAGAGAGACACCATCGTATTATAAAAGCTGTGTACCAGCCGAGTGGCAATGGGATTATAGAGACACCATCGTATTATAAAAGCTGTGTACCAGCCGAGTGGCAATGAGATTATAGAGACACCATCGTATTATAAAAGCTGTGTACCAGCCGAGTGGCAATGTGATTATAGAGACACCATCGTATTATAAAAGCTGTGTACCAGCCGAGTGGCAATGGGATTATAGAGACACCAACGTATTATAAAAGCTGTGTACCAGCCGAGTGGCAATGGAATTATAGAGACACAAACGTATTATAAAAGCTGTGTACCAGCCGAGTGGCAATGGGATTATAGAGACACCAACGTATTATAAAAGCTGTGTACCAGCCGAGTGGCAATGGGATTATAGAGAGACACCATCGTATTATAAAAGCTGTGTAGCAGCCGAGTGGCAATGGGATTATAGAGACACAATCGTATTATAAAAGCTGTGTAGCAGCCGAGTGGCAATGGCATTATAGAGAGACACCATCGTATTATAAAAGCTGTGTAGCAGCCGAGTGGCAATGGGATTATAGAGAAACACCATCGTATTATAAAAGCTGTGTACCAGCCGAGTGGCAATGGGATTATAGAGAAACACCATCGTATTATAAAAGCTGTGTAGCAGCCGAGTGGCAATGGGAATATAGAGAGACACCAACGTATTATAAAAGCTGTGTACCAGCCTAGTGGCAATGGGATTATAGAGAGACACCATCGTATTATAAAAGCTGTGTACCAGCCTAGTGGCAATGGGATTATAGAGAGACAGCATTGTATTATAAAAGCTGTGTAGCAGCCGAGTGGCAATGGGATTATAGAGAGACACCATCGTATAATAAAAGCTGTGTACCAGCCAAGTGGCAATGGGATTATAGAGAGACACCAACGTATTATAACAGCTTGTACCAGCCGAGTGGCAATGGGATTATAGAGAGACACAATCGTATTATAAAAGCTGTGTAGCAGCCGAGTGGCAATGGGATTATAGAGAGACACCATCGTATTATAAAAGCTGTGTACCAGCCGAGTGGCAATGGGATTATAGAGAGACACCATCGTATTATAAAAGCTGTGTAGCAGCAGAGTGGCAATGGGATTATAGAGAGACACCATCGTATTATAAAAGCTGTGTAGCAGCAAAGTGGCAATGGGATTATAGAGAGACACCAACGTATTATAATAGCTTGTACCAGCCGAGTGGCAATGGGATTATAGAGAGACACCATCGTATTATAAAAGCTGTGTAGCAGCCAAGTGGCAATGGGATTATAGAGAGACACCAACGTATTATAAAAGCTGTGTACCAGCAACGTGGCAATGGGATTATAGAGAGACACCATCGTATTATAAAAGCTGTGTAGCAGCCGAGTGGCAATGGGATTATAGAGAAACACCATCGTATTATAAAAGCTGTGTAGCAGCCAAGTGGCAATGGGATTATAGAGAGACACCATCGTATTATAAAAGCTGTGTAGCAGCCGAGTGGCAATGGGATTATAGAGAGGCACCATTGTATTATAAAAGCTGTGTAGCAGCCGAGTGGCAATGGGATTATAGAGAGACACCATCGTATTATAAAAGCTGTGTAGCAGCCGAGTGGCAATGGGATTATAGAGAGACACCATCGTATTATAAAAGCTGTGTAGCAGCCGAGTGGCAATGGAATTATAGAGAGACACCATCGTATTATAAAAGATGTGTACCAGCCGAGTGGCAATGGGATTATAGAGACACCATCGTATTATAAAAGCTGTGTACCAGCCGAGTTGCAATGGGATTATAGAGAGACACCATCGTATTATAAAAGCTGTGTACCAGCCGAGTGGCAATGGGATTATAGAGAGACACAATCCTATTATAAAAGTTGTGTAGCAGCCGAGTGGCAATGGGATTATAGAGAGACACCATCGTATTATAAAAGCTGTGTACCAGCCGAGTGGCAATGGGATTATAGAGAGACACAATCCTTATATAAAAGTTGTGTAGCAGCCGAGTGGCAATGGGATTATAGAGAGACAGCATCGTATTATAAAAGCTGTGTACCAGCCGAGTGGCAATGGGATTATAGAGAGACACAATCCTATTATAAAAGTTGTGTAGCAGCCGAGTGGAAATAGGATTATAGAGAGACACCATCGTATTATAAAAGCTGTGTACCAGCCGAGTGGCAATGGGATTATAGAGAGACACAATCGTATTATAAAAGTTGTGTAGCAGCCGAGTGGCAATGGGATTATAGAGAGACACCATCGTATTATAAAAGCTGTGTAGCAGCCGAGTGGCAATGGGATTATAGAGAGACACCATCGTATAATAAAAGCTGTGTACCAGCCAAGTGGCAATGGGATTATAGAGAGACACCAACGTATTATAACAGCTTGTACCAGCCGAGTGGCAATGGGATTATAGAGAGACACAATCGTATTATAAAAGCTGTGTAGCAGCCGAGTGGCAATGGGATTATAGAGAGACACCATCGTATTATAAAAGCTGTGTACCAGCCGAGTGGCAATGGGATTATAGAGAGACACCATCGTATTATAAAAGCTGTGTAGCAGCAGAGTGGCAATGGGATTATAGAGAGACACCATCGTATTATAAAAGCTGTGTAGCAGCAAAGTGGCAATGGGATTATAGAGAGACACCAACGTATTATAATAGCTTGTACCAGCCGAGTGGCAATGGGATTATAGAGAGACACCATCGTATTATAAAAGCTGTGTAGCAGCCAAGTGGCAATGGGATTATAGAGAGACACCAACGTATTATAAAAGCTGTGTACCAGCAACGTGGCAATGGGATTATAGAGAGACACCATTGTATTATAAAAGCTGTGTAGCAGCCGAGTGGCAATGGGATTATAGAGAAACACCATCGTATTATAAAAGCTGTGTAGCAGCCAAGTGGCAATGGGATTATAGAGAGACACCATCGTATTATAAAAGCTGTGTAGCAGCCGAGTGGCAATGGGATTATAGAGAGGCACCATTGTATTATAAAAGCTGTGTAGCAGCCGAGTGGCAATGGGATTATAGAGAGACACCATCGTATTATAAAAGCTGTGTAGCAGCCGAGTGGCAATGGGATTATAGAGAGACACCATCGTATTATAAAAGCTGTGTAGCAGCCGAGTGGCAATGGAATTATAGAGAGACACCATCGTATTATAAAAGATGTGTACCAGCCGAGTGGCAATGGGATTATAGAGACACCATCGTATTATAAAAGCTGTGTACCAGCCGAGTTGCAATGGGATTATAGAGAGACACCATCGTCTTATAAAAGCTGTGTACCAGCCGAGTGGCAATGGGATTATAGAGAGACACAATCCTATTATAAAAGTTGTGTAGCAGCCGAGTGGCAATGGGATTATAGAGAGACACCATCGTATTATAAAAGCTGTGTACCAGCCGAGTGGCAATGGGATTATAGAGAGACACAATCCTATTATAAAAGTTGTGTAGCAGCCGAGTGGCAATGGGATTATAGAGAGACACCATCGTATTATAAAAGCTGTGTACCAGCCGAGTGGCAATGGGATTATAGAGAGACACAATCCTATTATAAAAGTTGTGTAGCAGCCGAGTGGAAATAGGATTATAGAGAGACACCATCGTATTATAAAAGCTGTGTACCAGCCGAGTGGCAATGGGATTATAGAGAGACACAATCGTATTATAAAAGTTGTGTAGCAGCCGTGTGGCAATGGGATTATAGAGAGACACCATCGTATTATAAAAGCTGTGTACCAGCCGAGTGGCAATGGGATTATAGAGAGACACAATCCTATTATAAAAGTTGTGTAGCAGCCGAGTGGTAATGGGATTATAGAGAGACACCATCGTATTATAAAAGCTGTGTACCAGCCGAGTGGCAATGGGATTATAGAGAGACACAATCCTATTATAAAAGTTGTGTAGCAGCCGAGTGGAAATGGGATTATAGAGAGACACCATCGTATTATAAAAGCTGTGTACCAGCCGAGTGGCAATGGGATTATAGAGAGACACAATCCTATTATAAAAGTTGTGTAGCAGCCGAGTGGCAATGGGATTATAGAGAGACACCATCGTATTATAAAAGCTGTGTACAAGCCGAGTGGCAATGGGATTATAGAGAGACACAATCGTATTATAAAAGATGTGTACCAGCCGAGTGGCAATGGGATTATAGAGAGACACAATCGTATTATAAAAGATGTGTAGCAGCCGAGTGGAAATGGGATTATAGAGAGACACCATCGTATTATAAAAGCTGTGTACCAGCCGAGTGGCAATGGGATTATAGAGAGACACAATCCTATTATAAAAGTTGTGTAGCAGCCGAGTGGAAATGGGATTATAGAGAGACACAATCGTATTATAAAAGATGTGTACCAGCCGAGTGGCAATGGGATTATAGAGACACCATCGTATTATAAAGGCTGTGTACCAGCCGAGTGGCAATGGGATTATAGAGAGACACAATCGTATTATAAAAGATGTGTACCAGCCGAGTGGCAATTGGATTATAGAGACACCATCGTATTATAAAAGCTGTGTACCAGCCGAGTGGCAATGGGATTATAGAGAGACACCATCGTATTATAAAAGCTGTGTACCAGCCGAGTGGCAATGGGATTATAGAGAGACACAATCCTATTATAAAAGTTGTGTAGCAGCCGAGTGGCAATGGGATTATAGAGAGACACCATCGTATTATAAAAGCTGTGTACCAGCCGAGTGGCAATGGGATTATAGAGAGACACAATCGTATTATAAAAGATGTGTACCAGCCGAGTGGCAATGGGATTATAGAGAGACACCATCGTATTATAAAAGCTGTGTACCAGCCGAGTGGCAATGGGATTATAGAGAGACACAATCCTATTATAAAAGTTGTGTAGCAGCCGAGTGGCAATGGGATTATAGAGAGACACAATCGTATTATAAAAGATGTGTACCAGCCGAGTGGCAATGGGATTATAGAGACACAATCCTATTATAAAAGCTGTGAACCAGCCGAGTGGCAATGGGATTATAGAGAAACACCATCGTATTATAAAAGCTGTGAACCAGCCGAGTGGCAATGGGATCATAGAGAAACACCATCGTATTATAAAAGCTGTGTAGCAGCCGAGTGGCAATGGGATTGTAGAGAGACACCAACGTATTATAAAAGCTTGTACCAGCCGAGTGGCAATGGGATTATAGAGAGACACCATCGTATTATAAAAGCTGTGTACCAGCCGAGTGGCAATGGGATTATAGAGACACCATCGTATTATAAAAGCTGTGTACCAGCCGAGTGGCAATGAGATTATAGAGACACCATCGTATTATAAAAGCTGTGTACCAGCCGAGTGGCAATGGGATTATAGAGACACCATCGTATTATAAAAGCTGTGTACCAGCCGAGTGGCAATGGGATTATAGAGACACCAACGTATTATAAAAGCTGTGTACCAACCGAGTGGCAATGGGATTATAGAGACACAACTGTATTATAAAAGCTGTGTACCAGCCGAGTGGCAATGGGATTATAGAGACACCAACGTATTATAAAAGCTGTGTACCAGCCGAGTGGCAATGGGATTATAGAGAGACACCATCGTATTATAAAAGCTGTGTACCAGCCGAGTGGCAATGGGATTATAGAGACACAATCGTATTACAAAAGCTGTGTAGCAGCCGAGTGGCAATGGGATTATAGAGAGACACCATCGTATTATAAAAGCTGTGTAGCAGCCAAGTGGCAATGGGATTATAGAGAAACACCATCGTATTATAAAAGCTGTGTACCAGCCGAGTGGCAATGGGATTATAGAGAAACACCATCGTATTATAAAAGCTGTGTAGCAGCCGAGTGGCAATGGGAATATAGAGAGACACCAACGTATTATAAAAGCTGTGTGCCAGCCGAGTGGCAATGGGATTATAGAGAGACACCATCGTATTATAAAAGCTGTGTACCAGCCAAGTGGCAATGGGATTATAGAGAGACACCATCATATTATAAAAGCTGTGTACCAGCCGAGTGGCAATGGGATTATAGAGACACCATCGTATTATAAAAGCTGTGTAGCAGCCGAGTGGCAATAGGATTATAGAGAGACACCATCGTATTATAAAAGCTGTGGAGCAGCCACGTGGCAATAGGATTATAGAGAGACAAAATCCTATTATAAAAGTTGTGTAGCAGCCGAGTGGCAATGGGATTATAGAGAGACACCATCGTATTATAAAAGCTGTGTACCAGCCGAGTCGCAATGGGATTATAGAGACACCATCGTATTATAAAAGCTGTGTACCAGCCGAGTGGCAATGAGATTATAGAGACACCATCGTATTATAAAAGCTGTGTACCAGCCGAGTGGCAATGGGATTATAGAGACATCATCGTATTATAAAAGCTGTGTACCAGCCGAGTGGCAATGGGATTATAGAGACACCAACGTATTATAAAAGCTGTGTACCAGCCGAGTGGCAATGGGATTATAGAGACACAAACGTATTATAAAAGCTGTGATCCAGCCGAGTGGCAATGGGATTATAGAGACACCAACGTATTATAAAAGCTGTGTAGCAGCCGAGTGGCAATGGGATTATAGAGAGACACCATCGTATTATAAAAGCTGTGTACCAGCCGAGTGGCAATGGGATTATAGAGACACAATCGTATTATAAAAGCTGTGTAGCAGCCGAGTGGCAATGGGAGTATAGAGAGACACCATCGTATTATAAAAGGTGTGTAGCAGCCGAGTGGCAATGGGATTATAGAGAAACACCATCGTATTATAAAAGCTGTGAACCAGCCGAGTGGCAATGGGATTATAGAGAAACACCATCGTATTATAAAAGCTGTGTAGCAGCCGAGTTGCAATGGGAATATAGAGAGACACCAACGTATTATAAAAGCTGTGTGCCAGCCGAGTGGCAATGGGATTATAGAGAGACACCATCGTATTATAAAAGCTGTGTACCAGCCAAGTGGCAATGGGATTATAGAGAGACACCATCATATTATAAAAGCTGTGTACCAGCCGAGTGGCAATGGGATTATAGAGAGACACCATCGTATTATAAAAGCTGTGTAGCAGCCGAGTGGCAATGGGATTATAGAGACATCATCGTATTATAAAAGCTGTGTACCAGCCGAGTGGCAATGGGATTATAGAGACACCAACGTATTATAAAAGCTGTGTACCAGCCGAGTGGCAATGGGATTATAGAGACACAAACGTATTATAAAAGCTGTGATCCAGCCGAGTGGCAATGGGATTATAGAGACACCAACGTATTATAAAAGCTGTGTAGCAGCCGAGTGGCAATGGGATTATAGAGAGACACCATCGTATTATAAAAGCTGTGTACCAGCCGAGTGGCAATGGGATTATAGAGACACAATCGTATTATAAAAGCTGTGTAGCAGCCGAGTGGCAATGGGAGTATAGAGAGACACCATCGTATTATAAAAGGTGTGTAGCAGCCGAGTGGCAATGGGATTATAGAGAAACACCATCGTATTATAAAAGCTGTGAACCAGCCGAGTGGCAATGGGATTATAGAGAAACACCATCGTATTATAAAAGCTGTGTAGCAGCCGAGTTGCAATGGGAATATAGAGAGACACCAACGTATTATAAAAGCTGTGTGCCAGCCGAGTGGCAATGGGATTATAGAGAGACACCATCGTATTATAAAAGCTGTGTACCAGCCAAGTGGCAATGGGATTATAGAGAGACACCATCATATTATAAAAGCTGTGTACCAGCCGAGTGGCAATGGGATTATAGAGAGACACCATCGTATTATAAAAGCTGTGTAGCAGCCGAGTGGCAATGGGATTATAGAGAGACACCATCGTATAAAAAAAGCTGTTCAGCAGCCGAGTGGCAATGGGATTATAGAGAGACACCATCGTATTATAAAAGCTGTGTAGCAGCCAAGTGGCAATGGGATTATAGAGAGACACCATCGTATTATAAAAGCTTTGTACCAGCCGAGTGGCAATGGGATTATAGAGACACCATCGTATTATAAAAGCTGTGTACCAGCCGAGTGGCAATGGGATTATAGAGAGACACCATCGTATTATAAAAGCTGTGTACCAGCCGAGTGGCAATGGGATTATATAGACACCATCGTATTATAAAAGCTGTGTACCAGCCGAGTGGCAATGGGATTATAGAGACACCATCGTATTATAAAAGCTGTGTACCAGCCGACTGGCAATGGGATTATAGAGACACTATTGTATTATAAAAGCTGTGTACCAGCCGAGTGGCAATGGGATTATAGAGACACCATCGTATTATAAAAGCTGTGTAACAGCCGAGTGGCAATGGGATTATAGAGAGACACCATCGTATTATAAAAGCTGTGTACCAGCCGAGTGGCAATGGGATTATAGAGAGACCCCATCGTATTATAAAAGATGTGTACCAGCCGAGTGGCAATGGGATTATAGAGACACCATCGTAATATAAAAGCTGTGTACCAGCCGAGTGGCAATGGGATTATAGAGAAACACCAACGTATTATAAAAGCTGTGTACCAGACGAGTGGCAATGGGATTATAGAGAGACACCATCGTATTATAAAAGCTGTGTACCAGCCTAGTAGCAATGGGATTATAGAGACACCATCGTATTATAAAAGCTGTGTAGCAGCCGAGTGGCAATGGGATTATAGAGAGACACCATCGTATTATAAAAGCTGTGTAGCAGCCGAGTGGCAATGGGATTATAGAGAAACACCATCGTATTATAAAAGCTGTGGACCAGCCGAGTGGCAATGGGATTATAGAGAGACACCATCGTATTATTAAAGCTGTGTAGCAGCCGAGTGGCAATGGGATTATAGAGAAACACCAACGTATTATAAAAGCTGTGTACCAGCCGAGTGGCAATGGGATTATAGAGAGACACCATCGTATTATAAAAGCTGTGTAGCAGCCGAGTGGCAATGGGATTATAGAGAGACACCATCGTATTAAAACAGCTTGTACTAGCCGAGTGGCAATGGGATTATAGAGAGACACAATCGTATTATAAAAGCTGTGTAGCAGCCGAGTGGCAATGGGATTATAGAGAGACACCATCGTATTATAAAAGCTGTGTAGCAGCCAAGTGGCAATGGGATTATAGAGAGACACCAACGTATTATAATAGCTTGTACCAGCCGAGTGGCAATGGGATTATAGAGAGACACCATCGTATTATAAAAGCTGTGTAGCAGCCAAGTGGCAATGGGATTATAGAGGGACACCAACGTATTATAAAAGCTGTGTACCAGCCAAGTGGCAATGGGATTATAGAGAGACACCATCGTATTATAAAAGCTGTGTAGCAGCCGAGTGGCAATGGGATTATAGAGAGACACCATCGTATTATAAAAGCTGTGTAGCAGCCAAGTGGCAATGGGATTATAGAGAGACACCAACGTATTATAACAGCTTGTACCAGCCGAGTGGCAATGGGATTATAGAGAGACAGCATCGTATTATAAAAGCTGTGTACCAGCCGAGTGGCAATGGGATTATAGAGAGACACCATCGTATTACAAAAGCTGTGTAGCAGCCCAGTGGCAATGGGATTATAGAGAGACACCATCGTATTATAAAAGCTGTGTACCAGCCGAGTGGCAATGGGATTATAGAGAGACACCATCGTATTATAAAAGATGTGTACCAGCCGAGTGGCAATGGGATTATAGAGAGACACCATCGTATTATAAAAGCTGTGTAGCAGCCAAGTGGCAATGGAATTATAGAGAGGCACCAACGTATTATAAAAGCTGTGTACCAGCCAAGTGGCAATGGGATTATAGAGAGACACCATCGTATTTTAAAAGCTGTGTAGCAGCCGAGTGGCAATGGGATTATAGAGAGACACCATCGTATTATAAAAGCTGTGTAGCAGCCAAGTTGCAATGGGATTATAGAGAGACACCAACGTATTATAACAGCTTGTACAAGCCGAGTGGCAATGGGATTATAGAGAGACACAATCGTATTATAAAAGCTGTGTGGAAGCCGAGTGGCAATGGGATTATAGAGAGACACCATCGTATTATAAAAGCTGTGTAGCAGCCGAGTGGCAATGGGATTATAGAGAGACACCATCGTATTAAAACAGCTTGTACCAGCCGAGTGGCAATGGGATTATAGAGAGACACAATCGTATTATAAAAGCTGTGTAGCAGCCGAGTGGCAATGGGATTATAGAGAGACACCATCGTATTACAAAAGCTGTGTAGCAGCCGAGTGGCAATGGGATTATAGAAAGACACCATCGTATTATAAAAGCTGTGTAGCAGCCGAGTGGCAATGGGATTATAGAGAGACACCATCGTATTATAAAAGATGTGTACCAGCCGAGTGGCAATGGGATTATAGAGACACCATCGTATTATAAAAGCTGTGTACCAGCCGAGTGGCAATGGGATTATAGAGAAACACCATCGTATTATAAAAGCTGTGAACCAGCCGAGTGGCAATGGGATTATAGAGACACCATCGTATTATAAAAGCTGTGTACCAGCCGAGTGGCAATGGGATTATAGAGAGACACCAACGTATTATAAAAGCTGTGTACCAGCCAAGTGGCAATGGGATTATAGAGAGACACCATCGTATTATAAAAGCTGTGTAGCCGCCGAGTGGCAATGGAATTATAGAGAGACACCATCGTATTATAAAAGCTGTGTAGCAGCCAAGTGGCAATGGGATTATAGAGAGACACCAACGTATTATAACAGCTTGTACCAGCCGAGTGGCAATGGGATTATAGAGAGACAGCATCGTATTATAAAAGCTGTGTAGCAGCCGAGTGGCAATGGGATTATAGAGAGACACCATCGTATTACAAAAGCTGTGTAGCAGCCGAGTGGCAATGGGATTATAGAGAGACACCATCGTATTATAAAAGCTGTGTAGCAGCCGAGTGGCAATGGGATTATAGAGAGACACCATCGTATTATAAAAGATGTGTACCAGCCGAGTGGCAATGGGATTATAGAGACACCATCGTATTATAAAAGCTGTGTACCAGCCGAGTGGCAATGGGATTATAGAGAGACACAATCGTATTATAAAAGCTGTGTAGAAGCCAAGTGGCAATGGGATTATAGAGAGACACCAACGTATTATAAAAGCTGTGTACCAGCACAGTGGCAATGGGATTATAGAGAGACACCATCGTATTATAAAAGCTGTGTACCAGCCGAGTGGCAATAGGATTATAGAGAGACACCATCATATAATAAAAGCTGTGTAGCAGCCGAGTGGCAATGGGATTATAGAGAGACACCATCGTATTATAAAAGCTGTGTACCAGCCGAGTGGCAATGGGATTATAGAGAGACACCATCATATAATAAAAGCTGTGTACCAGCCGAGTGGCAATGGGATTATAGAGAGACACCATCGTATTATAAAAGCTGTGTACCAGCCGAGTGGCTATGGGATTATAGAGAGACACCAACGTATTATAAAAGCTGTGTACCAGCACAGTGGCAATGGGATTATAGAGAGACACCATCGTATTATAAAAGCTGTGTACCAGCCGAGTGGCAATGGGTTTATAGAGAGACACCATCATATAATAAAAGCTGTGTAGCAGCCGAGTGGCAATGGGATTATAGAGAAACACCATCGTATTATAAAAGCTGTGAACCAGCCGAGTGGCAATGGGATCATAGAGAAACACCATCGTATTATAAAAGCTGTGTAGCAGCCGAGTGGCAATGGGATTATAGAGAGACACCAACGTATTATAAAAGCTTGTACCAGCCGAGTGGCAATGGGATTATAGAGAGACACCATCGTATTATAAAAGCTGTGAACCAGCCGAGTGGCAATGGGATTATAGAGAGACACCATCGTATTATAAAAGCTGTGAACCAGCCGAGTGGCAATGGGATTATAGAGAGACACCATCGTATTATAAAAGCTGTGAACCAGCCGAGTGGCAATGGGATTATAGAGAGACACCATCGTATTATAAAAGCTGTGAACCAGCCGAGTGGCAATGGGATTATAGAGAAACACCATCGTATTATAAAAGCTGTGAACCAGCCGAGTGGCAATGGGATTATAGAGACACCATCGTATTATAAAAGCTGTGTACCAGCCGAGTGGCAATGGGATTATAGAGAAACACCATCGTATTATAAAAGCTGTGAACCAGCCGAGTGGCAATGGGATTATAGAGAGACACCATCGTATTATAAAAGCTGTGAACCAGCCGAGTGGCAATGGGATTATAGAGAGACACCATCGTATTATAAAAGCTGTGAACCAGCCGAGTGGCAATGGGATTATAGAGACACCATCGTATTATAAAAGCTGTGTACCAGCCGAGTGGCAATGGGATTATAGAGAGACACCAACGTATTATAAAAGCTTGTACCAGCCGAGTGGCAATGGGATTATAGAGACACCATCGTATTATAAAAGCTGTGTAGCAGCCGAGTGGCAATGGGATTATAGAGAGACACAATCCTATTATAAAAGTTGTGTAGCAGCCGAGTGGCAATGGGATTATAGAGACACCATCGTATTATAAAAGCTGTGTACCAGCCGAGTGGCAATGGGATTATAGAGAAACACCAACGTATTATAAAAGCAGTGTACCAGCCGAGTGGCAATGGGATTATAGAGAGACACCATCGTATTATAAAAGCTGTGTACCAGCCGAGTGGAAATGGGCTTATGGAGACACCATGGTATTATAAAAGCTGTGTAGCAGCCAAGAGGCAATGGGATTGTAGAGAGAAACCATCGTATTATAAAAGCTGTGTAGCAGCCAAGTTGCAATGGGATTATAGAGAGACACCATCGTATTATAAAAGCTGTGTAGCAGCTGAGTGGAAATAGGATTATAGGGAGACAGCAATGTATTATAAAAGCTATGTAGCAGCCGAGTGGCATCAACGGTGTGTAGTAGCCGAGTGGCAATGGGATTATAGAGAGACACCATCGTATTATAAAAGCTGTGTAGCAGCCGAGTGGCAATGGGATAATAGAGAGACACCAATGTATTATAAAAGCTATCTAGACGCCAAGTGGAATCAACATATTATACAAGCTGTGTAGTAGCCGAGTGGCAATGTGATTATAGAGAGACACCATTGTATTATAAAAGCTGTGTAGCAGCTGAGTTGCACCATCGTATTATAGAAGCTGTGTTGCAGCCAAGTGGCAATGGGATTATAGAGAGACAGCAACGTACTATAAAAACAGTGTACCAGCCAAGTGGGGATGGGATTATAGGGAGACACCATCGTATTATAAAAGCTGTGTACCAGCCAAGTGGCAATGGGATTATAGAGAGACACCATCATATTATAAAAGCTGTGTACCAGCCGAGTGGCAATGGGATTATAGAGAGACACCAACGTATTATAAAAGCTGTGTAGCAGCCAAGTGGCAATGGGATTATAGAGACACACTATCGTATTTTGAAAGCTGTGTAGCAGCTGAGGTGCAAGTAGATTATAGAGAGACACCATCGTATTTTAAAAGCTGTGTAGCAGCCAAGTGGCAATGGGATTATAGAGAGACACCATCGTATTATACAAGCTGTGTACTAGCCGAGTGGCAATGGGTTATAGAGAGACACCAACGTATTGTAAAAGCTGTGTAGCAGCCAAGTGGCAATGGGATTATAGAGAGACACCATCGTATTATAAAAGCTGTGTACTAGCCGAGTGGCAATGGGTTATAGAGAGACACCAACGTATTATAAAAGCTGTGTACCAGCCAAGTGGCAATCGGATTATAGAGAGACACCATCGTATTATAAAAGCTGTGTAGCAGCCGAGTGGCAATGGGATTATAGAGAGACACCAATGTATTATAAAAGTTGCGTAGCAGCCGAGTTGCACCATCGTATTATAACAGCTGTGTTGCAGCTAAGTGGCAATGGGATTATAGAAAGACACCATCGTATAATAACAGCTTGTACCAGCCGAGATGCAATGAGATTATAGAGATACACCATCGTATTATAAAAGCTGTGTAGCAGTCAAGTGGCAATGGGATTATAGAGAGACACCATCGTATTATAAAAGCTGTGTAGCAGCCGAGTGGCAATGGGATTATAGAGAAACACCATCGTATTATAAAAGCTGTGAACCAGCCGAGTGGCAATGGGATTATAGAGAAACACCATCGTATTATAAACGCTGTGTACCAGCCGAGTGGCAATACGATTATAGAGAGACACCATCGTATTATAAAAGCTGTGTAGCAGCCGAGTGGCAATGGGATTATAGAGAGACACCATCGTATTATAAATGCCGTGTAGCAGCCGAGTGGCAATGGGATTATAGAGAGATACCAACATATTATAAAAGCTGTGTAGCAGCCGAGTGGCAATGAGATTATAGAGAGACACCATCGTATAATAAAAGCTGTGTAGCAGCCAAGTGGCAATGGGATTATAGAGAGACACCAACGTATTATAACAGCTTGTACCAGCCGAGTGGCAATGGGATTATAGAGAGACAGCATCGTATTATAAAAGCTGTGTAGCAGCCGAGTGGCAATGGGATTATAGTGAGACACCATCGTATTATAAAAGGTGTGTAGCAGCCGAGTGGCAATGGGATTATAGAGAGACACCATCGTATTATAAAAGCTGTGTAGCAGCCGAGTGGCAATCGGATTATAGAGAGACACCATCGTATTATAAAAGATGTGTACCAGCCGAGTGGCAATGGGATTATAGAGAGACACAATGCTATTATAAAAGTTGTGTAGCAGCCGAGTGGCAATGGGATTATAGAGAAACACCATCGTATTATAAAAGCTGTGTAGCAGCCGAGTGGCAATGGGATTATAGAGAGACACCATCGTATTATAAAAGCTGTGTATCAGCCGAGTTGCAATGGGATTATAGAGAGACACAATGCTATTATAAAAGTTGTGTAGCAGCCGAGTGGCAATGGGATTATAGAGAAACACCATCGTATTATAAAAGCTGTGTAGCAGCCGAGTGGCAATGGGATTATAGAGAGACACCATCGTATTATAAAAGCTGTGTAGCAGCCGAGTGGCAATGGGATTATAGAGAGACACAATGCTATTATAAAAGTTGTGTAGCAGCCGAGTGGCAATGGGATTATAGAGAAACACCATCGTATTATAAAAGCTGTGTACCAGCCGAGTGGCAATGGGATTATAGAGAAACACCATCGTATTATAAAAGCTGTGTAGCAGCCGAGTGGAAATGGGATTATAGAGACACCATCGTATTATAAAAGCTGTGTAGCAGCCGAGTGGCAATGGAATTATAGAGACACCATCGTATTATAAAAGCTGTGTAGCAGCCGAGTGGCAATGGGATTATATAGACACCATCGTATTATAAAAGCTGTGTACCAGCCGAGTGGCAAAGGGATTATAGAGACACCATTGTATTATAAAAGCTGTGTAGCAGCCGAGTGGCAATGGGATTATAGAGAGACACAATGCTATTATAAAAGTTGTGTAGCAGCCGAGTGGCAATGGGATTATAGAGAAACACCATCGTATTATAAAAGCTGTGTACCAGCCGAGTGGCAAAGGGATTATAGAGACACCATTGTATTATAAAAGCTGTGTAGCAGCCGAGTGGCAATGGGATTATAGAGAGACACAATGCTATTATAAAAGCTGTGTACCAGCCGAGTGGCAATGGGATTATAGAGAAACACCATCGTATTATAAAAGCTGTGAACCAGCCGAGTGGCAATGGGATTATAGAGAGACACCATCGTATTATAAAAGCTGTGTACCAGCCGAGTGGCAATGGGATTATATAGACACCATCGTATTATAAAAGCTGTGTACCAGCCGAGTGGCAATGGGATTATAGAGACACCATTGTATTATAAAAGCTGTGTAGCAGCCGAGTGGCAATGGGATTATAGAGAGACACAATGCTATTATAAAAGCTGTGTACCAGCCGAGTGGCAATGGGATTATAGAGAAACACCATCGTATTATAAAAGCTGTGAACCAGCCGAGTGGCAATGGGATTATAGAGAGACACCATCGTATTATAAAATCTGTGTACCAGCCGAGTGGCAATGGGATTATATAGACACCATCGTATTATAAAAGCTGTGTACCAGCCGAGTGGCAATGGGATTATAGAGACACCATTGTATTATAAAAGCTGTGTAGCAGCCGAGTGGCAATGGGATTATAGAGAGACACCATCGTATTATAAAAGCTGTGTAGCAGCCGAGTGGCAATGGGATTATAGAGAGACACAATGCTATTATAAAAGTTGTGTAGCAGCCGAGTGGCAATGGGATTATAGAGAGACACAATGCTATTATAAAAGTTGTGTAGCAGCCGAGTGGCAATGGGATTATAGAGAAACACCATCGTATTATAAAAGCTGTGTAGCAGCCGAGTGGCAATGAGATTATAGAGAGACACCATCGTATTATAAAAGCTGTGTAGCAGCCGAGTGGCAATGGGATTATAGAGAGACACCATCGTATTATAAAAGCTGTGTAGCAGCCGAGTGGCAATGGGATTATAGAGAGACACAATGCTATTATAAAAGTTGTGTAGCAGCCGAGTGGCAATGGGATTATAGAGAGACACAATGCTATTATAAAAGTTGTGTAGCAGCCGAGTGGCAATGGGATTATAGAGAGACACAATGCTATTATAAAAGTTGTGTAGCAGCCGAGTGGCAATGGGATTATAGAGAAACACCATCGTATTATAAAAGCTGTGTAGCAGCCGAGTGGCAATGGGATTATAGAGAGACACCATCGTATTATAAAAGCTGTGTAGCAGCCGAGTGGCAATGGGATTATAGAGAGACACAATGCTATTATAAAAGTTGTGTAGCAGCCGAGTGGCAATGGGATTATAGAGAGACACAATGCTATTATAAAAGTTGTGTAGCAGCCGAGTGGCAATGGGATTATAGAGAGACACAATGCTATTATAAAAGTTGGGTAGCAGCCGAGTGGCAATGGGATTATAGAGAAACACCATCGTATTATAAAAGCTGTGTAGCAGCCGAGTGGCAATGGGATTATAGAGAGACACCATCGTATTATAAAAGCTGTGTAGCAGCCGAGTGGCAATGGGATTATAGAGAGACACCATCGTATTATAAAAGCTGTGTAGCAGCCGAGTGGCAATGGGATTATAGAGAGACACAATGCTATTATAAAAGTTGTGTAGCAGCCGAGTGGCAATGGGATTATAGAGAGACACAATGCTATTATCAAAGTTGTGTAGCAGCCGAGTGGCAATGGGATTATAGAGAGACACAATGCTATTATAAAAGTTGTGTAGCAGCTGAGTGGCAATGGGATTATAGAGAAACACCATCGTATTATAAAAGCTGTGTAGCAGCCGAGTGGCAATGGGATTATAGAGAGACACCATCGTATTATAAAAGCTGTGTAGCAGCCGAGTGGCAATGGGATTATAGAGAGACACAATGCTATTATAAAAGTTGTGTAGCAGCCGAGTGGCAATGGGATTATAGAGAAACACCATCGTATTATAAAAGCTGTGTACCAGCACAGTGGCAATGGGATTATAGAGACACCATCGTATTATAAAAGCTGTGAACCAGCCGAGTGGCAATGGGATTATAGAGAAACACCATCGTATTATAAAAGCTGTGTAGCAGCCGAGTGGCAATGGGATTATAGAGACACCATCGTATTATAAAAGCTGTGTAGCAGCCGAGTGGCAATGGGATTATATAGACACCATCGTATTATAAAAGCTGTGTACCAGCCGAGTGGCAAAGGGATTATAGAGACACCATTGTATTATAAAAGCTGTGTAGCAGCCGAGTGGCAATGGGATTATAGAGAGACACAATGCTATTATAAAAGTTGTGTAGCAGCCGAGTGGCAATGGGATTATAGAGAAACACCATCGTATTATAAAAGCTGTGTACCAGCCGAGTGGCAAAGGGATTATAGAGACACCATTGTATTATAAAAGCTGTGTAGCAGCCGAGTGGCAATGGGATTATAGAGAGACACAATGCTATTATAAAAGCTGTGTACCAGCCGAGTGGCAATGGGATTATAGAGAAACACCATCGTATTATAAAAGCTGTGAACCAGCCGAGTGGCAATGGGATTATAGAGAGACACCATCGTATTATAAAAGCTGTGTACCAGCCGAGTGGCAATGGGATTATATAGACACCATCGTATTATAAAAGCTGTGTACCTGCCGAGTGGCAATGGGATTATAGAGACACCATTGTATTATAAAAGCTGTGTAGCAGCCGAGTGGCAATGGGATTATAGAGAGACACCATCGTATTATAAAAGCTGTGTAGCAGCCGAGTGGCAATGGGATTATAGAGAGACACAATGCTATTATAAAAGTTGTGTAGCAGCCGATTGGCAATGGGATTATAGAGAGACACAATGCTATTATAAAAGTTGTGTAGCAGCCGAGTGGCAATGGGATTATAGAGAGACACCATTGTATTATAAAAGCTGTGTAGCAGCCGAGTGGCAATGGGATTATAGAGAGACACAATGCTATTATAAAAGTTGTGTAGCAGCCGAGTGGCAATGGGATTATAGAGAAACACCATCGTATTATAAAAGCTGTGAACCAGCCGAGTGGCAAAGGGATTATAGAGACACCATTGTATTATAAAAGCTGTGTAGCAGCCGAGTGGCAATGGGATTATAGAGAGACACAATGCTATTATAAAAGTTGTGTAGCAGCCGAGTGGCAATGGGATTATAGAGAAACACCATCGTATTATAAAAGCTGTGAACCAGCACAGTGGCAATGGGATTATAGAGACACCATCGTATTATAAAAGCTGCGAACCAGCCGAGTGGCAATGGGATTATAGAGAAACACCATCGTATTATAAAAGCTGTGTAGCAGCCGAGTGGCAATGGGATTATAGAGACACCATCGTATTATAAAAGCTGTGTAGCAGCCGAGTGGCAATGGGATTATATAGACACCATCGTATTATAAAAGCTGTGTACCAGCCGAGTGGCAAAGGGATTATAGAGACACCATTGTATTATAAAAGCTGTGTAGCAGCCGAGTGGCAATGGGATTATAGAGAGACACAATGCTATTATAAAAGCTGTGTACCAGCCGAGTGGCAATGGGATTATAGAGAAACACCATCGTATTATAAAAGCTGTGAACCAGCCGAGTGGCAATGGGATTATAGAGAGACACCATCGTATTATAAAAGCTGTGTACCAGCCGAGTGGCAATGGGATTATATAGACACCATCGTATTATAAAAGCTGTGTACCAACCGAGTGGCAATGGGATTATAGAGACACCATTGTATTATAAAAGCTGTGTAGCAGCCGAGTGGCAATGGGATTATAGAGAGACACCATCGTATTATAAAAGCTGTGTAGCAGCCGAGTGGCAATGGGATTATAGAGAGACACAATGCTATTATAAAAGTTGTGTAGCAGCCGAGTGGCAATGGGATTATAGAGAGACACAATGCTATTATAAAAGTTGTGTAGCAGCCGAGTGGCAATGGGATTATAGAGAGACACCATTGTATTATAAAAGCTGTGTAGCAGCCGAGTGGCAATGGGATTATAGAGAGACACAATGCTATTATAAAAGTTGTGTAGCAGCCGAGTGGCAATGGGATTATAGAGAAACACCATCGTATTATAAAAGCTGTGAACCAGCCGAGTGGCAAAGGGATTATAGAGACACCATTGTATTATAAAAGCTGTGTAGCAGCCGAGTGGCAATGGGATTATAGAGAGACACAATGCTATTATAAAAGTTGTGTAGCAGCCGAGTGGCAATGGGATTATAGAGAAACACCATCGTATTATAAAAGCTGTGTACCAGCACAGTGGCAATGGGATTATAGAGACACAATCGTATTATAAAAGCTGTGAACCAGCCGAGTGGCAATGGGATTATAGAGAAACACCATCGTATTATAAAAGCTGTGTAGCAGCCGAGTGGCAATGGGATTATAGAGACACCATCGTATTATAAAAGCTGTGTAGCAGCCGAGTGGCAATGGGATTATATAGACACCATCGTATTATAAAAGCTGTGTACCAGCCGAGTGGCAATGGGATTATAGAGACACCATTGTATTATAAAAGCTGTGTAGCAGCCGAGTGGCAATGGGATTATAGAGAGACACAATGCTATTATAAAAGCTGTGTACCAGCCGAGTGGCAATGGGATTATAGAGAAACACCATCGTATTATAAAAGCTGTGAACCAGCCGAGTGGCAATGGGATTATAGAGAGACACCATCGTATTATAAAAGCTGTGTACCAGCCGAGTGGCAATGGGATTATATAGACACCATCGTATTATAAAAGCTGTGTACCAGCCGAGTGGCAATGGGATTATAGAGACACCATTGTATTATAAAAGCTGTGTAGCAGCCGAGTGGCAATGGGATTATAGAGAGACACCATCGTATTATAAAAGCTGTGTAGCAGCCGAGTGGCAATGGGATTATAGAGAGACACAATGCTATTATAAAAGTTGTGTAGCAGCCGAGTGGCAATGGGATTATAGAGAGACACAATGCTATTATAAAAGTTGTGTAGCAGCCGAGTGGCAATGGGATTATAGAGAGACACCATTGTATTATAAAAGCTGTGTAGCAGCCGAGTGGCAATGGGATTATAGAGAGACACAATGCTATTATAAAAGCTGTGTACCAGCCGAGTGGCAATGGGATTATAGAGAAACACCATCGTATTATAAAAGCTGTGAACCAGCCGAGTGGCAATGGGATTATAGAGAGACACCATCGTATTATAAAAGCTGTGTACCAGCCGAGTGGCAATGGGATTATATAGACACCATCGTATTATAAAAGCTGTGTACCAGCCGAGTGGCAATGGGATTATAGAGACACCATTGTATTATAAAAGCTGTGTAGCAGCCGAGTGGCAATGGGATTATAGAGAGACACCATCGTATTATAAAAGCTGTGTAGCAGCCGAGTGGCAATGGGATTATAGAGAGACACAATGCTATTATAAAAGTTGTGTAGCAGCCGAGTGGCAATGGGATTATAGAGAGACACAATGCTATTATAAAAGTTGTGTAGCAGCCGAGTGGCAATGGGATTATAGAGAGACACCATTGTATTATAAAAGCTGTGTAGCAGCCGAGTGGCAATGGGATTATAGAGAGACACAATGCTATTATAAAAGTTGTGTAGCAGCCGAGTGGCAATGGGATTATAGAGAAACACCATCGTATTATAAAAGCTGTGAACCAGCCGAGTGGCAAAGGGATTATAGAGACACCATTGTATTATAAAAGCTGTGTAGCAGCCGAGTGGCAATGGGATTATAGAGAGACACAATGCTATTATAAAAGTTGTGTAGCAGCCGAGTGGCAATGGGATTATAGAGAAACACCATCGTATTATAAAAGCTGTGTACCAGCACAGTGGCAATGGGATTATAGAGACACCATCGTATTATAAAAGCTGTGAACCAGCCGAGTGGCAATGGGATTATAGAGAAACACCATCGTATTATAAAAGCTGTGTAGCAGCCGAGTGGCAATGGGATTATTGAGACACCATCGTATTATAAAAGCTGTGTAGCAGCCGAGTGGCAATGGGATTATATAGACACCATCGTATTATAAAAGCTGTGTACCAGCCGAGTGGCAAAGGGATTATAGAGACACCATTGTATTATAAAAGCTGTGTAGCAGCCGAGTGGCAATGGGATTATAGAGAGACACAATGCTATTATAAAAGCTGTGTACCAGCCGAGTGGCAATGGGATTATAGAGAAACACCATCGTATTATAAAAGCTGTGAACCAGCCGAGTGGCAATGGGATTATAGAGAGACACCATCGTATTATAAAAGCTGTGTACCAGCCGAGTGGCAATGGGATTATATAGACACCACTGTATTTTAAAAGCTGTGTACCAGCCGAGTGGCAATGGGATTATAGAGACACCATTGTATTATAAAAGCTGTGTAGCAGCCGAGTGGCAATGGGATTATAGAGAGACACCATCGTATTATAAAAGCTGTGTAGCAGCCGAGTGGCAATGGGATTATAGAGAGACACAATGCTATTATAAAAGTTGTGTAGCAGCCGAGTGGCAATGGGATTATAGAGAGACACCATTGTATTATAAAAGCTGTGTAGCAGCCGAGTGGCAATGGGATTATAGAGAGACACAATGCTATTATAAAAGTTGTGTAGCAGCCGAGTGGCAATGGGATTATAGAGAAACACCATCGTATTATAAAAGCTGTGAACCAGCCGAGTGGCAAAGGGATTATAGAGACACCATTGTATTATAAAAGCTGTGTAGCAGCCGAGTGGCAATGGGATTATAGAGAGACACAATGCTATTATAAAAGTTGTGTAGCAGCCGAGTGGCAATGGGATTATAGAGAAACACCATCGTATTATAAAAGCTGTGTACCAGCACAGTGGCAATGGGATTATAGAGACACCATCGTATTATAAAAGCTGTGAACCAGCCGAGTGGCAATGGGATTATAGAGAAACACCATCGTATTATAAAAGCTGTGTAGCAGCCGAGTGGCAATGGGATTATAGAGACACCATCGTATTATAAAAGCTGTGTAGCAGCCGAGTGGCAATGGGATTATATAGACACCATCGTATTATAAAAGCTGTGTACCAGCCGAGTGGCAAAGGGATTATAGAGACACCATTGTATTATAAAAGCTGTGTAGCAGCCGGGTGGCAATGGGCTTATAGAGAAACACCATCGTATTATAAAAGCTGTGTACCAGCACAGTGGCAATGGGATTATAGAGACACCATCGTATTATAAAAGCTGTGAACCAGCCGAGTGGCAATGGGATTATAGAGAAACACCATCGTATTATAAAAGCTGTGTAGCAGCCGAGTGGCAATGGGCTTATAGAGAAACACCATCGTATTATAAAAGCTGTGTACCAGCACAGTGGCAATGGGATTATAGAGAGACACCATCGTATTATAAAAGCTGTGTAGCAGCCGAGTGGCAATGGGATTATAGAGAAACACCATCGTATTATAAAAGCTGTGTAGCAGCCGAGTGGCAATGGGATTATAGAGACACCATCGTATTATAAAAGCTGTGTAGCAGCCGAGTGGCAATGGGATTATATAGACACCATCGTATTATAAAAGCTGTGTACCAGCCGAGTGGCAAAGGGATTATAGAGACACCATTGTATTATAAAAGCTGTGTAGCAGCCGAGTGGCAATGGGATTATAGAGAGACACAATGCTATTATAAAAGCTGTGTAGCAGCCGAGTGGCAATGGGATTATAGAGAAACACCATCGTATTATAAAAGCTGTGTAGCAGCCGAGTGGCAATGGGATTATACAGAGACACAATGCTATTATAAAAGCTGTGTACCAGCCGAGTGGCAATTGGATTATAGAGAAACACCATCGTATTATAAAAGCTGTGTAGCAGCCGAGTGGCAATGGGATTATAGAGAAACACAATGCTATTATAAAAGCTGTGTAGCAGCCGAGTGGCAATGGGATTATAGAGAAACACCATCGTATTATAAAAGCTGTGAACCAGCCGAGTGGCAATGGGATTATAGAGAGACACAATGCTATTATAAAAGCTGTGTACCAGCCGAGTGGCAATGGGATTATAGAGAAACACCATCGTATTATAAAAGCTGTGAACCAGCCGAGTGGCAATGGGATTATAGAGAGACACCATCGTATTATAAAAGCTGTGTACCAGCCGAGTGGCAATGGGATTATATAGACACCATCGTATTATAAAAGCTGTGTACCAGCCGAGTGGCAATGGGATTATAGAGAAACACAATGCTATTATAAAAGCTGTGTAGCAGCCGAGTGGCAATGGGATTATAGAGAGACACCATCGTATTATAAAAGCTGTGTAGCAGCCGAGTGGCAATGGGATTATAGAGAGACACCATCGTATTATAAAGCTGTGTAGCAGCCGAGTGGCAATCGGATTATAGAGAGACACCATCGTATTATAAAAGATGTGTACCAGCCGAGTGGCAATGGGATTATAGAGACACCATCGTATTATAAAAGCTGTGTAGCAGCCGAGTGGCAATGGGATTATAGAGAGACACCATCGTATTATAAAAGCTGTGTAGCAGCGAAGTGGCAATGGGATTATAGAGAGACACCAACGTATTATAAAAGCTGTGTACCAGCACAGTGGCAATGGGATTATAGAGAGACACCATCGTATTATAAAAGCTGTGTACCAGCCGAGTGGCAATGGGATTATAGAGAGACACAATGCTATTATAAAAGTTGTGTAGCAGCCGAGTGGCAATGGGATTATAGAGAAACACCATCGTATTATAAAAGCTGTGAACCAGCCGAGTGGCAATGGGATTATAGAGAAACACCATCGTATTATAAAAGCTGTGAACCAGCCGAGTGGCAATGGGATTATAGAGAAACACCATCGTATTATAAAAGCTGTGTAGCAGCCGAGTGGCAATGGGATTATAGAGACACCATCGTATTATAAAAGCTGTGTAGCAGCCGAGTGGCAATGGGATTATATAGACACCATCGTATTATAAAAGCTGTGTACCAGCCGAGTGGCAAAGGGATTATACAGACACCATTGTATTATAAAAGCTGTGTAGCAGCCGAGTGGCAATGGGATTATAGAGAGACACAATGCTATTATAAAAGTTGTGTAGCAGCCGAGTGGCAATGGGATTATAGAGAAACACCATCGTATTATAAAAGCTGTGAACCAGCCGAGTGGCAATGGGATTATAGAGAGACACCATCGTATTATAAAAGCTGTGTACCAGCCGAGTGGCAATGGGATTATATAGACACCATCGTATTATAAAAGCTGTGTACCAGCCGAGTGGCAATGGGATTATAGAGACACCATCGTATTATAAAAGCTGTGTACCAGCCGAGTGGCAATGGGATTATAGAGAGACACAATGCTATTATAAAAGTTGTGTAGCAGCCGAGTGGCAATGGGATTATAGAGAAACACATTCGTATTATAAAAGCTGTGAACCAGCCGAGTGGCAAAGGGATTATAGAGACACCATCGTATTATAAAAGCTGTGTACCAGCCGAGTGGCAATGGGATTATAGAGAGACACCATCGTATTATAAAAGCTGTGTACCAGCCGAGTGGCAATGGGATTATAGAGAGACACAATGCTATTATAAAAGTTGTGTAGCAGCCGAGTGGCAATGGGATTATAGAGAGACACCATCGTATTATAAAAGCTGTGAACCAGCCGAGTGGCAATGGGATTATAGAGAGACACCATCGTATTATAAAAGCTGTGAACCAGCCGAGTGGCAAAGGGATTATAGAGACACCATCGTATTATAAAAGCTGTGTACCAGCCGAGTGGCAATGGGATTATAGAGAGACACAATGCTATTATAAAAGTTGTGTAGCAGCCGAGTGGCAATGGGATTATAGAGAAACACCATCGTATTATAAAAGCTGTGAACCAGCCGAGTGGCAATGGGATTATAGAGAGACACAATGCTATTATAAAAGTTGTGTAGCAGCCGAGTGGCAATGGGATTATAGAGAAACACCATCGTATTATAAAAGCTGTGAACCAGCCGAGTGGCAATGGGATTATAGAGAGACACAATGCTATTATAAAAGTTGTGTAGCAGCCGAGTGGCAAAGGGATTATAGAAACACCATCGTATTATAAAAGCTGTGTACCAGCCGAGTGGCAATGGGATTATAGAGAGACACAATGCTATTATAAAAGTTGTGTAGCAGCCGAGTGGCAATGGGATTATAGAGAAACACCATCGTATTATAAAAGCTGTTAACCAGCCGAGTGGCAATGGGATTATAGAGAAACACCATCGTATTATAAAAGCTGTGAACCAGCCGAGTGGCAATGGGATTATAGAGAAACACCATCGTATTATAAAAGCTGTGAACCAGCCGAGTGGCAATGGGATTATAGAGAAACACCATCGTATTATAAAAGCTGTGTAGCAGCCGAGTGGCAATGGGATTATAGAGACACCATCGTATTATAAAAGCTGTGTAGCAGCCGAGTGGCAATGGGATTATATAGACACCATCGTATTATAAAAGCTGTGTACCAGCCGAGTGGCAAAGGGATTATAGAGACACCATTGTATTATAAAAGCTGTGTACCAGCCGAGTGGCAATGGGATTATAGAGACACCATTGTATTATAAAAGCTGTGTAGCAGCCGAGTGGCAGTGGGATTATAGTAAGACACCATCGTATTATAAAAGCTGTGTAGCAGCCGAGTGGCAATGGGATTATAGAGAAACACCATCGTATTATAAAAGCTGTGAACCAGCCGAGTGGCAATGGGATTATAGAGAAACACCATCGTATTATAAAAGCTGTGTAGCAGCCGAGTGGCAATGGGATTATAGAGAGACACCAACGTATTATAAAAGCTGTGTAGCAGCCGAGTGGCAATGGGATTATAGAGAGACACCATCGTATTATAAAAGCTGTGTAGCAGCCGAGTGGCAATGGGATTATAGAGAGACACCATCGTATAATAAAAGCTGTGTAGCAGCCAAGTGGCAATAGGATTATAGAGAGACACCATCGTATAATAAAAGCTGTGTAGCAGCCAAGTGGCAATGGGATTATAGAGAGACACCAACGTATTATAACAGCTTGTACCAGCCGAGTGGCAATGGGATTATAGAGAGACACCATCGTATTATAAAAGCTGTGTAGCAGCCAAGTGGCAATGGGATTATAGAGAGACACCAACGTATTATAAAAGCTGTGTACCAGCCAAGTGGCAATGGGATTATAGAGAGACACCAACGTAATGTAACAGCTTGTACCAGCCGAGTGGCAATCGGATTATAGAGAGACACCATCATATTATAAAAGCAGTGTAGCAGCCAGGTGGCAATGGGATTATAGAGAGACACCATCGTATTATAAAAGCTGTGTAGCAGCCGAGTGGCAATGGGATTATAGAGAAACACCATCGTATTACAAAAGCTGTGTACCAGACGAGTGGCAATGGGATTATAGAGAAACACCATCGTATTATAAAAGCTGTGTAGCAGCCGAGTGGCAATGGGATTATAGAGAGACACCATCGTATTATAAAAGCTGTGTACCAGCCGAGTGGCAATGGGATTATAGAGACACCATTGTATTATAAAAGCTGTGTACCAGCCGAGTAGCAATGGGATTATAGAGACACCATCGTATTATAAAAGCTGTTTAACAGCCGAGTGGCAATGGGATTATAGAGAGACACCATCGTATTATAAAAGCTGTGTACCAGCCGAGTGGCAATGGGATTATAGAGAGACCCCCATCGTATTATAAAAGCTGTGTAGCAGCCGAGTGGCAATGGGATTATAGAGAGACACCAACGTATTATAAAAGCTGTGTACCAGCCGAGTGGCAATGGGATTATAGAGAGACACCATCGTATTATAAAAGCTGTGTACCAGCCGAGTGGCAATGGGATTATAGAGAAACACCAACGTATTATAAAAGCTGTGTACCAGCCGAGTGGCAATGGGATTATAGAGACACCATCGTATTATAAAAGCTGTGTACCAGCCGAGTGGCAATGGGATTATAGACACCAACGTATTATAAAAGCTGTGTACCAGCCGAGTGGCAATGGGATTATAGAGACACTAACGTATTATAAAAGCTTTTTACCAGCCGAGTGGCAATGGGATTATAGAGAGACACCATCGTATTATAAAAGCTGTGTACCAGCCGAGTGGCAATGGGATTATAGAGACATTAACGTATTATAAAAGCTGTGTAGCAGCCGAGTGGCAATGGGATTATAGAGAGACACCATCGTATTATAAAAGCTGTGTACCAGCCGAGTGGCAATGGGATTATAGAGAGACACCATTGTATTATAAAAGCTGTGTAGCAGCCGAGTGGCAATGGGATTATAGAGAGACACCATCGTATTATAAAAGCTGTGTAGCAGCCGAGTGGCAATGGGATTATAGAGAAACACCATCGTATTATAAAAGCTGTGAACCAGCCAAGTGGCAATGGGATTATAGAGAAACACCATCGTATTATAAAAGCTGTGTAGCAGCCGAGTGGCAATGGGATTATAGAGAGACACCAACGTATTATAAAAGCTGTGTAGCAGCCGAGTGGCAATGGGATTATAGAGAGACACCATCGTATTATAAAAGCTGTGTACCAGCCGAGTGGCAATGGGATTATAGAGAGACACCATCGTATAATAAAAGCTGTATAGCAGCCAAGTGGCAATGGGATTATAGAGAGACACCAACGTATTATAAAGCTTGTACCAGCCGAGTGGCAATGGGAGTATAGAGAGACACCATCGTATTATAAAAGCTGTGTAGCAGCCAAGTGGCAATGGGATTATAGAGAGAAACCAACGTATTATAAAAGCTGTGTACCAGCCAAGTGGCAATGGGATTATAGAGAGACACCAACGTAATGTAACAGTTTGTACCAGCCGAGTGGCAATCGGATTATAGAGAGACACCATCATATTATAAAAGCAGTGTAGCAGCCAAGTGGCAATGGGATTATAGAGAGACACTATCGTATTACACAAGCTGTGTAGCAGACGAGTGGCAATGGGATTATAGAGAGACACCACTGTATTATAAAAGCTGTGTAGCAGCCGAGTAGCAATGGGATTATAGAGAGACACCATCGTATTATAAAAGCTGTGTAGCAGCCGTGTGGCAATGGGATTATAGAGAGACACCATCGTATTATAAAAGCTGTGTAGCAGCCAAGTGGCAATGGGATTATAGAGAGACACCAACGTATTACAACAGCTTGTACTAGCCGAGTGGCAATGGGATTTTAGAGAGACACCATCGTATTATAAAAGCTGTGCAGCAGCCGAGTGGCAATGGGATTATAGAGAGACACAATCGTATAATAAAAGCTGTGTAGCAGCCAAGTGGCAATGGGATTATAGAGAGACACCAACGTATTATAACAGCTTGTACCAGCCGAGTGGCAATGGGATTATAGAGAGACACCATCGTATTATAAAAGCTGTGTAGCAGCCAAGTGGCAATGGGATTATAGAGAGACACCAACGTATTATAAAAGCTGTGTACCAGCCAAGTGGCAATGGGATTATAGAGAAACACCATCGTATTATAAAAGCTGTGTAGCAGCCGAGTGGCAATGGGATTATAGAGAGACACCATCGTATAATAAAAGCTGTGTAGCAGCCAAGTGGCAATGGGATTATAGAGAGACACCAACGTATTATAACAGATTGTACCAGCCGAGTGGCAATCGGATTATAGAGACACCATCGTATTATAAAAGCTGTGTAGCAGCCAAGTGGCAATGGGATTATAGAGAGACACCATCGTATTATAAAAGCTGTGTAGCAGCCAAGTGGCAATGGGATTATAGAGAGACACCATCGTATTATAAAAGCTGTGTACCAGCCGAGTGGCAATGGGATTATAGAGACACCATCGTATTATAAAAGCTGTTTACCAGCCGAGTGGCAATGGGATTATAGAGACACCATCGTATTATAAAAGCTGTGTACCAGCCGAGTGGCAATGGGATTATAGAGACACCATCGTATTATAAAAGCTGTGTACCAGCCGAGTGGCAATGGGAATATAGACACCAACGTATTATAAAAGCTGTGTACCAGCCGAGTGGCAATGGGATTATAGAGACACTAACGTATTATAAAAGCTGTGTACCAGCCGAGTGGCAATGGGATTATAGAGACACCATCGTATTATAAAAGCTGTGTAGCATTCGAGTGGCAATGGGATTATAGAGAAACAACATCGTATTATAAAAGCTGTGAACCAGCCGAGTAGCAATGGGATTATAGAGAGACAACATCGTATTATAAAAGCTGTGTACCAGCCGAGTGGCAATGGGATTATAAAGACACCATCGTATTATAAAAGCTGTGTAGCAGCCGAGTGGCAATGGGATTATAGAGAGACACCATCGTATTATAAAAGCTGTGTAGCATTCGAGTGGCAATGGGATTATAGAGAAACAACATCGTATTATAAAAGCTGTGAACCAGCCTAGTAGCAATGGGATTATAGAGAGACACCATCGTATTATAAAAGCTGTGTAGCAGCCGAGTGGCAATGGGATTATAGAGAGACACCAACGTATTATAAAAGCTGTGTACCAGCCGAGTGGCAATGGGATTATAGAGAGACCCCCATCGTATTATAAAAGCTGTGTACCAGCCGAGTTGCACTGGGATTATAGAGAGACACCATCGTATAATAAAAGCTGTGTAGCAGCCAAGTGGCAATGGGATTATAGAGAGACACCAACGTATTATAACAGCTTGTACCAGCCGAGTGGCAATGGGATTATAGAGAGACACCAGCGTATTATAAAAGCTGTGTAGCAGCCAAGTGGCAATGGGATTATAGAGAGACACCAACGTATTATAAAAGCTGTGTACCAGCCAAGTGGCAATGGGTTATAGAGAGACACCATCGTATTATAAAAGCTGTGTACCAGCCGAGTGGCAATGGGATTATAGAGAGACACCATCGTATAATAAAAGCTGTGTTGCAGCCAAGTTGCAATGGGATTATAAAGAGACACCAACGTATTACAACAGCCTGTACCAGCCGAGTGGCAATCGGATTATAGAGAGACACCATCGTATTATAAAAGCTGTGTAGCAGCCGAGTGGCAATGGGATTATAGAGAGACACCATCGTATTATAAAAGCTGTGCAGCAGCGCAGTGGCAATGGGATTATATAGAGACACCATCGTATAATAAAAGCTGTGTAGCAGCCAAGTGGCAATGGGATTATAGAGAGACACCAACGTATTATAACAGCTTGTACCAGCCGAGTGGCAATGGGATTATAGAGAGACACCACCGTATTATAAAAGCTGTGTAGCAGCCAAGTGGCAATGGGATTATAGAGAGACACCATCGTATTATAAAAGCTGAGTAGCAGCTGAGTGGAAATGGGATTATAGAGAGACACCAATGTATTATAAAATCTATGTAGCAGCCGAGTGGCATAAACGGTGTGTAGTAGCCGAGTGGCAATGGGATTATAGAGAGACACCATCGTATTATAAAAGCTGTGTAGCAGCCGAGTGGCAATGGGATTATAGAGAAACACCATCGTATTATAACAGCTGTGAACCAGCCGAGTGGCAATGGGATTATAGAGAAACACCATCGTATTATAAAAGCTGTGTAGCAGCCAAGTGGCAATGGGATTATAGAGAGACACCATCGTATTATAAAAGCTGTGTAGCAGCCGAGTGGCAATGGGATTATAGAGAGACACCATCGTATTATAAAAGCTGTGCAGCAGCCGAGTGGCAATGGGATTATAGAGAGACACCATCGTATTATAAAAGCTGTGTAGCAGCCAAGTGGCAATGGAATAATAGAGAGACACCAACGTATTATAACAGCTTGTACCAGCCGAGTGGCAATGGGATTATAGAGAGACACCATCGTATTATAAAAGCTGTGTACCAGCCAAGTGGCAATGGGATTATAGAGAGACACCAACGTATTATAAAAGCTGTGTACAAGCGAAGTGGCAATGGGATTATAGAGAGACACCATCGTATTATAAAAGCTGTGTAGCAGCCGAGTGGCAATGGGATTATAGAGAGACACCATCGTATAATAAAAGCTGTATAGCAGCCAAGTGGCAATGGGATTATAGAGAGACACCAACGTATTATAACAGATTGTACCAGCCGAGTGGCAATCGGATTATAGAGACACCATCGTATTATAAAAGCTGTGTAGCAGCCAAGTGGCAATGGGATTATAGAGAACCACCAACGTATTATAAAAGCTGTGTACCAGCCGAGTGGCAATGGGATTATAGAGAGACACCATCGTATTATAAAAGCTGTGTACCAGCCAAGTGGCAATGGGATTATAGAGACACCATCGTATTATAAAAGCTGTGTACCAGCCGAGTGGCAATGGGATTATAGAGACACCATCGTATTATAAAAGCTGTGTACCAGCCGAGTGGCAATGGGATTATAGAGACAGCATCGTATTATAAAAGCTGTGTACCAGCCGAGTGGCAATGGGATTATAGACACCAACGTATTATAAAAGCTGTCTACCAGCCGAGTGGCAATGGGATTATAGAGACACTAACGTATTATAAAAGCTGTGTACCAGCCGAGTGGCAATGGGATTATAGAGAGACACCATCGTATTATAAAAGCTGTGTACCAGCCGAGTGGCAATGGGATTATAAAGACACCATCGTATTATAAAAGCTGTGTAGCAGCCGAGTGGCAATGGGATTATAGAGAGACACCATCGTATTATAAAAGCTGTGTAGCAGCCGAGTGGCAATGATATAATAGAGAAACACCATCGTATTATAAAAGCTGTGAACCAGCCGAGTAGCAATGGGATTATAGAGAGACACCATCGTATTATAAAAGCTGTGTAGCAGCCGAGTGGCAATGGGATTATAGAGAGACACCAACGTATTATAAAAGCTGTGTACCAGCCAAGTGGCAATGGGATTATAGAGAGACACCATCGTATTATAAAAGCTGTGTAGCAGCCGAGTGGCAATGGGATTATAGAGAGACACCATCATATAATAAAAGCTGTGTAGCAGCCGAGTGGCAATGGGATTATAGAGAGACACCAACGTAATGTAACAGCTTGTACCAGCCGAGTGGCAATCGGATTATAGAGAGACACCATCATATTATAACAGCAGTGTAGCAGCCAAGTGGCAATGGGATTATAGAGAGACACCATCGTATTATACAAGCTGTAGAGCAGCCGAGTGGCAATGGGATTATAGAGAGACACCACTGTATTATAAAAGCTGTGTAGCAGCCGAGTGGCAATGGGATTATAGAGAAACACCATCATATTATAAAAGCTGTGAACCAGCCGAGTGGCAATGGGATTATAGAGAAACACCATCATATTATAAAAGCTGTGAACCAGCCGAGTGGCAATGGGATTATAGAGAGACACCAACGTATTATAAAAGCTTTGTAGCAGCCGAGTGGCAATGGGATTATAGAGAGACACCAACGTATTATAAAAGCTGTGTAGCAGCCGAGTGGCAATGGGATTATAGAGAGACACCATCGTATTATAAAAGCTGTGTACCAGCCGAGTGGCAATGGGATTATAGAGACACCATCGTATTATAAAAGCTGTGTACCAGCCGAGTGGCAATGGGATTATAGAGAGACACCATCGTATTATAAAAGCTGTGTAGCAGCCAAGAGGCAATGGGATTTTAGAGAGAAACCATCGTATTATAAAAGCTGTTTGGCAGCCAAGTTCCAATGGGATTATAGAGAGACACCATCGTATTATAAAAGCTGAGTAGCAGCTGAGTGGAAATGGGATTATAGAGAGACACCAATGTATTATAAAATCTATGTAGCAGCCGAGTGGCATAAACGGTGTGTAGTAGCCGAGTGGCAATGGGATTATAGAGAGACACCATCGTATTATAAAAGCTGTGTAGCAGCCGAGTGGCAATGGGATTATAGAGAAACACCATCGTATTATAACAGCTGTGAACCAGCCGAGTGGCAATGGGATTATAGAGAAACACCATCGTATTATACAAGCTGTGTAGCAGCCGAGTGGCAATGGGATTATAGAGAGACACCAACGTATTATAAAAGCTGTGTACCAGCCAAGTGGCAATGGGATTATAGAGAGACACCATTGTATTATGAAAGCTGTGTACCAGCCGAGTGGCAATGGGATTATAGAGAGACACCATCGTATAATAAAAGTTGTGTAGCAGCCAAGTGGCAATGGGATTATAGAGAGACACCAACGTATTATAACAGCTTGTACCAGCCGAGTGGCAATGGGATTATAGAGAGACACCATCGTATTATAAAAGCTGTGTAGCAGCCAAGTGGCAATGGGATAATAGAGAGAAACCATCGTATTATAAAAGCTGTGTAGCAGCCGAGTGGCAATGGGATTATAGAGAGACACCATCGTATTATAAAAGCTGTGCAGCATCCGAGTGGAAATGGGATTATAGAGAGACACCATCGTCTAATAAAAGCTGTGTAGAAGCCAAGTGGCAATGGAATTATAGAGAGACACCAACGTATTATAACAGCTTGTACCAGCCGAGTGGCAATGGGATTATAGAGAGACACCATCGTATTACAAAAGCTGTGTAGCAGCCAAGTGGCAATGGGATTATAGAGAGACACCAACGTATTATAAAAGCGGTGTACCAGCCGAGTGGCAATGGGATTATAGAGAGACACCATCGTATTATAAAAGCTGTGTACCAGCCGAGTGGCAATGGGATTATAGAGAGACACCATCGTATTATAAAAGCTGTGTAGCAGCCAAGTGGCAATGGGATTATAGAGAGACACCAACGTATTATAAAAGCTGTGTACCAGCCAAGTGGCAATGGGATTATAGAGAAACACCATCGTATTATAAAAGCTGTGTAGCAGCCGAGTGGCAATGGGATTATAGAGAGACACCATCGTATAATAACAGCTGTGTAGCAGCCAAGTGGCAATGGGATTATAGAGAGACACCAACGTATTATAACAGATTGTACCAGCCGAGTGGCAATCGGATTATAGAGACACCATCGTATTATAAAAGCTGTGTAGCAGCCAAGTGGCAATGGGATTATAGAGAGACACCATCGTATTATACAAGCTGTGTACCAGCCGAGTGGCAATGGTTGTCTAGAGAGACACCATCGTATTATAAAAGCTGTTTAGCAGCCGAGTGGCAATGGGATTATAGAGAAACACCATCGTATTACAAAAGCTGTGTACCAGCCGAGTGGCAATGGGATTATAGAGAAAGACCATCGTATTATAAAAGCTGTGTAGCAGCCGAGGGGCAATGGGATTATAGAGAGACACCATCGTATTATAAAAGCTGTGTACCAGCCGAGTGGCAATGGGATTATAGAGACACCATTGTATTATAAAAGCTGTGTACCAGCCGAGTGGCAATGGGATTATAGAGACACCATCGTATTATAAAAGCTGTGTAACAGCCGAGTGGCAATGGGATTATAGAGAGACACCATCGTATTATAAAAACCGTGTACCAGCCGAGTGGCAATGGGATTATAGAGACACCATCGTATTATAGAAGCTGTGTAGCAGCCGAGTGGCAATGGGATTATAGAGAGACACCAACGTATAATAAAAGCTGTGTACCAGCCGAGTGGCAATGGGATTATAGAGAGACACCATCGTATTATAAAAGCTGTGTACCAGCCGAGTGGCAATGGGATTATAGAGAGACACCATCGTATAATAAAAGCTGTGTAGCAGCCAAGTGGCAATGGGATGATAGAGAGACACCAACGTATTATAACAGCTTGTACCAGCCGAGTAGCAATGGGATTATAGAGAGACACCATCGTATTATAAAAGCTGTGTAGCAGTCAAGTGGCAATGGGATTATAGAGAGACACCAACGTATTATAAAAGCTGTGTACCAGCCAAGTGGCAATGGGATTATAGAGAGACACCATCGTATTATAAAAGCTGTGTAGCAGCCGAGTGGCAATGGGATTATAGAGAGACACCATCGTATAATAAAAGCTGTGTAGCAGCCAAGTGGCAATGGGATTATAGAGAGACACCAACGTATTACAACAGCTTGTACTAGCCGAGTGGCAATGGGATTATAGAGAGACACCATCGTATTATAAAAGCTTTGCAGCAGCCGAGTGGCAATGGGATTATAGAGAGACACAATCGTATAATAAAAGCTGTGTAGCAGCCAAGTGGCAATGGGATTATAGAGAGACACCAACGTATTATAATAGCTTGTACCAGCCGAGTGGCAATGGGATTATAGAGAGACACCATCGTATTATAAAAGCTGTGTAGCAGCCAAGTGGCAATGGGATTATAGAGAGACACCAACGTATTATAAAAGCTGTGTACCAGCCAAGTGGCAATGGGATTATAGAGAAACACCATCGTATTATAAAAGCTGTGTAGCAGCCGAGTGGCAATGGGATTATAGAGAGACACCATCGTATAATAAAAGCTGTGTAGCAGCCAAGTGGCAATGGGATTATAGAGAGACACCAACGTATTATAACAGATTGTACCAGCCAAGTGGCAATCGGATTATAGAGACACCATCGTATTATAAAAGCTGTGTAGCAGCCAAGTGGCAATGGGATTATAGAGAGACACCATCGTATTATACAAGCTGTGTACCAGCCGAGTGGCAATGGTTGTCTAGAGAGACACCATCGTATTATAAAAGCTGTATAGCAGCCGAGTGGCAATGTGATTATAGACACCAACTTATTATAAAAGCTGTGTACCAGCCGCGTGGCAATGGGATTATAGAGTCACACCATCGTATTATAAAAGCTGTGTACCAGCCGAGTGGCAATGGGATTTTAAAGACACCATCGTATTATAAAAGCTGTGTAGCAGCCGAGTGGCAATGGGATTATAGAGAGACACCATCGTATTATAAAAGCTGTGTAGCAGCCGAGTGGCAATGATATTATAGAGAAACACCATCGTATTATAAAAGCTGTGAACCAGCCGAGTAGCAATGGGATTATAGAGAGACACCATTGTATTATAAAAGCTGTGTAGCAGCCGAGTGGCAATGGGATTATAGAGAGACACCAACGTATAATAAAAGCTGTGTACCAGCCGAGTGGCAATGGGATTATAGAGAGACACCATCGTATTATAAAAGCTGTGTACCAGCCGAGTGGCAATGGGATTATAGAGAGACACCATCGTATAATAAAAGCTGTGTAGCAGCCAAGTGGCAATGGGATGATAGAGAGACACCAACGTATTATAACAGCTTGTACCAGCCGAGTGGCAATGGGATTATAGAGAGACACCATCGTATTATAAAAGCTGTGTAGCAGCCAAGTGGCAATAGGATTATAGAGAGACACCAACGTATTATAAAAGCTGTGTACCAGCCAAGTGGCAATGGGATTATAGAGAGACACCATCGTATTATAAAAGCTGTGTAGCAGCCGAGTGGCAATGGGATTATAGAGAGACACCATCGTATAATAAAAGCTGTGTAGCAGCCAAGTGGCAATGGGATTATAGAGAGACACCAACGTATTGCAACAGCTCGTACTAGCCGAGTGGCAATGGGATTATAGAGAGACACCATCGTATTATAAAAGCTGTGTACCAGCCGAGTGGCAATGGGATTATAGAGAGACACCATCGTATAATAAAAGCTGTTTAGCAGCCAAGTGGCAATGGGATGATAGAGAGACACCAACGTATTATAACAGCTTGTAGCAGCCGAGTGGCAATGGGATTATAGAGAGACACCATCGTATTATAAAAGCTGTGTAGCAGCCAAGTGGCAATGGGATTATAGAGAGACACCAACGTATTATAAAAGCTGTGTAGCAGCCGAGTGGCAATGGGATTATAGAGAGACACCATCGTATAATAAAAGCTGTGTTGCAGCCAAGTGGCAATGGGATTATAGAGAGACACAAACGTATTACAACAGCTCGTACTAGCCGAGTGGCAATGGGATTATAGAGAGACACCATCGTATTATAAAAGCTGTGCAGCAGCCGAGTGGCAATGGGATTATAGAGAGACACCATCGTATAATAAAAGCTGTGTAGCAGCCAAGTGGCAATGGGATTATAGAGAGACACCAACGTATTATAACAGCTTGTACCAGCCGAGTGGCAATGGGATTATAGAGAGACACCATCGTATTATAAAAGCTGTGTAGCAGCCAAGTGGCAATGGGATTATAGAGAGACACCAACGTATTATAAAAGCTGTGTACCAGCCAAGTGGCAATGGGATTATAGAGAGACACCATCGTATTATAAAAGCTGTGTAGCAGCCGAGTGGCAATGGGATTATAGAGAGACACCATCGTATAATAAAAGCTGTGTAGCAGCCAAGTGGCAATGGGATTATAGAGAGACACCAACGTATTATAACAGATTGTACCAGCCGAGTGGCAATCGGATTATAGAGACACCATCGTATTATAAAAGCTGTGTAGCAGCCAAGTGGCAATGGGATTATAGAGAGACACCATCGTATTATACAAGCTGTGTACCAGCCGAGTGGCAATAGTTGTCTAGAGAGACACCATCGTATTATAAAAGCTGTGTAGCAGCCGAGTGGCAATGGGATTATAGAGAAACACCATCGTATTACAAAAGCAGTGTACCAGCCGAGTGGCAATGGGATTATAGAGAAACACCATCGTATTATAAAAGCTGTGTAGCAGCCGAGTGGCAATGGGATTATAGAGAGACACCATCGTATTATAAAAGCTGTGTACCAGCCGAGTGGCAATGGGATTATAGAGACACCATTGTATTATAAAAGCTGTGTACCAGCCGAGTGGCAATGGGATTATAGAGACACCATCGTATTATAAAAGCTGTGTAACAGCCGAGTGGCAATGGGATAATAGAGAGACACCATCGTATTATAAAAGCCGTGTACCAGCCGAGTGGCAATGGGATTATAGAGACACCCTCGTATTATAGAAGCTGTGTAGCAGCCGAGTGGCAATGGGATTATAGAGAGACACCAACGTATTATAAAAGCTGTGTACCAGCCGAGTGGCAATAGGATTATAGAGAGACACCATCGTATTATAAAAGCTGTGTACCAGCCGAGTGGCAATGGGATAATAGAGACACCATCGTATTATAAAAGCTGTGTACCAGCCGAGTTGCAATGGGATTATAGAGAAACACCAACGTATTATAAAAGCTGTGTACCAGCCGAGTGGAAACGGGATTATAGAGAGACACCATCGTATTATAAAAGCTGTGTACCAGCCGAGTGGCAATGGGATTATAGAGACACCATCGTATTATAAAAGCTGTGTACCAGCCGAGTGGCAATGGGATTATAGAGACACCATCGTATTATAAAAGCTGTGTACCAGCCGAGTGGCAATGGGATTATAGAGACACCATCGTATTATAAAAGCTGTGTACCAGCCGAGTGGCAATGGGATTATAGACACCAACGTATTATAAAAGCTGTGTACCAGCCGCGTGGCAATGGGATTATAGAGAGACACCATCGTATTATAAAAGCTGTGTACCAGCCGAGTGGCAATGGGATTATAAAGACACCATCGTATTATAAAAGCTGTGTAGCAGCCGAGTGGCAATGGGATTATAGAGAGACACCATCGTATTATACAAGCTGTGTAGCAGCCGAGTGGCAATGGGATTATAGAGAAACAACATCGCATTATAAAAGCTGTGAACCAGCCGAGTAGCAATGGGATTATAGAGAGACACCAACGTATTATACCAGCTTGTACCAGCCGAGTGGCAATGGGATTATAGAGAGACACCATCGTATTATAAAAGCTGTGTAGCAGTCAAGTGGCAATGGGATTATGGAGAGACACCAACGTATTATAAAAGCTGAGTACCAGCCAAGTGGCAATGGGATTATAGAGAGACACCATCGTATTATAAAAGCTGTGTAGCAGCCGAGTGGCAATGGGATTAAAGAGAGACACCATCGTATAATAAAAGCTGTGTAGCAGCCAAGTGGCAATGGGATTATAGAGAGACACCAACGTATTACTATAGCTTGTACCAGCCGAGTGGCAATGGTTGTCTAGAGAGACACCATCGTATTATAAAAGCTGTGTAGCAGCCGAGTGGCAATGGGATTATAGAGAGACACCATCGTATTATAAAAGCTGTGCAGCAGCCGAGTGGCAATGGGATTATAGAGAGACACCATCGTATAATAAAAGCTGTGTAGCAGCCAAGTTGCAATGGGATTATAGAGAGACACCAACGTATTATAACAGCTTGTACCAGCCGAGTGGCAATGGGATTATAGAGAGACACCATCGTATTATAAAAGCTGTGTAGCAGCCAAGTGGCAATGAGATTATAGAGAGACACCAACGTATTATAAAAGCTGTGTACCAGCCGAGTGGCAATCGGATTATAGAGAGACACCATCATATTATAAAAGCAGTGTAGCAGCCAAGTGGCAATGGGATTATAGAGAGACACCATCGTATTATACAAGCTGTGTAGCAGCCGAGTGGCAATGGGATTATAGAGAGACACCACTGTATTATAAAAGCTGTGTAGCAGCCGAGTGGCAATGGGATTATAGAGAAACACCATCGTATTATAAAAGCTGTGAACCAGCCGAGTGGCAATGGGATTATAGAGAGACACCATCGTATTATAAAAGCTGTGTAGCAGCCGAGTGGCAATGGGATTATAGAGACACCATCGTATTATAAAAGCTGTGTACCAGCCGATTTGCAATGGGATTATAGAGAGACACCATCGTATTATAAAAGCTGTGTAGCAGCCAAGAGGCAATGGGATTGTAGAGAGAAACCATCGTATTATAAAAGCTGTGTAGCAGCCAAGTTGCAATGGGATTATAGAGAGACACCACCGTATTATAAAAGCTGAGTAGCAGCTGAGTGGAAATGGGATTATAGAGAGACACCAATGTATTATAAAAGCTATGTAGCAGCCGAGTGGCATAAACGGTGTGTAGTAGCCGAGTGGCAATGGGATTATAGAGAGACACCATCGTATTATAAAAGCTGTGTACCAGCCGCGTGGCAATGGGATTATAGAGAAACACCATCGTATTATAAAAGCTGTGAACCAGCCGAGTGGCAATGGGATTATAGAGAAACACCATCGTATTATAAAAGCTGTGTAGCAGCCGAGTGGCAATGGGATTACAGAGAGACACCAACGTATTATAAAAGCTGTGTACCAGCCGAGTGGCAATGGGATTATAGAGAGACACCATCGTATTATAAAAGCTGTGTACCAGCCGAGTGGCAATGGGATTATAGAGAGACACCATCGTATTATAAAAGCTGTGTAGCAGCCGAGTGGCAATGGGATTATAGAGAAACACCATCGTATTATAAAAGCTGTGAACCAGCCGAGTGGCAATGGGATTATAGAGACACCATCGTATTATAAAAGCTGTGTACCAGCCGAGTGGCAATGGGATTATAGAGACACAATCGTATTATAAAAGCTGTGTACCAGCCGAGTGGCAATGGGATTATAGAGAGACACCATCGTATTATAAAAGCTGTGTAGCAGCCAAGAGGCAATGGGATTGTAGAGAGAAACCATCGTATTATAAAAGCTGTGTAGCAGCCAAGTTGCAATGGGATTATAGAGAGACACCATCGTATTATAAAAGCTGAGTAGCAGCTGAGTGGAAATGGGATTATAGAGAGACACCACTGTATTATAAAAGCTATGTAGCAGCCGAGTGGCATAAACGGTGTGTAGTAGCCGAGTGGCAATGGGATTATAGAGAGACACCATCGTATTATAAAAGCTGTGTAGCAGCCGAGTGGCAATGGGATTATAGAGAAACACCATCGTATTATACAAGCTGTGAACCAGCCGAGTGGCAATGGGATTATAGAGAAACACCATCGTATTATAAAAGCTGTGAACCAGCGGAGTGGCAATGGGATTATAGAGAGACACCATCGTATTATAAAAGCTGTGTAGCAGCCGAGTGGCAATGGGATTATAGAGAGACACCATCGTATTATAAAAGCTGTGTACCAGCCGAGTCGCAATGGGATTATAGAGACACCATCGTATTATAAAAGCTGTGTACCAGCCGAGTGGCAATGGGATTATAGAGAGACACCATCGTATTATAAGAGCTGTGTAGCAGCCAAGAGGCAATGGGATTGTAGAGAGAAACCATCGTATTATAAAAGCTGTGTAGCAGCCAAGTTGCAATGGGATTATAGAGAGACACCATCGTATTATAAAAGCTGAGTAGCAGCTGAGTGGCAATGGGATTATAGAGAGACACCAATGTATTATAAAAGCTATGTAGCAGCTGAGTGGCATAAACGGTGTGTAGTACCCGAGTGGCAATGGGATTATAGAGAGACACCATCGTATTATAAAAGCTGTGTAGCAGCCGAGTGGCAATGGGATTAGAGAGAAACACCATCGTATTAAAAAAGCTGTGAACCAGCCGAGTGGCAATGGGATTATAGAGAAACACCATCGTATTATAAAAGCTGTCTAGCAGCCGAGTGGCAATGGGATTATAGAGAGACACCAATGCATTATAAAAGCTGTGTACCAGCCGAGTGGCAATGGGATTATAGAGAGACACCATCGTATTATAAAAGCTGTGTACCAGCCGAGTGGCAATGGGATTATAGAGAGACACCATCGTATAATAAAAGCTGTGTAGCAGCCGAGTGGCAATGGGATTATAGAGAGACACCAACGTATTATAACAGCTTGTACCAGCCGAGTGGCAATGGGATTATAGAGAGACACCATCGTATTATAAAAGCTGTGTAGCAGCCAAGTGGCAATGGGATTATAGAGAGACACCATCGTATTATAAAAGCTGTGTAGCAGCCGAGTGGCAATGGGATTATAGAGAGACACCATCGTATAATAAAAGCTGTGCAGCAGCCTAGTTGCAATGGGATTATAGAGAGACACCATCGTATAATAAAAGCTGTGTAGCAGCCAAGTGGCAATGGGATTATAGAGAGACACCATCGTATTATAAAAGCTGTGTACCAGCCGAGTGGCAATGGTTGTCTAGAGAGAAACCATCGTATTATAAAAGCTGTGTAGCAGCCGAGTGGCAATGGGATTATAGAGAAACACCATCGTATTAAAAAAGCTGTGTACCAGCCGAGTGGCAATGGGATTATAGAGAAACACCATCGTATTATAAAAGCTGTGTAGCAGCCGAGTGGCAATGGGATTATAGAGAGACACCATCGTATTATAAAAGCTGTGTACCAGCCGAGTGGCAATGGGATTATAGAGACACCATTGTATTATAAAAGCTGTGTACCAGCCGAGTGGCAATGGGATTATAGAGACACCATCGTATTATAAAAGCTGTGTAACAGCCGAGTGGCAATGGGATTATAGAGAGACACCATCGTATTATAAAAGCTGTGTACCAGCCGAGTGGCAATGGGATTATAGAGACACCATCGTATTATAAAAGCTGTGTAGCAGCCGAGTGGCAATGGGATTATAGAGAGACACCAACGTATTATAAAAGCTGTGTACCAGCCGAGTGGCAATAGGATTATAGAGAGACACCATCGTATTATACAAGCTGTGTACCAGCCGAGTGGCAATGGGATTATAGAGACACCATCGTATTATAAAAGCTGTGTACCAGCCGAGTGGCAATGGGATTATAGAGAAACACCAACGTATTATAAAAGCTGTGTACCAGCCGAGTGGCAATGGGATTATAGAGAGACACCATCGTATTATAAAAGCTGTGTACCAGCCGAGTGGCAATGGGATTATAGAGACACCATCGTATTATAAAAGCTGTGTACCAGCCGAGTGGCAATAGGATTATAGAGACACCATCGTATTATAAAAGCTGTGTACCAGCCGAGTGGCAATGGGATTATAGAGACACCATCGTATTATAAAAGCTGTGTACCAGCCGAGTGGCAATGGGATTATAGACACCAACGTATTATAAAAGCTGTGTACCAGCCGAGTGGCAATGGGATTATAGAGACACTAACATATTATAAAAGCTGTGTACCTGCCGAGTGGCAATGGGATTATAGAGAGACACCATCGTATTATAAAAGCTGTGTACCAGCCGAGTGGCAATGGGATTAACAAGACACCATCGTATTATAAAAGCTGTGTAGCAGCCAAGTGGCAATGGGATTATAGAGAGACACCATCGTATTATAAAAGCTGTGTAGCAGCCGAGTGGCAATGAGATTATAGAGAAACACCATCGTATTATAAAAGCTGTGAACCAGCCGAGTAGCAATGGGATTATAGAGAGACACCATCGTATTATAAAAGCTGTGTAGCAGCCGAGTGGCAATGGGATTATAGAGAGACACCAAAGTATTATAAAAGCTGTGTACCAGCCGAGTGGCAATGGGATTATAGAGAGACACCATCGTATTATAAAAGCTGTGTACCAGCCGAGTGGCAATGGGATTATAGAGAGACACCATCTTATAATAAAAGCTGTGTAGCAACCAAGTGGCAATGGGATTATAGAGAGGCACCAACGTATTATAACAGCTTGTACCAGCCGAGTGGAAATGGGATTATAGAGAGACACCATCGTATTATAAAAGCTGTGTAGCAGCCGAGTGGCAATGGGATTATAGAGAGACACCATCGTATTATAAAAGCTGTGCCGCAGCCGAGTGGCAATGGGATTATAGAGAGACACCATCGTATAATAAAAGCTGTGTAGCAGCCAAGTGGCAATGGGATTATAGAGAGACACCAACGTATTATAACAGCTTGTACCAGCCACGTGGCAATGGGATTATAGAGAGACACCATCGTATTATAAAAGCTGTGCAGCAGCCGAGTGGCAATGGGATTATAGAGAGACACCATCATATAATAAAAGCTGTGTAGCAGCCAAGTGGCAATAGGATTATAGAGAGACACCAACGTAATGTAACAGCTTGTACCAGCCGAGTGGCAATCGGACTATAGAGAGACACCATCATATTATAAAAGCAGTGTATCAGCCAAGTGGCAATGGGATTATAGAGAGACACCATTGTATTATACAAGCTGTGTAGCAGCCGAGTGGCAATGGGATTATAGAGAGACACCACTGTATTATAAAAGCTGTGTAGCAGCCGAGTGGCAATGGGATTATAGAGAAACACCATCGTATTATAAAAGCTGTGAACCAGCCGAGTGGCAATGGGATTATAGAGAGACACCATCGTATTATAAAAGCTGTGTACCAGCCGAGTGGCAATGGGATTATAGAGAGACACCAACGTATTATAACAGCTTGTACCAGCCGAGTGGCAATGGGATTATAGAGAGACACCATCGTATTATAAAAGCTGTGTTGCAGCCAAGTGGCAATGGGATTATAGAGAGACACCAACGTATTATAAAAGCTGTGTACCAGCCAAGTGGCAATGGGATTATAGAGAGACACCATCGTATTATAAAAGCTGTGTACCAGCCGAGTAGCAATGGGATTATAGAGAGACACCATCGTATGATAAAAGCTGTGTAGCAGCCAAGTGGCAATGGGATTATAGAGAGACACCAACGTATTATAACAGCTTGTACCAGCCGAGTGGCAATGGGATTATAGAGAGACACCATCGTATTATAAAAGCTGTGTAGCAGCCAAGTGGCAATGGGATTATAGAGAGACACCATCGTATTATAAAAGCTGTGTAGCAGCCGAGTGGCAATGGGATTATAGAGAGACACCAACGTATTATAAAAGCTGTGTACCAGCCGAGTGGCAATGGGATTATAGAGAGACACCATCGTATTATAAAAGCTGTGTACCAGCCGAGTGGCAATGGGATTATAGAGAGACACCATCGTATAATAAAAGCTGTGTAGCAGCCAAGTGGCAATGGGATTATAGAGAGGCACCAACGTATTATAACAGCTTGTACCAGCCGAGTGGAAATGGCATTATAGAGAGACACCATCGTATTATAAAAGCTGTGTAGCAGCCGAGTGGCAATGGGATTATAGAGGGACACCATCGTATTATAAAAGCTGTGCAGCAGCCGAGTGGCAATGGGATTATAGAGAGACACCATCGTATAATAAAAGCTGTGTAGCAGCCAAGTGGCAATGGGATTATAGAGAGACACCAACGTATTATAACAGCTTGTACCAGCCACGTGGCAATGGGATTATAGAGAGACACCATCGTATTATAAAAGCTGTGCAGCAGCCGAGTGGCAATGGGATTATAGAGAGACACCATCATATAATAAAAGCTGTGTAGCAGCCAAGTGGCAATGGGATTATAGAGAGACACCAACGTAATGTAACAGCTTGTACCAGCCGAGTGGCAATCTGACTATAGAGAGACACCATCATATTATAAAAGCAGTGTATCAGCCAAGTGACAATGGGATTATAGAAAGACACCATCGTATTATACAAGCTGTGTAGCAGCCGAGTGGCAATGGGATTATAGAGAGACACCACTGTATTATAAAAGCTGTGTAGCAGCCGAGTGGCAATGGGATTATAGAGAAACACCATCGTATTATAAAAGCTGTGAACCAGCCGAGTGGCAATGGGATTATAGAGAGACACCATCGTATTATAAAAGCTGTGTACCAGCCGAGTAGCAATGGGATTATAGAGAGACACCATCGTATGATAAAAGCTGTGTAGCAGCCAAGTGGCAATGGGATTATAGAGAGACACCAACGTATTATAACAGCTTGTACCAGCCGAGTGGCAATGTGATTATAGAGAGACACCAACGTATTATAACAGCTTGTACCAGCCGAGTGGCAATGGGATTATAGAGAGACACCATCGTATTATAAAAGCTGTGTACCAGCCGAGTGGCAATGGGATTATAGAGAGACACCATCGTATAATAAAAGCTGTGTAGCAGCCAAGTGGCAATGGGATTATAGAGAGGCACCAACGTATTATAACAGCTTGTACCAGCCGAGTGGAAATGGCATTATAGAGAGACACCATCGTATTATAAAAGCTGTGTAGCAGCCGAGTGGCAATGGGATTATAGAGAGACACCATCGTATTATAAAAGCTGTGCAGCAGCCGAGTGGCAATGGGATTATAGAGAGACACCATCGTATAAAAAAAGCTGTGTAGCAGCCAAGTGGCAATGGGATTATAGAGACACCAACGTATTATAACAGCTTGTACCAGCCACGTGGCAATGGGATTATAGAGAGACACCATCATATAATAAAAGCTGTGTAGCAGCCAAGTGGCAATGGGATTATAGAGAGACACCAACGTAATGTAACAGCTTGTACCAGCCGAGTGGCAATCTGACTATAGAGAGACACCATCATATTATAAAAGCAGTGTATCAGCCAAGTGACAATGGGATTATAGAAAGACACCATCGTATTATACAAGCTGTGTAGCAGCCGAGTGGCAATGGGATTATAGAGAGACACCACTGTATTATAAAAGCTGTGTAGCAGCCGAGTGGCAATGGGATTATAGAGAAACACCATCGTATTATAAAAGCTGTGAACCAGCCGAGTGGCAATGGGATTATAGAGAGACACAATCGTATTATAAAAGCTGTGTACCAGCCGAGTAGCAATGGGATTATAGAGAGACACCATCGTATGATAAAAGCTGTGTAGCAGCCAAGTGGCAATGGGATTATAGAGAGACACCAACGTATTATAACAGCTTGTACCAGCCGAGTGGCAATGGGATTATAGAGAGACACCATCGTATTATAAAAGCTGTGTAGCAGCCAAGTGGCAATGGGATTATAGAGAGACACCATCGTATTATAAAAGCTGTGTAGCAGCCGAGTGGCAATGGGATTATAGAGAGACACCATCGTATAATAAAAGCTGTGCAGCAGCCGAGTGGCAATGGGATTATAGAGAGACACCATCGTATAATAAAAGCTGTGTAGCAGCCAAGTGGCAATGGGATTATAGAGAGACACCAACGTATTATAACAGCTTGTACCAGCCGAGTGGCAATGGGATTATAGAGAGACACCATCGTATTATAAAAGCTGTGTAGCAGCCAAGTGGCAATGGGATTATAGAGAGACACCAACGTATTATAAAAGCTGTGTACCAGTCGAGTGGCAATGGGATTATAGAGAGACACCATCGTATTATAACAGATTGTACCAGCCGAGTGGCAATCGGATTATAGAGACACCATCGTATTATAAAAGCTGTGTAGCAGCCAAGTGGCAATGGGATTATAGAGAGACACCATCGTATTATACAAGCTGTGTACCAGCCGAGTGGCAATGGTTTTCTAGAGAGAAACCATCGTATTATAAAAGCTGTGTAGCAGCCGAGTGGCAATGGGATTATAGAGAAACACCATCGTATTAAAAAAGCTGTGTACCAGCCGAGTGGCAATGGGATTATAGAGAAACACCATCGTATTATAAAAGCTGTGTAGCAGCCGAGTGGCAATGGAATTATAGAGAGATACCATCGTATTATAAAAGCTGTGTACCAGCCGAGTGGCAATGGGATTATAGAGACACCATTGTATTATAAAAGCTGTGTACCAGCCGAGTGGCAATGGGATTATAGAGACACCATCGTATTATAAAAGCTGTGTAACAGCCGAGTGGCAATGGGATTATAGAGAGACACCATCGTATTATAAAAGCTGTGTACCAGCCGAGTGGCAATGGGATTATAGAGACACCATCGTATTATAAAAGCTGTGTAGCAGCCGAGTGGCAATGGGATTATAGAGAGACACCAACGTATTATAAAAGCTGTGTACCAGCCGAGTGGCAATAGGATTATAGAGAGACACCATCGTATTATAAAAGCTGTGTACCAGCCGAGTGGCAATGAGATTATAGAGACACCATCGTATTATAAAAGCTGTGTACCAGCCGAGTGGCAATGGGATTATAGAGAAACACGAACGTATTATAAAAGCTGTGTACCAGCCGAGTGGCAATGGGATTATAGAGAGACACCATCGTATTATAAAAGCTGTGTACCAGCCGAGTGGCAATGGGATTATAGAGACACCATCGTATTATAAAAGCTGTGTACCAGCCGAGTGGCAATGGGATTATAGAGACACCATCGTATTATAAAAGCTGTGTACCAGCCGAGTGGCAATGGGATTATAGAGACACCATCGTATTATAAAAGCTGTGTACCAGCCAAGTGGCAATGGGATTATAGAGACACTAACATATTATAAAAGCTGTGTACCAGCCGAGTGGCAATGGGATTATAGAGAGACACCATCGTATTATAAAAGTTGTGTACCAGCCGAGTGGCAATGGGATTAACAAGACACCATCGTATTATAAAAGCTGTGTAGCAGCCGAGTGGCAATGGGATTATAGAGAGACACCATCGTATTATAAAAGCTGTGTAGCAGCCGAGTGGCAATGGGATTATAGAGAAACACCATCGTATTATAAAAGCTGTGAACCAGCCGAGTAGCAATGGGATTATAGAGAGACACCATCGTATTATAAAAGCTGTGTACCAGCCGAGTGGCAATGGGATTATAGACACACCATCGTATTATACAAGCTGTGTACCAGCCGAGTGGCAATGGGATTATAGAGAAACACCAACGTATTATAAAAGCTGTGTACCAGCCGAGTGGCAATCGGATTATAGAGAGACACCATCGTATTATAAAAGCTGTGTACCAGCCGAGTGGCAATGGGATTTATGAGACACCATCGTATTATAAAAGCTGTGTAGCAGCCGAGTGGCAATGGGATTATAGAGACACCATCGTATTATAAAAGCTGTGTACCAGCCGAGTGGCAATGGGATTATAGAGACACCATCGTATGATAAAAGCTGTGTACCAGCCGAGTGGCAATGGGATTATAGACACCAACGTATTATAAAAGCTGTGTACCAGCCGAGTGGCAATGGGATTATAGAGACACTAACATATTATAAAAGCTGTGTACCAGCCGAGTGGCAATGGGATTATAGAGAGACACCATCGTATTATAAAAGCTGTGTACCAGCCGAGTGGCAATGGGATTAACAAGACACCATCGTATTATAAAAGCTGTGTAGCAGCCAAGTGGCAATGGGATTATAGAGAGACACCATCGTATTATAAAAGCTGTGTAGCAGCCGAGTGGCAATGGGATTATAGAGAAACACCATCGTATTATAAAAGCTGTGAACCAGCCGAGTAGCAATGGGATTATAGAGAGACACCATCGTATTATAAAAGCTGTGTAGCAGCCGAGTGGCAATGGGATTATAGAGAGACACCATCGTATAATAAAAGCTGTGTAGCAGCCAAGTGGCAATGGGATTATAGAGAGGCACCAACGTATTATAACAGCTTGTACCAGCCGAGTGGAAATGGCATTATAGAGAGACGCCATCGTATTATAAAAGCTGTGTAGCAGCCGAGTGGCAATGGGATTATAGAGAGACACCATCGTATTATAAAAGCTGTGCAGCAGCCGAGTGGCAATGGGATTATAGAGAGACACCATCGTATAATAAAAGCTGTGTAGCAGCCAAGTGGCAATGGGATTATAGAGAGGCACCAACGTATTATAACAGCTTGTACCAGCCACGTGGCAATGGGATTATAGAGAGACACCAACGTATTATAAAAGCTGTGTACCAGCCAAGTGGCAATGGGATTATAGAGAGACACCATCGTATTATAAAAGCTGTGTACCAGCCGAGTGGCAATGGGATTATAGAGAGACACCATCGTATAATAAAAGCTGTGTAGCAGCCAAGTGGCAATGGGATTATAGAGAGACACCAACGTATTATAACAGCTTGTACCAGCCGAGTGGCAATGGGATTATAGAGAGACACCATCGTATTATAAAAGCTGTGTAGCAGCCAAGTGGCAGTGGGATTATAGAGAGACACCATCGTATTATAAAAGCTGTGTAGCAGCCGAGTGGCAATGGGATTATAGAGAGACACCATCGTATAATAAAAGCTGTGCAGCAGCCGAGTGGCAATGGGATTATAGAGAGACACCATCGTATAATAAAAGCTGTGTAGCAGCCAAGTGGCAATGGGATTATAGAGAGACACCAACGTATTATAACAGCTTGTACCAGCCGAGTGGCAATGGGATTATAGAAAGACACCATCGTATTATAAAAGCTGTGTAGCAGCCAAGTGGCAATGGGATTATAGAGAGACACCAACGTATTATAAAAGCTGTGTACCAGCCGAGTGGCAATGGGATTATAGAGAGACACCATCGTATTATAACAGATTGTACCAGCCGAGTGGCAATCGGATTATAGAGACACCATCGTATTATAAAAGCTGTGTAGCAGCCAAGTGGCAATGGGATTATAGAGAGACACCATCGTATTATACAAGCTGTGTACCAGCCGAGTGGCAATGGTTGTCTAGAGAGAAACCATCGTATTATAAAAGCTGTGTAGCAGCCGAGTGGCAATGGGATTATAGAGAAACACCATCGTATTACAAAAGCTGTGTACCAGCCGAGTGGCAATGGGATTATAGAGAAACACCATCGTATTATAAAAGCTGTGTAGCAGCCGAGTGGCAATGGGATTATAGAGAGACACCATCGTATTATAAAAGCTGTGTACCAGCCGAGTGGCAATGGGATTATAGAGACACCATTGTATTATAAAAGCTGTGTACCAGCCGAGTGGCAATGGGATTATAGAGACACCATCGTATTATAAAAGCTGTGTAACAGCCGAGTGGCAATGGATTTATAGAGAGACACCATCGTATTATAAAAGCTGTGTACCAGCCGAGTGGCAATGGGATTATAGAGACACCATCGTATTATAAAAGCTGTGTACCAGCCGAGTGGCAATGGGATTATAGAGAGACACCATCGTATTATAAAAGCTGTGTACCAGCCGAGTGGCAATGGGATTATAGAGACACCATCGTATTATAAAAGCTGTGTACCAGCCGAGTGGCAATGGGATTATAGAGAGACACCATCGTATTATAAAAGCTGTGTACCAGCCGAGTGGCAATGGGATTATAGAGACACCATCGTATTATAAAAGCTGTGTACCAGCCGAGTGGCAATGGGATTATAGAGACACCATCGTATTATAAAAGCTGTGTACCAGCCGAGTGGCAATGGGATTATAGAGACACCATCGTATTATAAAAGCTGTGTACCAGCCGAGTGGCAATGGGATTATAGACACCAACGTATTATAAAAGCTGTGTACCAGCCGAGTGGCAATGGGATTATAGAGAAACTAACGTATTATAAAAGCTGTGTACCAGCCGAGTGGCAATGGGATTATAGAGAGACACCATCGTATTATAAAAGCTGTGTAGCAGCCGAGTGGCAATGGGATTATAGAGAGACACCATCGTATTATAAAAGCTGTGTAGCAGCCGAGTGGCAATGGGATTATAGAGAAACACCATCGTATTATAAAAGCTGTGAACCAGCCGAGTAGCAATGGCATTATAGAGAGACACCATCGTATTATAAAAGCTGTGTAGCAGCCGAGTGGCAATGGGATTATAGAGAGACACCATCGTATTATAAAAGCTGTGTACCAGCCGAGTGGCAATGGGATTATAGAGAGACACCATCATATTATAAAAGCTGTGTACCAGCCGAGTGGCAATGGGATTATAGAGAGACACCATCGTATAATAAAAGCTGTGTAGCAGCCAAGTGGCAATGGGATTATAGAGAGGCACCAACGTATTATAACAGCTTGTACCAGCCGAGTGGAAATGGCATTATAGAGAGACACCAACGTATTATAAAAGCTGCGTAGCAGCCAAGTGGCAATGGGATTATAGAGAGACACCAACGTATTACAACAGCTTGTACCAGCCGAGTGGCAATGGGATTATAGAGAGACACCATCGTATTATAAAAGCTGTGTAGCAGCCGAGTGGCAATGGGATTATAGAGAGACACCATCGTATTATAAAAGCTGTGCAGCAGCCGAGTGGCAATGGGATTATAGAGAGACACCATCGTATAATAAAAGCTGTGTAGCAGCCAAGTGGCAATGGGATTATAGAGAGACACTAACGTATTATAACAGCTTGTACCAGCCACGTGGCAATGGGATTATAGAGAGACACCATCGTATTATAAAAGCTGTGTAGCAGCCAAGTGGCAATGGGATTATAGAGAGACACCAACGTATTATAAAAGCTGTGTACCAGCCGAGTGGCAATGGGATTATAGAGAGACACCATCGTATTATAACAGATTGTACCAGCCGAGTGGCAATCGGATTATAGAGACACCATCGTATTATAAAAGCTGTGTAGCAGCCAAGTGGCAATGGGATTATAGAGAGACACCATCGTATTATACAAGCTGTGTACCAGCCGAGTGGCAATGGTTGTCTAGAGAGAAACCATCGTATTATAAAAGCTGTGTAGCAGCCGAGTGGCAATGGGATTATAGAGAAACACCATCGTATTACAAAAGCTGTGTACCAGCCGAGTGGCAATGGGATTATAGAGAAACACCATCGTATTATAAAAGCTGTGTAGCAGCCGAGTGGCAATGGAATTATAGAGAGACACCATCGTATTATAAAAGCTGTGTACCAGCCGAGTGGCAATGGGATTATAGAGACACCATTGTATTATAAAAGCTGTGTACCAGCCGAGTGGCAATGGGATTATAGAGACACCATCGTATTATAAAAGCTGTGTAACAGCCGAGTGGCAATGGATTTATAGAGAGACACCATCGTATTATAAAAGCTGTGTACCAGCCGAGTGGCAATGGGATTATAGAGACACCATCGTATTATAAAAGCTGTGTACCAGCCGAGTGGCAATGGGATTATAGAGAAACACCAACGTATTATAAAAGCTGTGTACCAGCCGAGTGGCAATGGGATTATAGAGAGACACCATCGTATTATAAAAGCTGTGTACCAGCCGAGTGGCAATGGGATTATAGAGACACCATCGTATTATAAAAGCTGTGTACCAGCCGAGTGGCAATGGGATTATAGAGACACCATCGTATTATAAAAGCTGTGTACCAGCCGAGTGGCAATGGGATTATAGAGACACCATCGTATTATAAAAGCTGTGTACCAGCCGAGTGGCAATGGGATTATAGACACCAACGTATTATAAAAGCTGTGTACCAGCCGAGTGGCAATGGGATTATAGAGACACTAACGTATTATAAAAGCTGTGTACCAGCCGAGTGGCAATGGGATTATAGAGAGACACCATCGTATTATAAAAGCTGTGTAGCAGCCGAGTGGCAATGGGATTATAGAGAGACACCATCGTATTATAAAAGCTGTGTAGCAGCCGAGTGGCAATGGGATTATAGAGAAACACCATCGTATTATAAAAGCTGTGAACCAGCCGAGTAGCAATGGGATTATAGAGAAACACCATCGTATTATAAAAGCTGTGTAGCAGCCGAGTGGCAATGGGATTATAGAGAGACACCATCGTATTATAAAAGCTGTGTACCAGCCGAGTGGCAATGGGATTATAGAGACACCATTGTATTATAAAAGCTGTGTACCAGCCGAGTGGCAATGGGATTATAGAGACACCATCGTATTATAAAAGCTGTGTAACAGCCGAGTGGCAATGGATTTATAGAGAGACACCATCGTATTATAAAAGCTGTGTACCAGCCGAGTGGCAATGGGATTATAGAGACACCATCGTATTATAAAAGCTGTGTACCAGCCGAGTGGCAATGGGATTATAGAGAGACACCATCGTATTATAAAAGCTGTGTACCAGCCGAGTGGCAATGGGATTATAGAGACACCATCGTATTATAAAAGCTGTGTACCAGCCGAGTGGCAATGGGATTATAGAGAGACACCATCGTATTATAAAAGCTGTGTACCAGCCGAGTGGCAATGGGATTATAGAGACACCATCGTATTATAAAAGCTGTGTACCAGCCGAGTGGCAATGGGATTATAGAGACACCATCGTATTATAAAAGCTGTGTACCAGCCGAGTGGCAATGGGATTATAGAGACACCATCGTATTATAAAAGCTGTGTACCAGCCGAGTGGCAATGGGATTATAGAGAAACTAACGTATTATAAAAGCTGTGTACCAGCCGAGTGGCAATGGGATTATAGAGAGACACCATCGTATTATAAAAGCTGTGTAGCAGCCGAGTGGCAATGGGATTATAGAGAGACACCATCGTATTATAAAAGCTGTGTAGCAGCCGAGTGGCAATGGGATTATAGAGAAACACCATCGTATTATAAAAGCTGTGAACCAGCCGAGTAGCAATGGCATTATAGAGAGACACCATCGTATTATAAAAGCTGTGTAGCAGCCGAGTGGCAATGGGATTATAGAGAGACACCATCGTATTATAAAAGCTGTGTACCAGCCGAGTGGCAATGGGATTATAGAGAGACACCATCATATTATAAAAGCTGTGTACCAGCCGAGTGGCAATGGGATTATAGAGAGACACCATCGTATAATAAAAGCTGTGTAGCAGCCAAGTGGCAATGGGATTATAGAGAGGCACCAACGTATTATAACAGCTTGTACCAGCCGAGTGGAAATGGCATTATAGAGAGACACCAACGTATTATAAAAGCTGCGTAGCAGCCAAGTGGCAATGGGATTATAGAGAGACACCAACGTATTACAACAGCTTGTACCAGCCGAGTGGCAATGGGATTATAGAGAGACACCATCGTATTATAAACGCTGTGTAGCAGCCGAGTGGCAATGGGATTATAGAGAGACACCATCGTATTATAAAAGCTGTGCAGCAGCCGAGTGGCAATGGGATTATAGAGAGACACCATCGTATAATAAAAGCTGTGTAGCAGCCAAGTGGCAATGGGATTATAGAGAGACACTAACGTATTATAACAGCTTGTACCAGCCACGTGGCAATGGGATTATAGAGAGACACCATCGTATTATAAAAGCTGTGTAGCAGCCAAGTGGCAATGGGATTATAGAGAGACACCAACGTATTATAAAAGCTGTGTACCAGCCGAGTGGCAATGGGATTATAGAGAGACACCATCGTATTATAACAGATTGTACCAGCCGAGTGGCAATCGGATTATAGAGACACCATCGTATTATAAAAGCTGTGTAGCAGCCAAGTGGCAATGGGATTATAGAGAGACACCATCGTATTATACAAGCTGTGTACCAGCCGAGTGGCAATGGTTGTCTAGAGAGAAACCATCGTATTATAAAAGCTGTGTAGCAGCCGAGTGGCAATGGGATTATAGAGAAACACCATCGTATTACAAAAGCTGTGCACCAGCCGAGTGGCAATGGGATTATAGAGAAACACCATCGTATTATAAAAGCTGTGTAGCAGCCGAGTGGCAATGGGATTATAGAGAGACACCATCGTATTATAAAAGCTGTGTACCAGCCGAGTGGCAATGGGATTATAGAGACACCATTGTATTATAAAAGCTGTGTACCAGCCGAGTGGCAATGGGATTATAGAGACACCATCGTATTATAAAAGCTGTGTAACAGCCGAGTGGCAATGGATTTATAGAGAGACACCATCGTATTATAAAAGCTGTGTACCAGCCGAGTGGCAATGGGATTATAGAGACACCATCGTATTATAAAAGCTGTGTACCAGCCGAGTGGCAATGGGATTATAGAGAAACACCAACGTATTATAAAAGCTGTGTACCAGCCGAGTGGCAATGGGATTATAGAGAGACACCATCGTATTATAAAAGCTGTGTACCAGCCGAGTAGCAATGGGATTATAGAGACACCATCGTATTATAAAAGCTGTGTACCAGCCGAGTGGCAATGGGATTATAGAGACACCATCGTATTATAAAAGCTGTGTACCAGCCGAGTGGCAATGGGATTATAGAGACACCATCGTATTATAAAAGCTGTGTACCAGTCGAGTGGCAATGGGATTATAGACACCAACGTATTATAAAAGCTGTGTACCAGCCGAGTGGCAATGGGATTATAGAGACACTAACGTATTATAAAAGCTGTGTACCAGCCGAGTGGCAATGGGATTATAGAGAGACACCATCGTATTATAAAAGCTGTGTAGCAGCCGAGTGGCAATGGGATTATAGAGAGACACCATCGTATTATAAAAGCTGTGTAGCAGCCGAGTGGCAATGGGATTATAGAGAAACACCATCGTATTATAAAAGCTGTGAACCAGCCGAGTAGCAATGGGATTATAGAGAGACACCATCGTATTATAAAAGCTGTGTAGCAGCCGAGTGGCAATGGGATTATAGAGAGACACCAACGTATTATAAAAGCTGTGTACCAGCCGAGTGGCAATGGGATTATAGAGAGACACCATCATATTATAAAAGCTGTGTACCAGCCGAGTGGCAATGGGATTATAGAGAGACACCATCGTATAATAAAAGCTGTGTAGCAGCCAAGTGGCAATGGGATTATAGAGAGGCACCAACGTATTATAACAGCTTGTACCAGCCGAGTGGAAATGGCATTATAGAGAGACACCAACGTATTATAAAAGCTGCGTAGCAGCCAAGTGGCAATGGGATTATAGAGAGACACCAACGTATTACAACAGCTTGTACCAGCCGAGTGGCAATGGGATTATAGAGAGACACCATCGTATTATAAAAGCTGTGTAGCAGCCGAGTGGCAATGGGATTATAGAGAGACACCATCGTATTATAAAAGCTGTGCAGCAGCCGAGTGGCAATGGGATTATAGAGAGACACCATCGTATAATAAAAGCTGTGTAGCAGCCAAGTGGCAATGGGATTATAGAGAGACACTAACGTATTATAACAGCTTGTACCAGCCACGTGGCAATGGGATTATAGAGAGACACCATCGTATTATAAAAGCTGTGTAGCAGCCAAGTGGCAATGGGATTATAGAGAGACACCAACGTATTATAAAAGCTGTGTACCAGCCAAGTGGCAATGGGATTATAGAGAGACACCAACCTATTATAAAAGCTGTGTAGCAGCCGAGTGGCAATGGGATTATAGAGAGACACCATCATATAATAAAAGCTGTGTAGCAGCCAAGTGGCAATGGGATTATAGAGAGACACCAACGTAATGTAACAGCTTGTACCAGCCGAGTGGCAATCGGATTATAGAGAGACACCATCATATCATAAAGCAGTGTAGCAGCCAAGTGGCAATGGGATTATAGAGAGACACCATCGTATTATACAAGCTGTGTAGCAGCCGAGTGGCAATGGGATTATAGAGAGACACCACTGTATTATAAAAGCTGTGTAGCAGCCGAGTGGCAATGGGATTATAGAGAAACACCATCGTATTATAAAAGCTGTAAACCAGCCGAGTGGCAATGGGATTATAGAGAAACACCATCGTATTATAAAAGCTGTGTAGCAGCCGAGTGGCAATAGGATTATAGAGACACCAACGTATTATAAAAGCTTGTACCAGCCGAGTGGCAATGGGATTATAGAGAGACACCATCGTATTATAAAAGCTGTGTAGCAGCCAAGTGGCAATGGGATTATAGAGAGACACCATCATATTATAAAAGCTGTGTAGCAGCCGAGTGGCAATGGGATTATAGAGAGACACCATCGTATTATAAAAGCTGTGTAGCAGCCGAGTGGCAATGGGATTATAGAGAGACACCATCGTATTATAAAAGCTGTGTAGCAGCCAAGTGGCAATGGGATTATAGAGAGACACCATCATATTATAAAAGCTGTGTAGCAGCCGAGTGGCAATGGGATTATAGAGAAACACCATCGTATTATAAAAGCTGTGTAGCAGCCGAGTGGCAATGGGATTATAGAGAAACACCATCGTATTATAAAAGCTGTGTAGCAGCTGAGTGGCAATGGGATTATAGAGAAACACCATCGTATTATAAAAGCTGTGTAGCAGCCAAGTGGCAATGGGATTATAGAGAGACACCATCATATTATAAAAGCTGTGTAGCAGCCGAGTGGCAATGGGATTATAGAGAAACACCATCGTATTATAAAAGCTGTGTAGCAGCCGAGTGGCAAAGGGATTATAGAGACACCAACGTATTATAAAAGCTTGTACCAGCCGAGTGGCAATGGGATTATAGAGAGACACCATCGTATTATAAAAGCTGTGTAGCAGCCAAGTGGCAATGGGATTATAGAGAGACACCATCATATTATAAAAGCTGTGTAGCAGCCGAGTGGCAATGGGATTATAGAGAAACACCATCGTATTATAAAAGCTGTGAACCAGCCGAGTGGCAATGGGATTATAGAGAGACACCATCGTATTATAAAAGCTGTGTAACAGCCGAGTGGCAATGGGATTGTAGAGAGACACCATCGTATTATAAAAGCTGTGTAGCAGCCGAGTGGCAATGGGATTATAGAGAGACACCATCGTATTATAAAAGCTGTGTAGCAGCCAAGTGGCAATGGGATTATAGAGAGACACCATCGTATTATAAAAGCTGTGTACCAGCCAAGTGGCAATGGGATTATAGAGACACACTATCGTATTTTAAAAGCTGTGTAGCAGCTGAGGTGCAAGTGAATTATAGAGAGACACCATCGTATTACAAAAGCTGTGTAGCAGCCAAGTGGCAATGGGATTATAGAGAAACACCATCGTATTATAAAAGCTGTGTAATAGCCGAGTGGCAATGGGTTATAGAGAGACACCAACGTATTATAAAAGCTGTGTACCAGCCAAGTGGCAATCGGATTATAGAGAGACACCATCGTATTATAAAAGCTGTGTAGCAGCCGAGTGGCAATGGGATTATAGAGTGACACGAATGTATTATAAAAGTTGTGTAGCAGCCGAGTTGCACCATCGTATTATAACAGCTGTGTTGCAGCCAAGTGGCAATGGGATTATAGAGAGACACCATCGTATTATAAAAGCTGTGTAGCAGTTGAGTGGCAATGGGATAATAGAGAGACACCATCGTATTATAACAGCTGTGTTGCAGCCAAGTGGCAATGGGCTTATAGAGAGACACCATCGTATTATAAAAGCTGTGTACCAGCCGAGTGGCAATGGGATTATAGAGAGACACCAACGTATTATAAAAGCTGTGTAGCAGTCAAGTGGCAATGGGCTTATAGAGAGACCCCATCGTATTATAAAAGCTGTGTACTAGCCGAGTGGTAATGGGTTATAGAGAGACACCAACGTATTATAAAAGCTGTGTAGCAGCCAAGTGGCAATCGGATTATAGAGAGACACCAATGTATTATAAAAGCTGTGTACCAGACAAGTGGCAATGGGATTATAAAGAGACACCATCGTATTATAAAAGCTGTGTACCAGCCAAGTGGCAATGGGATTATAGAGGGACACCATCGTATTATAAAGCTGTGTACCAGCCAAGTGGCACTGGGATTATAGAGAGACACCATCGTATTATAAAAGCTGTGTGCCAGCCAGGTGGCAATGGGATTATAGAGAGACACCATTGTATTATAAAAGCTGTGTAGCAGCTGAGTTGCAATGGGATTAGAGGGAGACACCAACGTATCATAAAAGCTATGTAGCAGCCGAGTGGCATCAACGTTTTATAAAAGCTGTGTAGTAGCCGAGTGGCAATGGGATTATAGAGAGACACCATTGTATTATAAAAGCTGTGTAGCAGCCGCTCGGCAATGGGATTATTGAGAGACACCATCGTATTATAAAAGCTGTGTAGCAGCCGAGTGGCACCATCGTATTATAAAAGCTGTGTAACAGCCAAGTTGCAATGGGATTATAGAGAGACACCATCGTATTATAAAAGCTGTGTACCAGCCAAGTGGCAATGGGATTATAGAGAGACACCATTGTATTATAAAAGCTGTGTAGCAGCCAAGTTGCAATGGGATTATAGAGACACCATCGTATTATAAAAGCTGTTTACCAGCCAAGTTGCAATGGGATTATAGAGAGACACCATCGTATTATAAAACCTGTGTAGCAGCTGAGTGGCAATGGGATTATAGAGAGACACCAACGTATTATAAAAGCTGTGTAGCAGCTGAGTGGCAATGGGATTATAGAGAGACACCATCGTATTATAAAAGCTGTGTAGCAGCCGAGTGGCAATGGGATTATAGAGAGACACCAATGTATTATTAAAGCTGTGTAGCAGCCGAGTGGCACAATCATATTATAAACGCTGTGTAGCAGCCAAGTGGCAATGGGATTATAGAGAGACACCAATGTATTATAAAAGCTGTTTAGAAGCCAAGTGGCAATGTGTTGTAGAGAGACATCATCGTATTATAAAAGCTGTGTAATAGCTGAGTGGCAATGGGATTATAGAGAGACACCATCATATTATAAAAGCTGTGGCAACAAGAAGTCAAATTTCAACCCAAGAGGCGGTATTTTGGTATAATATGGCACCAAAGTATGGCCAAGATAAAATGTCAGTGCCACATCGATCCTTTTTCATGTGCGAATTGAGACATCCATTGGCTGTAACAAAAAAAGTGGAACACACAAAAGTAGATATCGTAGTTGGTGAAGAAGTGTGGTTGAAGACACCAAATCCTCGTTGTACAACACAATAGGGAAGAGGTACTATAACTGATGCACTCTCCAAAACACGGTGGCAGTAGACAGAATGCCACATCACATCTTGGACGTACGAAGAGTATTTTTGTCAGAGGAGGAGATTGGAGAAGTCCCACAAAAGAACCGGTGCAATGGTCACCCTGTGAATGAAGACATCCGGCATGGATGGTGGACTATGAGACTGATTATATATCTTAAAAAAGGCATTAAAAAAAAAATCAGTACTTCTGTTTTTTGTGTGGTCTCATGCAAACAAAAAGAAAAGAAAAAAAAATGGCTGCTTTTGCGGTTTTATGCTAATCTAACTAATCGCTTTATGCAAATGAGATGCTGATGATTATAGTATAAAAGCCTGACTATAGAGATTCAGCAATTTAGGATTTGGTGACAGAAGGAGCGAGTCTTGTGAGCAGAGAATTGTGTTTTTGCTGTTGGAAGAAATTAGACAGCAGAGTGGTGAGAACGGTTTAAAAAAAAATTATTTTGGTCATCGAAGCAAGGAAGAATTTAAATAGTGTGTCATCCCTGTAAACTCCTCTCTGTAAGATTTTGAACTCTATGTTAAGCTCTTTCAATAGCAATAGTCCCACTTAGTCTGCAACCAGTAGAGTCTGTGGGACCCATTATTATGTCAAAATTGTTGGGAATATCCTTTCATGTCCAAAATTTCCCATCAAAATGTATTAATGGTTTTCTTCCTAATATAATTAATCTTATTTCCAAGTTAGTGATGTCCAAATGTTTTTAGCAAATATTAATATAGCAAATATTAAGAGTATTCAGAAGATAGATTGGTAGTAATTATTAATGTTAAAGGTGATGAAATTCAATTTTTGCTTATTTAAGAACAGAGAACATTTCCATGAGGGGAATTTAATCTTTTCTCTTATGGAGGGGATTAAAACCAACACAAAGTCAAGTATCTGCAGAATGTCTTCTTGGTTCCTCCTCTTCTCTTTTCTCTCTCCCAACGTTCGAACACAGCATATAATAACAAAACTCTAAAGCACGTCTGACAGCACTGACTTCTGCCAACAGTCTCCCCCTCCTCTTAACAACACAGGCTTTTTATATCGCAAAATCGTTCACCTCTATTTGCATATTCTTCTAACTCACGTGATCACTACTCTATAAATAAGAGTCTTGACCGTTTCTTTTCTTTCTTTTTATTTATTTTTGGTGACCGACCCGCACGTGGTCTTTCCAGGTAAGTCACGCATTTCTCCACACTCCCCCCTGATCTCATGATCACAAACAGGACATGCGGGCAATCGTCGTTGGCGGGTACTCCTTCGAAGAATTGGGGGCAGCACTTCCTCATTGCTGTTTTCTTCATTACCACCATCATTACTACCAGTCTGTTCCATTATCCCGTCTCGTGGTTCCATAGGCGGTGTCTCACAATCAGGGCAGGGGGGCAGTATCCGTCTTTGTCGGGTACTTCTCCGAAGAATCGGAGGCGTCATCTCCTCGGTATGCTCCATCATCCCTTCTCGCGGGGTTTCGCCATCACGGGGGGTGGGCAGTATTCGTCTCTGTCGAGTATTTCGATGAGGCATTACTTCCTTGCGTCCATCACTCTCCTCACTATTGTCATCAGTATGTCCCATCATTCCCTCATCTGGTTCTGTTGGTGGTGTTTCTATGCTCACCTGAAGGGGCAGTAAGTGATCAGGATCATCTCTGAACGGTGTGTGATCCTCCTCATCGTCCTCAGAATCAGAAGAGGTATAACAAGGGCGGATATCTTTTACGTGACGTGGTATGCCACCAATCAACATGGTCTGAGGACTTATGATTTCGTCTATTTTTCCCCGGAAAAATTTCGTAGTGCACCCAGCATTTGGGGGTTTTATCCAAACAAGGTCTCCCACCTGATATGGTGTATTGACAACACTCACCACTGATGGTATGGCATCAACTCCTTTCACACGCTGTTCATATTGGTAAATCCCATTGGCTGGTGCAGTTGCTGGTGTTGCATTGTCCTTGGGTGTTATATTATACCAGTACACAGCTTCTGGAATAGAGCACTGCGTCCTGGCTGCAATTCTTTTGATGGTGCGGTGACACCGTTCTGCTATACCATTACCCTCGGGATAATATGCACACCGATAATGCATTTTAATCCCCCATTCGTGCACGAATTTCTGAAATTCTTGACATCGAAATGTGGCGGCATTATCAGTCAGAATTTCAATCGGGGCACCACGTTCAAAAAAGACGGCTCTCAACTGTTGTATAATGCTGGCTGCATCCTGTCGTGTCAACAGGCGCCATATTGTGAAACGCGTCGGGCCACAATCCGTCATGGTCAAAAAATGTTTGTCCCCATAATGTGTTATGTCCATCCCTACTCGCTGCCAGTTGCCCTCCACCTCGAGCTTCCCTTTTTGCCATTGGGATGGTGCCGGATCAATTCTCTGACACTCTTCACACGAACGTATGGCTGCTTTCACTGATGCTTTTGTAGTTGCAGGGCATACTCTTCGGACAAAATATGCAGTCCTCTGAATTCCAGGATGTCCAATCTGCTGGTGTATCATACGGATCTGGTCAGGTGTTAATTGATCCGTTACAGTCGCGCATGTTTGTTGTTGAAGATCGGATCCCTGCCTCATTGCATCGATCCACCTCTTTGGTACTCGAGTCAAGCTATCAGCCAAATTCTGCATCGACGAGACTAACGTAATGTCTACCTGCAAGCTGTATTCGTCAACTAGACGCTTAATTATTGCTAGTCTCCTTCGTACTAGCATTTCACTTGCAGCTCTAGTCTTAACTCGAGCCTTTCCAGTCAAGGTGTCGGTTAACCAATGGTAAACACACAATGAGTCAGTGTGGAGATGCACAACATTAGTCTGCCATTGCAATGCGAGATTAAGACCTTTTAACGTGGCATCAAGTTCTGCCAAATTTATATGTTGGGCATCATTTTTCGGACGAAGCCAGCATGCATCTTCCACAACAACACCTAGTCGCTCCAACACGACACCTGTAGCCAACGAACTTGCGTCAACCCATGCATTTAGTTCGTTTCCAGACACTTGCCACTCACCCCGGGCAGGGTCATTCCTATGCACTCTGGACAACATTTCAGCCATCATTTGTTGGAGAGAATCATCATCCGCAACATCGTCCCATCCTTTTGTTACTGTAGTCACTCGTCTTTTCACCACTCCTGTTGCCGATCGGAGCCATCCACAGACAGGTAGATGTCCTACCAATTTACCACAGATAGAAAACACAGTACGTCTTGTTAATACATTGGGTAACTTTGGAAGTGGGCTCCCTCGTTTCCATCGCAACGTATTGCCCTCCTCCCAGACCTCGAGGCCTAGCACGGGCACTCCATCCTTTAGGCGCTTAGGGTCTTTGCTTATTAACCCAAACGCTTTCAGTTTTATTCGAACTGCATCCGCAGACATTATGTCCTCATTAACATAGATGTCATCTATGTAGGCTGAAGCAGCTTTTGCTGTGGTCTCATCCTGCATCAAAACAGTTTTAATAATGGTTGTCATAATCAAGGGTGCTATGTTTAGGCCAAAACCCAAACGTGTCAAACAATATAGTTTTCCCTTGAGTAGTACTGTCTGAAACGGCCATAATGACTCATGGACACGTATCTGCAGGTAGGCCCTCTTTAGATCCAGAAGTGCTACATTGCTCCCTTTTTGACGCCACTCTCTCAGTTTAGCAGCGCACACATCTGCGTTTCCGGTAAACGCATCAACATGCCGATTCAGCTCTCGGTAATCCATTACGGGACGAATTTTTTCTTTGGTAGGTTGTTCAACAGCCATGAGCGGAATTAATCCCTTGGGTGGTCCCAGACGTTCCTGTGGGTATGGTATTAACCAACCGTTGTCAATCCACATCTGAAGTTCTTCTTCATATGCGGCCCTATTCTTGGTAGAAACTGCATACTCTGGAATCGTGTTGCACAGCCGATCTGGTTCCTGGCCCATGGCCCACTTCCACTTTGCAGTCCACACCCTTTCGTTGTCATCAAATGTAGCACAGAAGTCCTTTTCTTCAATCGACATGGCTGCACAGACGTCTTTCCCTTCTCCAAGCCTGATACCTCTAGCTGCTGTGATTGTAACGCCTCCTAGTGCTTGTATTGCATCAATTCCAAGCAACATGTCGTAGCCAAGGGGTTTCTCCTGCATCACCAGAACGTCAACTTTAGCTGTGTCACCCTTCTCAGTGCAGATTGTGACTGTCCCTTCACCACAACATACCCGTGATAAGCCATTGATGGTCATAACGCCGACTGGGTTCCTCCGCCACACCGGACAGCAATGGGCACTAACTATAGACCGGGAACACCCCGTGTCTATAAGTGCTGAACACTGCACATCATCAAGTTTAACGCTAATGACAGGCAATCCTGTGTTTATTGGTTGGCAGGGGGCAAGGGTAGCGATAGTACCTTGCCCCCAACTTCGTTTCCCGAACAGTTGCGAGATATGTGCCCAAACTTATTGCAGCGATAGCATTGCAATGGTCTCTTTGATTGTGGATATACACCTCTCCTATCACTCCGGCACTCTTTAGCAAAATGATTGGCCTCCCCACATTTATAGCACACTGGGGTGGCATGCTTATTACTATCTGGAAGAGAGTCCACATTACCTCCATGTCGAAAACGAGCTGCTGCTGCAATTGGTTCCTGTTCCTTACAGATGTTTCGAGCTCGGGCCAATAACTCATCAGTTGACAATTCATCGATTCTTGATGATGCCCGCAACAGTTTACTGACCTCCTCGGGTAGGCCTACCAAAAAAGCACAGCTTAATATTTTATCGTTGACCCCACCAAACGGTACGGATAATTTTCGCAGGTCGGCTAGGTACACGTCGACTGTTTCCTTGGGTTGAAGTGTCCGGCTCGTGAACTGTTGCCACGCAACAAATGGATCTGTACCAAACGCTGTATACAGGCTCTGCTTGATTTCATCCCAGTCTGGTTCATCCCCGAGTTGTTGGTAGACTGCATAGGCCCCTCCGGTTAGCCTCAAAGGGATAACTGTGGCTGGTTCTTTAATTTTGCACAGTTTACAGATTTTCTCTGCCTTTTCAATCCATTCAACGACAGCCGGTCCAGTGGTAGATCCGTCGAACTCGGGTATTAAGCGAATGTCGAATCTGTCCATTGTTAGTAACCGCACACCAAGCGCCGAAATAGCTTAAAACCAACACAAAGTCAAGTATCTGCAGAATGTCTTCTTGGTTCCTCCTCTTCTCTTTTCTCTCTCCCAACGTTCGAACACAGCATATAATAACAAAACTCTAAAGCACGTCTGACAGCACTGACTTCTGCCAACAGTCTCCCCCTCCTCTTAACAACACAGGCTTTTTATATCGCAAAATCGTTCACCTCTATTTGCATATTCTTCTAACTCACGTGATCACTACTCTATAAATAAGAGTCTTGACCGTTTCTTTTCTTTCTTTTTATTTATTTTTGGTGACCGACCCGCACGTGGTCTTTCCAGGTAAGTCACGCATTTCTCCACAGGGATGATCCTATCTTAGATTTTCTTACATACTAAACTTACATCTGAACTAGACTAGAGGGACAAATCAGTCTAATAGATGAGTTGTCATGGAAATTTACTTTATGATGTTTCAAGGAAAATCTTGGAGTACCTAAGGTTATAATTTCTATGTAATTATGAATATTCATTCATTTAAGCAAAGTTTTTGCTTCCATATTAATTTCATCTATTTTGTTAGTAAGGGCAGATTTGTATGATTTAATTCCTTATAGATAATTTTCTTGTGAGTGAGGTAGCCCAATTTATAGTAGTTTTTAGTTTTATATGCAGGAACAAAAAATTTTTTCTTAATTTTAGTTGCTAAGTTATTAATTTTACCGGTGATAATATCAGGAGGGTGCCTATGTTTCTTGAATTTTATCTTTTTAACTAAGTTGATCATCATGTTCTCGAAGTTCTCCAAATCCAGGTTAAATTTTGGGTGTGATATAGTTTTCAGATCATAAAATCGTTGCTGAGTTCATATCAACACCTGGCCAGCATTCCTACTGATGCCCCGCCGCCGCCAGATTATCCTGACACACCAAACAGTTCGTTTCATGATCGTTTAAACTTTAAACGGTTTAACATTCTAGCTCAACCTACATAAAGGCAAAAAGTATCCATGCATTAACATGGGAGGGAAGACTATCTTCAAGTACTATCCTAAGCCGAGAATGGGGCAACGGACTTACTAAGTAGATATTAATAAGTCCTTCTCACCTTTTTTTTAATTTTATTTTATTTATTCTTTTTCCCCAATGGAGAGTAGATAATGCATGTGGATGTGTTATCGGCAGCTCCAGTAACTCTCGCTTCTCCTTTTTTGTCCTTCAGTCCTCATTTCCAATGAATGATTTTTCTGACAAAGGGTGAAGAAAAAAACTGCTTTCCAGGTCAGTAGTACTTTGTAAAGAGTAGCCTGAGATGTCGGAAAACTTCTGTTTCTATGTCTATTCTTGTGGTCATGTCACTAGTAAGGGTGCTGGAGGTAAACATTCCATCTGGGCTGACGTTACCCGCCTGATAGTCAGGAACCCGAACCTTGGATTAACCACTAAGGAGGCTGTCCTATCAGCAGGTGCAAAGTACTGGGGCTGCTGTATTGCCATTTGGTGAATGGATTCTGGACCATACAGTAGCTTCTGGTAGGGCCTCTCGATTCAATACTAGTGGGTAGTTGTTACGGCTTTACCTTATCATGTGCTACAAAAAAAAAAAAAAAAATTCTTGTCTTTTTCTCTCTTATTTTCCCTCTGTGTCCTGCTCCAACCAAGTCTACCGACCTGCTCCACAAACCCCAAAACCTCAACAATCATGACAAATCTCCAAAAAAGAAACACAAATAAACCTAGAACCCCATCCTCCAATATAGACCCCTACTACCAGGTCTCCTTCTCCAACATCAGGGGTCTACGTTCCAACCTTCCAGAGGTTGAAACACAATTACAGGAGACGAAACCGGACATATTCTTTCTAAGTGAAACTGGTATAGGGCCAACCACTTCTCTAGACGAATTCATAATTAAAAGATACTCTAACTTAACATCTAAATCTGACCCCCAAGATCGCCATGGGCATGGAATATGTGCCTACATCAAAGATAGCTTTCTATGTGGTAGGGATATCTTCAGAGAAGACCCTAATTTACCTTATATGTGCTTCCGGGTTGCACTAGCTTGCACCACTGTATTTATATTTGCCCTCTATCGCACCCACAACAGTGGGGTTACTATCTTTAAGAGCATATCTGAGAAAATTGACCACATCCTATCTGCTCATCCTTCGGCTAACATTCACATTTGTGATGACTTCAATGTCCATAATGTGGAATTGCTGACCCACTCAAATAAAACCGATGACGAGGGGAGATTTTGTCATGATTTTGCCATTGCCTATGACCTCAATCAGATTGTTCACGAACCCACCCATGTGCCTGATACACCCGGTCAATATGCAAGCCTTCTAGACCTTTTCCTCACAACTTGCCCTGAGCTGTGTTCATGTTCCGTTCTATCTCCTCTGACCACTCTGTTGTAGCAGTTAAGATAAAAATGAAATGTAATAAGTCTTCAAACATACCTCTCCACCATACTGTATATCGATACTCTATGGCTGACTGGGATAGCTTTCGTACATTCATATCTGACCTACCTCTGCATTCCATATTTAAAAAGGATGTGTCCTCTATAGTATCAGACCTGACTGAATGGTTAATTGTAGGCATAGACCGATTCATACCATCCAAAAAATTCCAACAAAAACCTAATAGCCAGCCATGGTTCTCCCCTGAATGTGCTGCTGCCACCGCGCATAGAAATCACTTTTTCCATAGCTACCAATGTAATAGATGTACTGAGACTAAAGCTGCTTTCAGGACTGCCAGCAACCACCGTAAAAGAGTAATAAAAAATGCAAGAGAGCTATATGCTCAGTCTGTTAAATCCAAAGTAGCTGAGCAGCGGCTTGGTTCTCACCAGTTCTGGCAAATAGCAAAACAGGATCTTGAACAGAAGTGTGCGTTCTATTCCAACTATCATCAATAGACCTGAGGTCATCTCGTCAGCATCAGACAAGGCCAGACTATTTGCAAAGAACTTTGTAGCTAATTCTACCCTATGCGACAATGGCCATCAACTCTCTGTATTTCCTCCTATAACAGAGAACACGCTATGCAACATACAAATCTGTGCGTGAGGTCGCCAAGCTAATCAAGAACCTTGATTCCAGTAAAGCAATTGGCCCTGACAGCATTCCAGTTATAGTGTTGAAAAAGCTTCAACCAGAACTTGCCCCCATACTTACAAAGCTGTTTAAGCGTTGCCTTAAGGAGAAGTTCTTTCCAACACCCTGGAAAACCTCATCAGTATGCCCTGTATTTAAGAATGCAGGTGAAAAGTCATCTCCTCCTCAGTACAGACCAATAAGTCTACTGTGTGTCATGAGTAAGTTGTTGGAATCCATATTAAATAAAGAAGTAGTCAACCACCTCAATAGAAACAACCTTCTTAGTGACATGCAATATGGGTTCCACTCTGCAAGATCTACAGCAGATGTGCTAATGGTTATATCATATAGGATTAGTGAATCTCTTGACAAAAGTTTCCTTTCCAGGGCAATTGCTCTTGACATATCAAAGGCCTTCGATAAGGTATGGCATAAGGGTCTACTTCACAAGATTTCCCGCTACGGTATTACTGGAAATGTTTTCTCAATCATTAAATCATTTCTCTCCGATAGGTTCATAAGAGTAGTGGTTGACAGGCAGAAATCAGAGGCTCACAGTATTAATGCTGGAGTCCCCCAGGGGGACATCCTGGGCCCAACTCTCTTCCTAATCTACATCAATGATCTCCCAAAATACATACTTAAATCATTCGTTGACATCTATGCTGATGACATGACCATCTATGGCAACACATCAAGGGCCGTAAATGACAAAGTTCTCTCTAATTCTCTCTCCTCTGATCTTGAGCGCGTGGTACAATGGGGGAAGAGGTGGCTGGTCACTTTTAATGCATCCAAAACCAAGCTTCTATCTTTACATCATCAACGCTCTGATCCCCATCTGGTATCAATTGAAATGGATGGCTCTCGTCTTGGGGAGGCTCCATGTTTTGACAAGCTTCTGGGTTTGACCTTTACTTCTGATCTGAAATGGAACACGTACATCAAATCTGTTGCCAGGGATCCTTCTACCACTCCAGAAGATATCTCACTACTGATGCAATTCTCTATCTGTATAAAAGCCAAGTACATCCAAGGATGGAGTACTGCTGCCACATCTGGGCAGGAGCTGCTAAAAACAGCCTATCCTGCCTTGACAGAGTACAAAATAGACTTCGTGGTTTGGTGGGGGATGCCCTTTTCTCTTCTGTGCAACCTCTATCCCACAGAAGAAACGTTGCGAGCCTATCATTGTTTTATCGTTATTTCCATGGCAGCTGCTTGTTTGAGCTCCAATCTCTGATACCCCCTCGCCAATCTTTCATGAAAAACACCCATCTAGCTGAATCCACTGTGAAAAATTTCCCCCACTCTTTATCTGTGCCTAAATCCAAACATAGATTCCATGAGCAGAGCTTCTTTCTTAGAAGTGCACGATTGTGGAACTCTCTTCCGTTCACCTGACTACAACTTGGATGTTTTCAAATCCAACATAAACAAATTCCTGACAAACTGTCCCCTTAAGTAAGACACTCTATCAAATCTCCAATACTAATGATTACTACACTACTATCTCATTGATTACTGTACACGCAATAACTCTTATCCCTGAGTGGCCTCCGAGCCTTGATAAGTGGTGACCTCCATGTAAAAACAATAAATAAATAAATAAAATAAAACGTTTAAACTCAACCTTTTCGTTTGTCACTTTCTTGCTTCCATATGCTCAGTTTTGTAATATAACAAATTGGTGTCAGAGCATTCAGCAAGAAAAATATGGACAACTATACAGGTTTCACACAATCCGAACTCTTTACTCTAAGGAGCAAAAACAGCTTCTATTCAAACTAATTACCGAACCCACACAGCCATCTGAAGATGTACTCCAGGAAATTTGACTCGACATAGACACCATGACAACTGCCTTAAAATCAGCGGCAATAACAACCACCACCGCTCAGGCTAATGGCGATTATAAATTACTCATGCATCAACAAACAATTTGAGACGCCATGAAACAGCAAAAGGTGTTCCACCCAGGAAACAACATGAGTCAATTTATTACTGCATTAAACAAAATATATATGATTCATGTCGCACCAGAGCTAGCAACTTACCCCAGCTTGGAAGGCGAATTTGTCAAGTCTGCAAAAGACTTGTTGGACCAAGGCATATTCTAACAGATGCTCAACTCTAAACAAGACACAGCCACCTTCATTCTTCTAAAGGAATATCTCCTAGCAACCCACGGCAGCCAGATAACCACCTTTCAGCACTTAAGCCGAGCCTTGGACTTAGAACATCCAGAAGATGAAAAACTGACGGGTTTCGCAGGCCAACTTGAAAACGCACTTAGAGAAGCAGCCGTCCACATCAAGAGCAAATTTAAGAAGGATAGGAACTCTTGATCTGTCGATGGCTTATTTCGATCATAGGCGCAATACTTATGAGCGAAAAAGATTTATGGAATTCTAACATCTACCCCCACTTCGCCAAGATGATGGCCATTCTACCGCAACTGGTATAGCATCTGAAGTTCAAAGATACTTGGATTGCGGTGTAAAGTCTGACGTTGCTACCCACCAAGACGGCGCATTTCTTTCCCAGAGAAATACAATGAACCAATACACCCAACCCAACAGACACTCTCGCCCGAACTGCAAGAGCACTAGCAAACAGACCCACCCGCATGAACAGCAGCACCAAGAAGCTTGTCAACAGTTACAAAATTTCCCCGTATGCCAGAGATACCTCAAAGGCCTCCCCTGCTTTAGACGCAACTGCAGATATCAACATCTGCCCCGCATGCAAGCACAAGCCCTTGTCACAACAACAAACGACAGCATACCAGAAAAGGAGGACCAGGATTTTCCCTTCGGTCAAGTCGAGATGTGATGCCTCGTCCAACCCAACCCAATAGCAGTCATCACATATACAATGCTCCTCAACAGCCACAACGTTTCCCCGTATGTCAGAGATACCTCAAAGACCTTCCATGCTTCAAATACAGATGCAGATACAAACACCCGCCCAAGGAGTTTCGATGCACACAGCCACCATCATACAACCAAAGTCGCCACAACAGTTACAACCATTACTGACGCAACAGCAACTGCTACATCCACAGTAACAGGCACCACAACGTAGACATACCATATCCGACGTATAGACGCCTACTTTACTTTCTCCCCATGCGTTTCAGAGACTTTATCATGTAAATATGATCGAGATCTGGGCGGGGGGGGGGCATTGTTATATCGAATATCCCTCCATATATGAATAAACCAGAAATCAGCAGGAGCAGCGACAGTGACAATATTGGCGACGCTAAGACAAAGCCCATTCGTAAATACAACATAAATGAACACACTAAACACACACAACAATTTCAAATCCCATTTTTTTATGTACACACATCAATGGAATAACTTGCACCTCAACAAAGAAAACTGCCAGAGGAAGCCGCACATCAAAAGAAAAATCAAAATTAAAGACATAAACATTGCAGCATATGCAACTCCAGCAGCATATAAACACGAATAATTATTTCATGAAACACTGCAATAATACAACACCTACTAGAACACATTAACCCCTTCCTTAGCTTTAAATTGATATAACACATGTATACAAACACCGAACAGATGACTCCCTACAACATATTAAAACACAAAAAACAAACACAAATAAAAAGCAAAAACGCTGACCAGCGATTAAAGCTGCCTTTTGTCTACTACTATGCCCACACCGCAAGTATAAAAATGACAGCCTTTTCAACAACCAGCTATCAGCCCTTGCATGTCGAGCTGTGAATCTCACTCCGTCAACAGCCAGCAGCAGTTAACCCCTCGCCAGCGACACCAGCTATTGAAATTACTGTGCTATCGCACCACCGCTATCTCACTCGTGATACTGGTCAGCAAGCCTTGAAGACTACCCCTCTTCCGGCAGATCACCACAGCTCACCAGCCAACAGAATTATCCCCTCACCAGCGACAACAGCTACTAAAATTACTGCGTCAACATCGCGTCCATGGCCGCCATCCCACTCGTGATACTGGACAGCAAGCCTTGGAGATTACTCCTCTTCCACCACCATAGCCAGATCACAACTGCACACAAGACAGCTAGGTCTGTTTGCCAATAGCAGGAACCACTGTTACCAACTCTTCACAGCAACACCTGTTATTAGGATTACTCCTACTCTACCGTCGCCGCACCCATATCCCAGACACCAGAACGCTAAGCCACGTTCCTGCCATCGCCACCCCCCCACCTCAGCCTGACAATAACTCAGATCGTCGCCAAGTTCATATCAACACCTGACCAGCATTCCTACTAACGCCCTGCCACCACCGTCAAATTATCTTGACACACCAAACAGTTTGTTTCACAATCGTTTAAACTTTAAATAAAATTTTAAACTCAACCTTTTCATGTTTCCATTTCTTGCTTCCATACGCTCAGTTTTGTAATTGATGTAATGAAATAACCTAACATCCCTTCATAGATGAAATGAACTATACCCTCTCACGTGACAGACAGAGAAGGAAAAAACACAGGAAGAGAATAAGACAAGATGTTGAGTAACTTATGTCACATGTATTCCCTTGTAAATAAACCCCTTTGTCTTTAACCCATAACCCTGTGTTTCTTGCTGTATTCTTATTTGAAGTAAGGATATAACAAATGGAGACAGGATTCGAATTCACAAAAATGGAACTTTAAGCCAAAAACAAATTGGAAAACGAAGAGAAAAAATACTGCACAGAAAAATTCAACTACTAAAAAAAAAAAAAAAAGCTAAGACACACACAAAAAGTAAGTTATATTTTTTAAAATTCAGTCTGTTACGGTCCTACTGAAAAATAAGAGAAATTGACATTTCACGAAGCATTGACAAGAAGAATTTTTTAAAGTTGTTTATTTCAGATTTCTTTTGTTTCATAAGAAGAAAAAAAATATGGCAGAAAAGAATGCGTGTAGGTTGTGTTTCAGTGTCAATTTTGTGTGTGTTGCAAAAACCTTGTCTACAAAAAAATGTTTTTTTGTTGTGGTTTAAAAAAAACAAAAAAATCTGTTCAGTGAATTTATTTAATGCTTTGTGCAGGCACTGTAAATCTTTTGTTTTATTACTGTGTTTAAAAAAAAAATTCTTCAACATGGAACAATTAGCCGAGTTTACAAAAACGATACAATTAGCACTGGCAGCTCAATAAAGTCAGATGGAATTTTTACAAAAAGAACAGTTAAAACAAAATTAAGTATTAAAAACAATATGAATAAAACAACAAGAAAAAAGGATTGTCAGTTCACTTCAGAATGAATTGCAAATTCGTTTACAGAATTTTTATATGAACCAACTAATGGCCTAACGTTTCCAGCATATTATTGTAGATACAAAAATATTTTTCCAAACAATGTCTGTCCTGGTCGGATGAAGAAAAAATTATTTTACTGTTGCAAAACTGGGTTCCCATGAAAATACAAAGTATACAAATTTTATACAAGGGGTGTGCAATAAGTAATGCCCCTGACCCACTTCCAGTTGTCTGATGTAGCTGAAATTTTGCATGTGCAATGATTTATATCTTTACGGGTTATGTGGCAAATTACAGCTCTGAAGTAATTGTAGTATCTGTTTTACAGGTGTTTGAACTGAGTCAGGTGTGAAATGGAGCCTGTTGATCCGGTTTTTGTATTTTAAAGGACGCACACCACAGGAGACTTTTGATGAAATGAAAGAAACTTATGGTGATAATGCCCCATCATATGACCTTGTAAAACGCTGGCATCGTGAATTCAAACATGGCCGAAAGTCTGTGGAAACAGCTCCCAGACCTGGTCGCCCTACTTCTGCCATTGATGAGGCATCTGTCCGTCAAGTTGAGGCTGCCATTTTGGAAAATCGGCACATTACTATTCGCCAAATAGCCCAAGATGTCAAGATTAGTACAGGGTCTGTGGAAACTATCATTCATGACTATTTGCATATGCATAAGGTGTCTGCCAGATGGATTCCCAGGTTGCTCACACCATTCCAGAAGCGAGAACGCGTTGAGTGCTCGAGGATGAATTTGGAGATGTGCCAAGAAGATGAGTCAAAGTTTTTCAAAAAACTGATTACACAGGATGGGTCCATCACTATAATCCAGAGACCAAAGCCCAGTCAATGCAGTGGAAGCACTTGGACTCACCACCTCCAAAGAAGGCAAGGTCATGCTCACAGTCTTCTGGGACCAGGACGGAGTAGTGATAACAGATTTACTGGCAAAGAGGGTACCACAATTACAGGAGCCTATTATGCTTCACTTTTGAAGAAATTAAGGGAAGCTATCAAAATCAAGAGGTGGGGCAAGATCAGCAAAGGTACCCTCCTCCTGCAGGACAACGCTCCGGTTCACAACTTGTATGTCGCCAGATCAGAAGCACGGGCGTGTGGTTATGAAATGCTCCCTACTCTTCTGACCTTGCACCCTCTGACTTTCACTTAAAATTGCACATGCAGATGGTTTGTCGAGATTGATCCCCAGTAAAACTGAATTTGAAGAAACTGTTATAGCAGCACTAAAAGAAGAAAATGAACTAACAGATATATTAATAAATACTGTTAGGGAACTTCCTGTTACATTTGAGGAAATAAAGAAAGCAGCAAAAACAGATAAATATATTAATAAGATAAAAAAAACAAGTGGCACAAGATGAAAAGAATAAAAAAGGATTAAAAGTGTTTCCATTTTCTATGTGTGATGAAACTGATGTACGCAGACAAAAGAAAATCCTAAAGGAATTCCACATGGGACATCCTGGAATCTCCAGAATGAAGGCCCTAATAAGACGATTCACATACTGGCCTGGAATGGATCAGGATATTGAGAAAATGGTGAAATTATGTAAAGGTTGCCAACTAGCCGCAAGATCTCCCCCCATACGGACGCAACCTTGGCCTAAAACAGATGTATCCTGGACACGCATCCATATCGATTATGCAGGACCTCTGAAGGGATATTATTACCTAGTAATCACAGATAGTGTCAAAATGGCCAGAAATTTTTAAATACAAACATTCTACAGCGGTAAACACAATAAAAGTACTGGACGAGATATTTAGTCGGTTCAGAGTTCCGAAAACAATTGTTAGTGATAATGGCACTATGTTCACAGGTCAAGAATTCAAGCACTATTGTGAGGCACTGGCCATTGAACACATTACAACACCAATTTTTAACCCTCGATCAAATGGACAAGTGGAAAGATTTGTCGATACTTTTAAACGATTTATTAAAAAAATAATACCATCGACACGGAAGAAAAAAGCATTAAAAAATTCTTAGCAATATATAGGATAACACCAAATCCAAATCCAAATGCTAAATTGTCCCCAGCTGAAATTATGTTTGCCAGGAAGTACGTTCGGTGTTCGACCGGTTAATCCCAAGAGAAAAAGAAAAAAAAAGTATCAAGGATAATGTAAGGTACAAAACTTACAATGATGGGGATAAAGTTTTCTTCAGAAGAGTTTTTGGGAAGAAGGCATAATCTCAAGAAGAATTGGGAGAATGTTTTACATTATAAAAGGGCAGACTTTTTTCCACAAAAAACATATTAACCAACTGAGACCTCGATACATAGAAACAGGCAGAAACCAAGAGTTACCAATGGAAGCCAATATTTTCCATATACAACCTCCAAACAAGGAAGTACCAATAACTCAGAAATCCAGTCACTCTCCAAAAGTAAAAAATCGGCAAACATAAATGGTGAGGAGAAGTAAAAGGAAAAGGACTGAAATTTTTGGACAAAGTCTAAAAAGGAAAAAATGGTAGAAGCAAAATTCTATGGAAGAATTTAGCTTGGGAGGAAGGTGATGTAATGGAATAACCTAACATCCCTTCATAGATAAAATGAACTATACCCTCTCATGTGACTGAGAGAGAAGGAAAAAAGACAGAAAGAGAATAAGACAAGATGCTGAGTAACTCTTATGTCACATGTATTCCCTTGTAAATAAACCCCTTTGTCTTTCACCCATAATCACATGTTTATTTAAAGTAAGGATATAACACACACACACACATATATATATATATGTATGTATATAACAGTAATATAACAGAAAGAAAACAACAGAAGTAAGTTTTGCATATAAAGTTAACGGAAAATTATTGCTTTTTCGGACTAGACAGAGTGGTCAATTTTGTTTTCATGTTTCTGATCAAAATTTTGTATTAATTATGTCATTGTGAATAGTCATACAAAATATGTTTTTTTTATAGTACTAACCCTAAGTTTGTGCGGTAATGCGAAAAATAAAATGATTACGAGTGGCTTTATGACATAGTCGGACAGACATAAGGTAAAAAAATTTGGTTAACTGCCCTAAAAATTAGAATGGCCCGGAAAAGGGGAGGGGGGGTCATTTTACACTAAATTTATATGTGCAACTCAACCCACTCTAAATTCTACAATTATAAATTCTACAATAATTATAAATTTGTTTTCTTTTCAGTGTGTTTGCACATAATCGCTTAAAAAAGTAGAATTTCTTTGAGGGAATGATTTAAAATGTACATAACGTTCATACTTTTACATATTTTATCCCAAGTTTTGATTAACTCATGAGATTTTGATGTGATTTTCACTTGTGACAAAATAAATAAACAAATAAATAAATGCAATAAAACATGTGATTATTTCACAGATGACCACTCCAGACAACAAGACCAGGTAGGGCCAGAAAAATTAAAAATGAAACTTGTCCTGAGCAGCTTAACCCTTTTAATTTAACTGTGAACTCTGAGGGGATTGACTTTTATCACCAAGGTGCTGAAATAAGTGTATTTCAAAAGGTTTCCTAAGGCAATAAAAGTAAGTGAACTCTTGATTATTTACTTTGTTTGCCATAATTTAACAATAAAATAATCAAACTGGACCCTTACTTTCATGTTATAAATAAATATTCTTCTGATGAATAAATAAAAACACCTGTTTGTTTCTTTATAATTTCCAGGAAAAAAAAAAAAAAAAAAGAAAAGAATTGTTTTGGAATCGAAAATGAGACTCAAATTTTCCAGATTCCGATACCCCTAAAAGTTCCAATTTTTCTGATTCCGATTAATCGTCCCAACACTAATAAATAAACTCTAATTTTTATATATATTTACATATTTGTAAATTTAAATATACTAGCATGGGTGCCCAGCGTTGCCCGGGTGTTTGGAGGTGTGTGTTGAGCAAAAAATATTTTTAGAAAGTGGTAGTAGGAAGGCAGGCTCGAACCCATACCACGAAGGAGGAAAAGAACGAAAAAAAAACGTGACGTCTTTGCTGTTACAACCACTACCAAACGGGAAGTGACAGAGTTATTGCATAGGGAAATGTACACATACAGACAGACACTTTCACAGATATACTAGCATTTCAGGCTGGCATTGCCCGAGTGTTTAGATGTGCATGTTGAGCAAAAAAAAAAGAAGAAAAAAAAAGAAAAGTGGTAGTAGGAAGGCAGGCTCAAACCCCTACCTCGAACGGGGAAAACACCTTTGCTGCTACGACCACTGCCAAACCGGACATGATGTAGATTTTAATTAAGGCTAGACAATAGAAAGGAGAGGATGACTTTCAAAAATATCGGTGAAAAAAGCGACCCCCTGCCTCTGTAGAAAAGTGCCCAGTTGAAGGTGAAGATATTAATGTTTTTAGCCAATTTTTTTATTGTCTGAAAGGTCAAATTTCAAAACGATACTGATCTTGTAAAAATCTGTGTCCTCTGTCGAAAGTTTTAGGCAGACATGCAAACATACATACATACATACATTTATATATTGGTAACTAAAAATTTTCGACCCAAACTGATTAAAAAGCTTGCCATATCTCTGAACACCCTTTATGTAAAATTTCGAATGTTTAGACCAAAAATTGTCTGAGTAATTTGGTAGAGACTGCAGAGGTCAAATTTTTTAAAAACTTTGACCCCTATTATGACCCCTTAATATTTATTGTTTTGGGCTCACATCAAGTTATTAAGTTAGATCCATGTCCAAGGAACCTATATCTAAAATTTCAATTGTTTAGACTCCAAATTGGCAGAGGAACCAAATTTCTGGCTGAAAACGGATGACAAAGATTTTCCCAAATCTCAGTACCCTATATATCAAATTTTGCGTCTATAGACTGAAAATTGACAGAGTTATTGCGTAGGGAAATGTACACAGACAGACATTTTCACTTTTATAGATATATATAGATTTGTATATTTTTATAATTATATACATATTTGTATACAAATATATTTATATATATATATCTATTTATATATACTTAGATGTTGTTTTGTTTTGGTTTTAGCGATATGTTTTGAATAAATTCAATTATTTATGAAAGTGCATTTTTACCTAAATGCGAGTTGGGAATAATTTTCCCTTTTAACCAATTTGGTACCCCCACATGGGGAGCGGTATATATATCATTTTTAAAATGTAATTATCCACTGACACATGTTTCGTCGTCTACAATTCATCAGAGTGGCTGTATCTAGCGAGATTCGAAATCGGGACCCAACGGTAATCAGCCTAAACCCTTACCCCTGGACCATCTCGACAACTGTCTGGATATATCGCGATTTACTTAGATGTTGTTTTGTTTTGGTTTTAGCGATATGTTTTGAATGAATTCAATTATTTACGAAAGTGCATTTTTACCTAAATGCGAGTTGGGAATAATTTTCCCTTTTAACCAATTTGGTACCCCCACATGGGGAGCGGTATATATATTATTTTTAAAATGTATTACATTTTAAAAATAATATATATACCGCTCCCCATGAAATATTGCTGTCGCATCTGAGCTAGTACTAATAGAAAGCTAGTTTCTCCCTTTTCAACAGGGTTAAAAAAAAAAAAGTCTCTAATCTATGTCTAGCAAGCTCCAGCCGCAATGCTGAATCCATGCGCTTGTTTTACAAATACTTTAATGGAACATGCTCTGATGGACTTGCTGCACTTCTATCTCCTCAACACGTAACCTGACAATTAGCTAAATCCTACCCCTTCACTGTAGAAGTTTCTACTTGAATAACAACTTTCTGCGAATTGCTAGCCTTTGGAATTTCTTCCCTGCTCTGTTTCCTGGATTGTAATAACATGTATGAATTTAAATGTAATATGAAAAAGTATTTTGTTGCATAAATCCTCACTTAGGATGGCCCTATAATTCACTGTAAGCCCTTACATCCCAGTAATAATGTGCCTTGTTTGGAGTTTTTTTATAAGCCGAAAACAAACAAAAAAGCATTTTAACAGTCTGTTTTAATGGAATCAGACAAAATAAAAACTAGGAGTGAAAAAGATGATTTTATAAAAACGAGAGAAAAAACAACAAAAACAGTTAAAACTAAAAGAGAAGAAATGTTTGTTAATAAAACGCTAATCACTCAAAATATGTGAAGAAAGTAACAACTGTTTTTTCTCCCAAAAGAAATCTGAAGGAATTTCAAAGAAATCATTTGCGACAATTGTGCATGATAAATATTTGTTCACTATGGATGCTACAGAACATTGAAAAGTAGTGAAAACTTGTAGAAGCTGTTCTCTTGCAGCGAAATCTCCAATAAAATTTTGTCTGACCCCAAACTGCTATGCCTTGATTTTAAGCATTAAATTTTGCTTCAAAATTAAAAGGATAAGTGACCTAGATATGTGTTGTGGTGGCACACATTCATTTGCATATGTGGATAGTAATTACACATAAATAGGAAGACTCAGTTAGTCTGAGTGTGTGTTCACCAGAAGCCACCAGAGGCCGCCGAGAGAAGATATGTTTCTCCAGCAAAGACTCTTATTTGACACCATTATGTAAATATCCTGTAAATATACCGTTTCCTAATACACTTCTTTTTTGATCTACCTTTGTTTGTTGAGTCGTCATTTGTATTGCTTTCTATGTTACTTGTTTCAACCTGCAAACTTAACAATATGGAAACGACTATGCAAGCAAGGTAGACCCTCTTATTTTTTTTAGGTAAAACACGAGTTAAAAAATCATGAGACTATAATGGATGCACATTAGACAGACTTAGGAAAGATTTAGTTAAGTTTTTCAAGAAGCTAGGTTTTAAGATAACTATAACGACAAATTTATATAAAGTAGAATCCTTTGATGCAACCATAGATCCCGAGGAAAAAAAACATATAAAACCTTCCATAAACCAAATGAAAAACTCATATGCATAAATAAAGGTTCATGCCATCCACCCACAGTGTTCAAAATTATGGGAGCTAATGTTAGCAAAAGAATATCAAAACTTTCTTTGAATGCCAAAGTGTTCGAACATGTAGCACCATACTATAACAATGCACTACATAAAAGTGGATTCAGAGAGAACATAAATTTCAACAGACTCATAATTAACAAGAAAATAAAAAAAAATAAAAGACAGAATATGATTTGGTTCTTACCTCCATTCTCACTCAATACTAAAACTAGAATAGAACATTTTTTTTTCCTTAGGCTTCAAGATAAACATTTCTCAAAAAAAAAAAAAAAACACAGACTACATAAAATCTTTAACAGGAACACTGTAAAAGAAAGCGACTCAACAGCACCATCGATTAAGTCTATCATCTCTAGAGAACCAAAGAACATAATTCATGCAGGCTGCTCCTGCCGAGCAAAAAAATGAATGCCCATTCGATGGCAATTGTAAAGCTGAATCCCTTGTATACGAATATACAATAGCTGACCAATATACAAAGTACCAGAAAAATACATCAGAATGACACAAGGTTCGTTTAAGCAAAGATATTATGCAGATATGAGCTCCTTTAGAGCTAAAACAAGGATTAAGACAGCCATAGCAACCTATGTATGGGAGGTTAAGGAAAACGGTGCATTTTTTACCATTAAGTAAGGAAAAGTTGAACACAGACCGTCATACTTTTTTTTTATATTGGCATCATCACTTATCAAGGCCAAGAGACCACTTGAGTTAAGAGTGTACAGTTTGTCCATTGAACAATATAATAATTATTAGTAATGGAAATTCGTTAAATTTTTTAATTTAAGTGGAACGGCTCATCAAGAACTTGTTTACGTTGGACTTGAAGACAATCAGATTGTAATCAGCTGGAAAGCAGGAAAACGGAAGATAGTTCACAGGCGTGCAGTTCTAAGAAAGAACCTTTTTCATGGAATCTACATTTAGGTTTAGGCTCAGATAAAGACTGGGGGGAATTATTCATAGTGTTTTCAGCTAGACGAGTGTTTCTTGTGAAAGTTTGGTGAGACGGGGACCATAGATTGAAGCTCAGTCGAGCATTTGCCATGAAAATAACGATAAAGCAGAGAAAAACTCGCAACATTTCTTCTGTGAGATAGAGGTTGCAGAGAGGAGAAAAGGACATCTACAAGGCTACGAAGTAGATTTGAACTCTATCAAGGAAAAACAGTTCTTTTCTAGAACCTCCTGCCCAAATGTGGCAACAGTACTCCATCCTTGGACGTACCTGGCTCTTATATAGATAGAGAATTGCATCAGTAGTGAGATATCTACTGGATTGATAGAAGGATCCCACCATTTTTCCAGCGGCCTTGGCAACAGATTTGATGTACGTGTTCCATTTCAGATCAGTAGTAAAGGTCAAGCCCAGAAGCTTGTCAAAACATGAGGCCTCCCCAAGACGAGAGCCATTCATTTCAATTGATACGAGATGGGGGTCAGAACGTTGATGATGTTAAGCTTGGTTTTAGATGCATTAAAAGTAACCGGCCACTCCTTTCCCCATAGTACCACGTGCTCAAGGTCAGAGGAGAGAGATCGGAGAGAACTTGGTCGTTTATGGTCTTAGAAGTGCTACCATAGATGGTAGTATCATCAGCATAAATGTCTACGAATGAGGTAAATATGCGATTTGGAAGATTATTAATGTAGATCAGGAAGAGTTGGGCTCAGGATGGATCCTTGAGGAACTCCAGCATTAATACTAAGAGCTTCTGATATTTGCCCATTAACTACTACTCTTATGAGCCTATCAGAGAGAAATGATTTAATAATTGAGAAGACATTTCCAGCTATACGCTTGCTGGAGATCTTGTGAAGTAAACCTTTATACCATACCCTATCAAAGGCCTTTGATATGTCAAGAGCAACTGTCCTAGAAAGATTGCCTCCGTCGAGCAAATTGCTAATCCTATGAGATATAATTGTAAGCACATCTGCTGTAGATCTAACAGAACAGAAACCATATTGTGTGTCACTAAGAACGTTATTTCTGCTGAAATGGTTGATTACTTCTCTATTTAACACAGATTCCAGCAACTTACTCATGACGCACAAGAGACTTATTGGCCTGTACTGAGAGGGAGATGAGTGATCACATGAATTCTTAAATACAGGGCATACTGATAAGATTTTTCATGGTGATAGGAAGCAATTTTCCTTAAACGTTTAAACAGTTTTGTAAGTACTAGTTCTGGTTGAAGTTTTTTGAGTACTATAATTGGAATACTGTCAGGGCTGGGTGCTTTACTGGAATCAAGTTTTTTATTAGCTTGGGAACATCACGAACATATATTTGTATATCACAGTGTATTGTCTGACACAGGAAGGAGGAAATATTGGGAGTTGGCGGCCTTGGTCACAAAGGGTAGAATTAGCTGCAAAGTTCTTGGCAAAGAGTTTGGCTTTGTCTGATGCTGACAAAATTACTTTAGGTCCATTGATGACAGGATAGAGCACACACTTCTGTTCAGAATTCTGTTTGCTATTTGCCAAAACTGGTGGGAACCAAGCCACTGCTCAGCTACTTTGGACTTGACAGACTGAGCATACAACTCTCTTGCATTCTTTATTACTTTCTTACATAGGTTGCTGGCGGTCTTGAAAACAACTTTATACATCTATTACGTTGGAAGCAATGGAAAACGTAATTTCTATGCGCAATGGCAGCAGCACATTCTGGAGAGAACCATGGCTGGCTGTTAGGTTTTTGCTGGAACTTTTTTGAGGGTATGAAATGGTCTATACCTACAATTAACCATTCCGTCAGGTCTGATACTATAGAGGACGCATCCTTTTTAAACAATGAACGCAGAGGTAGATCTGATATAAATGTACGGAAGCTATGCCAGTCAGCCATAATGTATCAATATACTGTACGATGGAGAGGTACGTCTGAGGACTTATTACATTTCATTTTTATCTTAATTGATACAACAGAGTGGTTGGAAGATCCAAGAGGAGACAGAATGGAAACTGAACATAGTTCAAGGCAAGTTGTGAGAAAAAGGTTTAGGAGACTCGCATACTAGCCGTCAGTGCTGGGCACACGGGTGGGTTCGTGAACAATCTGAGTGAGGTCATAAGCAATGGAGAAATCATGACAGAACCTCACCTCATCATCGGTCTTGCTTGAGTGGGTTAACCATTCCACATTGTGAACATTGAAGTCTCCACATACATGAATGTTAGCTGAAGGATAAGCAGATAGGACGTGGTCAATTTTCTTAGATATGCTTTTAAAGATAGTAACTTCGCTGTTGTGGAGGGCAATAGAGAGTAAATATAAATGCAGTACTGTGAGCAAGTGCAACCCGGAAGCACATATAGGGTAAGTTAGGATCTTCTCTGGAGATGTCCCTACCACATGGAAAGCCATCTTTAATATAGGCACATATTCCATACCTATGGTGATCTTGGGGGGTCAGATTTGGAAGTTAAATTAGAGTATCCTTTAATTAGGAACTCATCTAGGGAAATGGTCTGTCCAATGCCAGTTTCGCTTAGAAATAATAGGTCTGGTTTAGTCTCCTGTCATTGGGTTTCAACCTCTGGAAGGTTAGAACGTAGACCCTTGATGTTGGAGAAGGAGACATGGTAGTGGAGGTTGGAGATCTGGGTTTAAACATGTATTTTTTTCTTGAAACTTGTCATGATGGAATTTTGGGAGTTGTGGACTAGGTCGACAGACTTGCTTAGAGCAGGACAGAGAGGGAAACTAAGAGAGAAAAAGAATTTTTTTTTTTTTTGTAGCACATCAAAAGGTAAATCCGTAACAATTACCCACTAGTATGGCATCGAGAGGTCCCACTAGAAGCTACTGCATGATCCAGTATCCATTTACCAAATGGCAATACAGCAGCCCCAGTACTTTGCACTTGCTGATAGGATAGCTTCTTTAGTGGTTAATCCAAGGTTCGGGTCCCTGACTATCAGGCGGATAACGTCAGCCCAGATAAAACGTTTACCTCCAGCACCCTTACTAGTGACACGGCTACAAGGATAGACATAGAAACAGAAAATCTCCGACATCGCTGGTGACTGTTCATGTAAAATACTACCAACCTAGAATACAGCTTTTCTTCTCTCTTTGTCAGAAAAATCACGCATTAAAAAATGAGGACCGAGGGACAAATAAAGAGAAGCAAGAGAACTAAGAGCTGCCTATAATGCATTCACAATGCATTGTCTACTCTCCATTAAAAAAAAAAAATTTATTAAGTATTGTACTTAATAAAAGTTCAATTGGCATGTTTAAGGGAAAGTATGGTGATAGACTCCCCTCTCATGAACTGAAAATGAATACAATTGCCTAATGTACAATCAACTAGGTAGATATAATAAACAACATTTATGGACGAGAAAGCTATTATTAAATAAAATACTTCCCAGAATTGAAACAATGCTCGCTTTGCAATGCAGAGAAATACCATATTCTATGGTCAATTCATGATCCAAGTGTAAGCTTCTTAAATGTGCGAAGCGAATCCCTGAAAAATTGTATACACAGAAAGAGAGCACTCCTTATAAACTGGGACAAAAAAAAGACAAAACCTGAATTACAAAAATAGTTTGTTTTAAAAAGAATTTTAATTTAAAAAAATCTTTTATATATATTTTTTGTATACTTGATATATTTTTTATTATAATTTTTATTATATAGTTTTTTTAAAAATTCATTTATCTTTATTTTAATTTCTTTTCTTTTTATAATTTATATTCCATATTTTATTTATTTTAATTTTAAATTGTTATATTGGAAAAAAAGGAATATAATTGTAAGAATTAAATATAGTATACATATCTCTTAGGCTAGATAAGCCCCCCCCCCAAAAAAAACTGGACTACATTGAAATGTTTAAATTTTAAATATGTTTTAATATAAATTAAATAGAAATTTAATTTGTTATTGATATTGTTTTGAGATTTTAAATTTGGAATAAAAATTGGAAAGTTTCAATTTTAAATTTAAATTTTGAATTAATATAAAAGTTTTTTTTAATTAAAGTTAGACTTTAAATTTAATAAATTTGTCTTATCTGATAAAATAGGGTTTTACAATAAAATTTATATATAATACAGACTATTTAAAAGAAATTCACATTTTACCTATATTAAATAGGACAGGTGAAAGAATATAAACATAGTATAGGATATAATGAGGAATAAAGTTAAATACAAAAATATATAATTAAATGATTAATATAAATTTTGAAATGACTTTCAGAGCTTGCCAGATTATCTCCCTTAGACTAGTTGATTTAGAACAGGTTCGGTTTGGGACTTAAAAAGTTTAAACTTGATTCATAAAGGATGCGATAAACAGTTCCAATATATTAAAATAATATACAGGGTGAACAGAAAGTCCTTGGACCAATTCAAAAGTGGTTTATTAATAGAAAATTACAAAAATATAAATTAAACATGAATGAAAATTATAAGTTAGGAAACCAAGAATAAATTCAAATTATTTATTTTCAATGTGATGTCCCTTCCTTTCGATTAGACGTGGAATTCTCTGTCTGAAGTTACCAACCGAGGCATGCAGCGTTTCCTGAGGTATTTTAGCCCATTCACTCAGAAGAGATGTCTTCAAAGCATCAACACTTGGATGAGCAACAGAACAGACCTTTGCCTCCAACAAAGACCATACAGAAAAATCCATGGGATTCAAATCAGGCGATGCAGGAGGCCACATCTCCTTACTCCAGAATCTTGGAAAATGACGTTGGCACCAGTCCTGAGTTTTTTTGGAGGTGTGGGATGGTGCTCCATCTTGTTGGACGGTGAAAGGCTGATCTTTGAAGTGTTTCTTCATCTCTTCAAATGCTGGAACCAAAATATCGTTAATGTAGCTATCTGTGTTGATGTCAACCCCCTGCTCCACGAAAATCAGAGGCGACTTCCAAGATTTGGAGACTGTAGCCCACACCATGTCGGCGGAAAACTATTCTCACGGAGTCATCAATGTCTGCTGAAGATTTTGCGTAAACTTTGTCGTTCTGATTGTTAACAGTCGCTTCAATTGTGAAGTTTTTCATCAGAAAAAACGATCTCTCACTCTGCCGTGCCAGCCTTCAGTTCTCCAAGAAGAAGCTTTGCTCTTTCAAGTCTCTTGTGCTTTTGGGCAGGTGTGAGGTGCTGTCTCTTTCTCATCTTGTAGGGGGACAACTGGAGATCGTTTTTTACGATTGTTCTCATCGAGGTCACGCTCACATTCATGTCTTTAGCCATTTGTCTTGCAGATCTCTTCGGGTTCCTCCTTACCCTCTCTCGGACAGCTTTAATCACCTTCTTTGTTCGAGCAGTGCGAGGTCTTCCACTCCTAGGACGGTCTTCAGATGTACCAAGTTCCTTAAATCTGTTCACAACATGGTACACGGTGGATTTAGCCACTTTCAAGAGCTTAATAATCTCTGAGTTTGTCCTTCCCGCGCAATGAAGTTGAATTATGGCCTCTCGTTTGCTCATTTTTCTGAAAGTTTAAACAAAATTATTTTAATATTTTTGTTGAAAATAATTAGATCAATAGTTAGACTAAATACTTACTTTATTCGAAAAGAGAAAAAGTGATTTTAACAATATTTAATTTTAAAATTAAAAATGGTCCTAGGACTTTCTGTTCACCCTGTATAACGGAATAATTTTAAGCATATAAAATTTCTTTTTTTTTTCTTCCTTTTCTTTTTCTTTCTTTAGCGCCCATTACATTAAACAGACATTTTTAAAAATTTTATTTGAAATTTAGATTGTTCAGAAAAATGAGATTTGAATGTGATCTAATAAGGCATCTTCCAATTCCAAGTCTAAAATAGATGAGTATCAGCTGAAGAGAGCTTGATATGGGTATCTAAAACGATCCTCTATTATCAGGTTTGAAACCAACAGTACAGCTGACTTACTTCATCTGAACTTTCTGTAAATAAAAATATAAATAATATGCTTTTATTTTCAGAAGTTTTCAACCACTCTGCTGCAATCCTTTTTTCCAAAAAAACATATAAGTATATATATATATATTAAATTAGCACATTTAGGCAACATTTTTTCATTCAAGCAAATATCATTAAATGCAATGGAGACACTTTGCTTTAGGATTTTGTTTTTAATTTTTCGATTTTCCGTACAATCTTTTTTGTATCAAAATCAAAAATATTAATAAAAGTTCCATAGTTATTGCTGTCACGAGCACTTTCGATTCGTCCACAAATTATCATCAGGTGCTAAAGTAAAAGTTCAAAGGAGCGAAAATGAGAATTAAAAGTGAAAACTAAAATATGCAGTAAACAGTGATAAGTTAAAATATAGAGTCAATGAAAAAAAATATAGGTTGATTAAAATTTTGAGTATTAAAATCAGCAAGTTTGTGGACAGCGTTAATAAAGTCTGTAATACGAACTACAATAGTCATTTTGGAATGCTACTGCTTTTTTGGAGTGTGATATTTATAGTGGGTTGAAGGGTTCTAATATATGACGCTTCAAGAATTTTTAATTTTTAATATTATTTTCATGTTGACAACATAGAACTTATACAGGGTAATGGTACTGCAAACAAAGTAACATACTTTTGGAATGCAGATATTCTGTGATCACGAAAAAACTGAAGAAATCACAGAATTATTGTTTTGAAGCTATATATTATGAATGTTTTCCCAACTGTTATCTACTTTTAGGTACTTCCTAGCTATTTTTATAATCATTTCAGTATGTTTTGTCTTTGAGAGCCAAAACGCACTAAAATGTTCTGCAAGTTTTTTTAAAGTAATTTTCAAAAATTTTATACCCAAATTTCAAAAGTATCTTGCAACAGAAAATTTAATTGGGATACAGAATTAAAAATTAGTAACAAAATACAGATCAGTACATGTATACACACATATATATAATCAAATAACATCATAAATAACATCATAAGGCAGGGCAAATACCATAACAAGGGGCTGGAAAAACATTGTATTCCACATCGTAACCTGAAAAAAACATATCCTAGGGCCACCGTATCCAGGAGTTCTACTGTACTGTCAAAAATTAGACTTCAAGAATTTATTTGAAAGAAAAAACAAATGAAATCAAAGCAGCATTAGTAATAGTAATGGAATATTGCTAAAAAGTAATCAAGTCATTTTAAAATGTCATGATGTATAAAGTCATTTAGTGCAAAAATATCCTTACACTCCACTAAGATGTGATAAATACAAACTTTATAAATTCTAAAATATGTTTTTCCATTGATGCAATTTTTGGTGCTAGCTTCAATTTATCCCAAAACAACAAAATTTATTTCAGAATAACCCGACTGATTATCTGATTAAATATTTTACAATTTATACACTACAATCTCCTGTAACAGTAACATTGGACAATGTAATTCATTTCATAATAACATTAACAATAATATTAACAATAACATTAACAAACAAAAACAAATGTATCAGCGATAGAAAAACAAAAAAACAAAAATGAAAACTACTACAAATATGATAATAAAGATAAATTTATCCTTTATTAAGGGTAAATATAGAACTTACTTGGATTGTAAATAATAAAAAGGAAAACAGGTCTTTCAGGTGTGTGTTAATTTGTATTCTCTTGGGTAGTAAATAAAAAAAGCAGCTAGAAGTGTTTTATATTTTATTTTTTATGTTATTTGTATGAGTGCTGTGTACTCATACGTATACACAACACATAACAGTTTAATCAATAGTTCATGAAATATTATAAAAAGGCTGTAAAAATATTTACAAGAATATGCATATGTAAAAATATTTACAAGAATATGCATATGTAAAAATATTTACAAGAATAAAAAGCATGCTTCTGATGAAAATTCCTTCCAGGTTTTAAATCACACAAAAAAATTGATGCATGCTAAAGCAACAAATGCAGTCAAAAGAAAGCTTTAGTAAGAGTCGAAATGAATAAATAAATTTAACCAGAAATGAAAATAGAAATGAATGAAGAAAATATGTGTCTCTGCCAAAGAAAATGTGTGTCTCTGTGTGTTTCTGGTTTTCTCTGTAGTAAACTGCTTTACTAAATTCTCTGGATCAAATTTTTGGCTTGGTTCATGTTTAATAGATAAGCCAGCCAGTCTTTCTGAAGTTTCTGGAGTTCTGAACAAAGTTTTTAATTAGTTTCAATTTAGAGAAACTGTGCTCACAGGATGGCACTGTAAATTGTGCTCATAGCATGCCACTGTTAAAATTCTGAGCGCAACAGCTATGTTTAGATATAAATCAACAAGTGTATGCTTCATTATGTAATTTACACATTCAATAGTGGAAAATGTAATACACATGAGGTTAACAAACAGATGCTGTCTGGTGGATATAGAGGAAAACAGGTGGTTTATGCACGTTCTTCAAGTTATAATGTTGTCTGGGAACAAATGTAGTTTTAAGCACAAAGTAGACAAAGAGAAAAGAACTTCAACTCACCTTTTATTTTGTACATTTATTTCCTCATTCTCTTGTTACAGTTGTATCTTCTTGAGTATTATTCACGCCTCCAATATGATCTTGAATGTTCTCCACATCTCTAACATAATCTCCTTTTTAAAGTCTTTATTTTTCCCTACCAGTGACATCATTTCACACACATTTGCATATAGCCATCCGAGCTATGTTACAAAGCAATGTACAAAAATGATTAGTCATTTATGCAATGTTAAGATATATAGAAATGAAGCCTGGTTAGTGAGAGTTGGGGATATATTTTATACAGAGAGTTTCAACAAATTGGTAATATGAGTCTTAAAGACAGGTATAGACCTGATGATTTCAGAGGAAGATCAAATCTGAATAGTATAGAAAGATGTGTGCTGACCAGTAGACTTTATTGATTTGGGCATGTTGAAGAATGGATGAAAGAAGTTCTTAGTAAATATAGAACAGCTGAGGTAGCAGGGTCAGTTGGCAGGGAAAATCGAAGGAAAGCACAGAAGCAAATGATATGGATTTATCAGAAAGAAGGATAAATATAGGTTGTTTGGAAGCAAATTAACAAAAACCACCTATCACATGTCAACATATAAAACAGATGTTAAACTAAATATCATTATGATGAAACCAGTAAAAACTGATATGAACTCACTGATGTGCCTGATTTTGAAACTGGCCATAGCATAAATCCTGTGCCTTAACATGGATTTTCATTCCAAATAAAATCTCAACTCTGAGTTTTAATACAAGTAACAATCTTTTATTTATTTTTTGTTACACTTGATTTCTTGACAAACAACAAACTTGTAATCAGAACAAAAGTCATTTCTAACTGAACCCAAAATAAAAACCTTGTCAAAGGTCCATTTTTCTATAAAACCGATAGAAAAAAATCTCTTCTTGTCTGTCTTTCTCCAAATATAGATATCAGTTGAACAACACTATGATATCACTTCAGAGTTACCAGCTGTTAATCTATAAACATAAAAACTGATTGATCAGGGTTAAGGTCAGGGTGGACATAAGTTCCATAGAATATTGAATGGCTTAACTTTTTCTCAGCATATTTACTTGCTTTTATGAGGTGATTAATCTTTCAAGTGCACTATTATTATTTATTATAAGATGCATTGCGATATTCATACTAAATTAAATTTCTCATCGACATTTCATACAAAAGTAGAGTTTTGTTTTGATTTTTGTTTGTCGTGGCGACATTTAGTAGCATTGTTTGGTAATCTCATAGCAATTTTGTAATGTATGTAAGCTCTTTTTGAATTCTCATTGCTATATTTGTAATTTTATGTGAAAGTATTTAATAATTACTTGAATGACTAAGATGTAAATATAAAAGGTTTTATTTATTAGTATGGTAAACAGCGCCATCGTTACAAGTTGGGTATCTGGCTTGTAATGTATACTGGGCTGTACTGGTACTACAATCATATTGGCTAGCATCATCATCTTTGATACGCTATTTAGAATAATTCATTGAACTGTGTCAGTATTTTTTCCACGTCTCATTACAGACTGATCTATGCATCATGCATAAGTTGTTTGAATCTGTTATAAAGCAAAAACAATAGTTAGTGATATTAATATGGATTTCATCTTGCAAGATAACTGACTATGATGTTGCACAAGATCAATGAATCCATCAATGGAAAGGAGAGGTTCATTTCTAGAGGCCTTCGATCGAGTTTGACTTCACAAGCTTGTTAGCTATGAAATTTCTGGAAATATCCTCTCAACCATAAAACCTTTTCTCTTCAATAGGCTTATAAAACAGGTTGTTGATGGGCAGAAAGTTTGAAGCACATAGGATCAATACTGGTGTGCTTTAAAGATCCATTCTTGATCAAACGCTTATCCTGATCTTCATCAATGATCTTCCAAATCATATTTCTTGACATCTATGTGGATGACATAACTGTTTATGCCAACACTTCAAAGAGCGTTGATGACACAAGACTGTCTTCTCTTTCAACTTGAAGCATCTGGTGTTCTGGGGGATCCCTTCCCTCCTTCTTTGATAAGCTCTTAGCACTGCCTTTCATTCAAGACCTATAATGGAACATTTACATCAAATGTGTTACTGGAAAAATGGCTTGATTAATTCAGCAGTTCAGAAATACCTTCTAACACAATCCTCTGTATAAGAGCTAAATATTTGCTAAGATTCAGTGCTGTTATACCTGGGGAGGTGTCGCTCAATGAAATACTGCTATATCTGGAGATGTACTACTTGGAACTTTCTTGACAAAGTACAAAACTTTGTAAACTGGGATGACCACTTCTCTTCCACACAGCATCTTTTGCTCAGAAAAAATGTTTCTCTTTCTATTGTATTATTATATTATCCTTGAAGAAGTAATCTTCTGTCCATTCCACTCATTCTTTCCAATTATTTCATGATGACAATTATCAATCAATCCAACTGACAATCTCTTTAACCTTTATCCTCAATTCCAATGAGATATTGATAGCAGGAAATATGTAAAATCTGGCTTGTTTCATGTATGTCTATCATCAGTCACTAATCTAATTTGATTTATGAGGCAGTGGTATCATGTTCCTAGCTCAAGTGGCATGGTGTAATGGTTACAGGGCTGAACTGTGGGTTCTGAATAGTTTGCCTTAGTTCGTGCCAGCAAATCACCCATGGCCAAGGCATCAATATCTGTTGCCTGCTGCAAATGCTAGCTTCATTGCAGTCCCAAGCCCTTTCCTTTATTGCAAATTGTCATATTTTGTTGGCATATACATCGTTGCATTCTCTTGCCTACCTGACTTGCCTCAGCTTTACATACTCTGTCCATGAAAGCCTCCTTTAACTGGGCTTCAATTAAGTTGATGTTTGTCTGATAACCTTCATCCATTTTCAGATAGAGTTAAAGCGTATCTCTCTCCAAATATAATGGTAAAAAGCTTGCCACATCATCTACTTACTGTAGTTTTACAAGAAGTCACACCTTTTTTGAGACAAGCTACCATGTCTCCATTACTGCTATTATATCACTGCTGAGCTTGACTTTTGCCATGTCCCAAATCTCAAAAACAAAGTGGAAAAAAATAAGTAGCAGGTGAAACTAAAATGAAAAAAAAAAAAAAAAATTTGTTCGAACCCCTTCTTGCCAATTCCTGACTTCAATTATAATCTTCACAGTCTGTTCTCTCTCTATCTCTCTCAGCTGTCAAAAACTCATCTGTGCTTTCCCATTTGTCCTTTTCACAGCTGCCACTATTCTTATATGCAAATGAATGCCATATGTACATTAATAAGCTATCTATATATGAAAGCTTTTTCTTTCTCTTTTCTTCCTTGATTCTGTCACCTGACAGGATAGACAAAGACACTGTTGCTTGTGCAAGTCATTGCTTTCACCACATTCAGCATTGTTTCTAGTCCTCCTGGATTAATTATAACTTTTCTGCATTTCCATAAACATTTATCCTCTTCTCCTTCCCAATGTTTCATGTACTCACAATACATAACATTTTTATGCCATGCTTAACCCAAAACCCGACTTGTCTTAACAAAAACCTTTTTCTCTTATTTCACTGGCCAGATTAATTTGAAAATCAGTGCCAAACCTGAATTTGACCATCCCAACTGCAGCAGGCATACGTACTCGAAAGGATTGGGTGACATGTTACATCCAATGTCACACCCATCTCTGTTTTCACAAAATTCACCATTTTTCCACTGTGAAAGTTGTATGTGTACATCATACCATCAGAACTACCAGTAGTTACCAGTGAACCATCGGCCGAGACATCAAAGCCAATTTTATAACCCAGCAACTGAAAGATAAGAACAAAAAAGTGAAAACCCTCAAACATCTGTATAAGATGCATGTGTCACCTTTGACATGCATGCAAAATAATAATATAATGAACAAATAAAGCGCAAGGTGATATATAAAACTAATTTATTACCGTATGTACACATGCAGTTTACTACTAAAGATGGCGTCTTCCACTGTATGTTAAAGGCCCGGATGTTATTTTGTTTTCTCGCAGTTCAAGGGACGTCACTCTGTCCTTACATGTTTCACATAATTTACACCCTTTCACCCATAGTTCAGAATTTCATGCTTGTTTATGTGACATAGTCTTTTAAATGCTTTGGATTGATCTTGGTTCCCCCACTACATCTAATGGTTTCCCTTACTGGAGTCGCATGCTCAATATCCCTTATTCCATTTGTTATTTCTTTGTCATTAAATCAAACTCTCTGAGATACTTGCATCTGAGGCCTGTAGGACCACCCAGTCTGTATCCAGATTTTGATTTCTTTTATGTGAGCTTGTTCTTTTACTTTCTGAAACTCTATCCAAGTTTGGCACTATCCATTTTTTTACATGGTCCACATGTTGCCTTACTCTAGTTCAATTTCATAAGACACAGGACCTGTTCGTCTCTTGACCGCTCCTTATTTCCATCTTGGTCCTGTATAGAAATTTTTTGCAAAGACTAATTCACTTTCTCCAAATTCTCATATAGTCAGAGAGTTGTCATAATATTTTGGGGGGATTTCTTGGTGTTTTCTCATGTGCTTCCTCAAATCCAAAACCGTCTTTATTTTCTGGTTCATTGATAATTCTACTGGTGATACACCGGTGACCGTTTGTGGTGTGGAGTTATAAGACAATAAGAAACAGCTTAGTTTTAAACTTATGGAGTCTTTCTCATGACTCATTTTCCTCATGCCTTCCTTGAAAATTTGCACATATCTTTGGGCTAATCCATTTGAGCAGGGGTGTTTTGACAATATTGTGATATGTTGAATTCTTTGTCTTGACATTAATGCTTGGAATTCTTCACCTACAAAAACGGCTGCATTGTCTGTTACAATTGTTTTTGGTAACCCATGAGTTGTAAAACATCTTTTTGGTTTTCCAGAGTGGCGTTTGTAGTTGCTGCATTTAATATATAAACGTCTAACCATTTGCTGAAAGTGTTCACTATCACCAGAAACACATGACCTTTAAATGGGCCCACATAATCTATGTGGAGTCTGGACAACTCCTTTTCAGGAATTTCCCAAGGATGCAAAGTTGCTGACATTTGATTGGCTTGTTGACACTCATAGCAATCCCTCACCTTAAATACTATTTTCTGTTCTGTTCTAATTTTGACCACAAAAATAGGTTCTGCTCAGCCCTTTTATTTTTACAATTCCTGGATGTCCCTCATGGAGTGCCTCCATAAGTTCTTTTCACCCGTGTATGGTACTATTACTCACTTTCCCCACAGTAAACATTCTTCTACAATTTCCAATTCATGTCTTCTATTAAAGTAAGAATGCTAATCTTCTAGAGTGGGACACTTGTCTGGCCATCCATTTGTTACATAGTTCAGCATCTGTTTTAGGAGTTTGTCCTTTTTTGTCCATTTGGCGATTTCTTGGTATGTATCAGGAGTTTGATCCAGGTATTCTAACAGCATGATGTGTTCCTCTGGTATGGGCACTTCTTCCAGTTTTCTAGGCTAGGCAACCTACACAACCCGTCTGCATTTCCATTTTTTCTTCCTTTCTAATATTTTAGCTGATATGCATATGTGAGTAAGATTACCACCCAGCATTGAATTCTTGCCGAACTGATATCTGGGATCTTCTTATTTTCTTTAAAATATCCCAAAAGCGGTTTATGGTTGGCATATAATGTGAAGGACCTTCCATGCAGATATTGGTGAAATTTTTTCACCCCCAAAACTACTGCCAATGCCTCCTTGTCAATTTGAGCATAGTTTTTTTCTTCTGGTGCCTGAGACCTTGATACAAAATCTACTGGTCTTTCGGATCCATCCACCATAATGTACAGTACAGCTCTTGTCACAGCACGGGGAAGGAGAAAGCTAAGTAATTTGTGTTAAGCGATATACGCGCCAGAAATTCTTTTCAAAGTTGAACGAATCAGTTCTTTCGACTTCTTTCTTCTCGCAAACGTCGCACTCTTCACAAGCAAGTTCTTTTCAACTGTCGACCGACCAAAAAAAAAAAGAAATGACTCCCCATCTTTGTTTCAGCTTGACTTTTTATAGCCGTCGGGCGAACCCAATTGTCGCGGTAATGCGAGTATCGCTCACAAACGTTTTTCTTTGTAATCTAACAGTCCCAGGTTCGCTCCCTGATGCAGGCACACACAACTCATACTTTTTGTGTGCTTTTGCGCATGCTCGTCACACTCATCTCTGATCTCGAGATCACACATACGACAATGCTGGGCAGGCCGTTTCATCCGGGTACTTCGCCTTAATGGTATAGATTCAGGAACTTCCTTAGTGGTGCTTTCATTTGCCGGATCATTAAACTCATCCTGCTCTGGATCCTCATCATCTTCTGAAGAGCTTCCGTTATTTGGCCGTTTGTAAAGCAGTGGGTCTTCGTCATCTGATGAATTGAGTTCACTATTGATTATAACGTCATGTCGGCATGCTGGGCCCACATCTTTTATGTGGCGTGGTGTTCCATCAACTGATATTGAGTGTTGACTATTTATTTTTGTCACTGTTCCTGTACCGAACTGCGTTGTGCATCTTTCCCGCGGATTCTTCACCCAAACCGCATCTCCTTCCTTGTACGGATTAGCCACTGTGGTCTCGGATACCCTCACTTCATCGATACCTTTGATATGGATCCTATAATTGTATAGCATATTCGCAGATGCTTTCATGGCTGTCTGGTCATCTTTAGGCATGATGCTGTACCAGTACACTGCCTCCAAGATTATACACCCTGTTCTTGCCACAATGCGCTTCATAGTGCGATGGGATCGTTTGATTATACCCTTTCCGGAGGGTACGTGGGCACACCAAAATCGAATGTGCACACCCCACATTTGTGTAAAATCAGCAATTGTCTTTCCGCAAAATGCTGCACCATTATCTGTGATCTCTGCAACTCCTTAATGATGCTAGCCGAATCCTGTCGGTACAACTGCCTCCAAATGGCAAAACGGCTGGGACCACAATCTATCAATGTCAAGTACACCTAAGTACCAAAATGGGTTATATCCATAGTAACCCTACTCCAAGTGTCTGTGATGTTAAGCCTAACTGGCTTCCAATGCACTGGAGCTGGATCTATGGATTGGCATTCTTTACAATCCCCAATCGCACTTGAGTTTCAGTTATTATTGGATTGACCAACTTTACAAAGTACCATGTCCTTTTCACACCGGGATGTTCACTGGACTGATGGATTGTCTATATCTGAGAGTCATGTTCGTGTTCTGTGGACACTGTTCTCCTGGTTCTGTTGCCTTACGGATCTCATCTATCCACCGCTGTGGTACTCGAGTAAGTTGGTCAGCTCTGTTATCCTGAGACTTGACGAGCCTCACGTCGATTGTTAGTTCATATTCCGAGACCAAATCTCGAAACGTGGAGAGGCGACGCCTGATTAACATTTCCGAGGTTGCTTTGGTGTGTACTCTCGTCTGTTCAGACAAGGTGTTAGTTATCCACCAATAGACACAGACAGAGTCAGTTCGCAAATGTATGGTTTTAGCTTTCCACTGTAATGCAAGGTTGACGCCTCGCAGCACAGCATCAAACTAAGCTAAATTTATGTGTTTGTTTTCATGTACTGCACGGAGCCAGCTTGCGTCCTCCGCCACAGACCCATTGCTTTCCACAACCACGCCTGTAGCAATAGAACTGGCATCCACCCATACTGTGACTTCTCCACAGATGCACCAGTCACCTTTTACTGGATCTTCCTGGGATACTCTCAAATAAATGTCTTTGATCATTCGTGCTAGAATAGGGTCTCGCACTTCGTCATCCCATCCAGTTGTGATCATATTCACCCTTCGTTTCACAAATGCTGTGGCGACACGCAACCAGCCACACACTGGGAAATGACCAGTCAGTTTTCCGCACACTGAAAACACAATTTGGCGAGTAAGTCTATTAGATACTGTCGGAAAGTCACTGCAACGCCACCATAACAATTTTCCATTCTCCTCTCAGACAGTCAATAGTGGAGTGGTTGGAGAAAGCTGAACTAATGTCAGCTAAGTGACGTAAAGCGCGTTGAATGTGTAATTCCAATGCATTTGTCAGGCGGTGGCTGTGCAGTGTATCAGCAATTAAGTGAGGAAAAGCGGTCCGATTTTGGGTGTATAAAGAAAACCCTGTACACTGCTTTGGATCTGTTTGCTGCATGGAAGCAATTCGCAGCTCGTCGTCTTCAACCAGGTGAAACAGTCAACGTCTTTTTGGCGGAGCTGCGCAGGCTAGCAGTCCTGTTTGGCAGCGTATCAGATCAATGCCTGCAATGTGCATTTATTGCTGGTTTGCCGGAAAATGCAGAAAACTTGTTGCGGGCATCATCCCAGATGGATAACTTGGATCTATCTCATGTGCTGGCGCATGCTCGTGCTATTTTAATGATTACCCGACAGTTCCAGAGCAAGCTGCATTAGCTGCACGATCGACACCAGTTAACCGCAAGGAGACAGATACTTCACGGAGGTGTTACAAGTGTAATGGACTGAATCATAGGGCAAGCAATTTCCTATTGGATAGTGCAACAGGAGGAGATGTCGGGGTTAGGCCTCGAAACACTATCACGTGTTCTCAATGTCGGTGGCGAGGGCACATTGCTCGATTTTGTATGGGAAACGAGCAAGGGGGCAAGAAGTGAGCGCCAATGTCATCCCCCAAACTGGTGTAAATGGCGCCTTGCCAATTGTCACGGTTCCCATCAATGGACTACCACGCACAGCTCTGGTGGATACCGGATGCACACAGTCACTGGTCCGCAAGTCATGTTGCAAGAAATTGACGAGGAAAGTAACCCCAGTGCTCACAGCATTAAGCTGCTGTGGAGTAAGAATGATGCAGGTTGACCTTGATGCAACACGGAGCATTAACATAGAAGTCTTAGTTGTGGATGGATACTTACTGGGATTTGATTTATTGCTTGGACTGGACGCAATCAAGCGACTGGGAGGAGTAGCTGTGTCTAGCGCAGGAGAGGTGACCTTTCCACATTTTAGCAAGGCCAATTTTGCTGCTATCACTATTACCAAGCCTGACTTCTCTGCCAAATATGACCAAGATACTCAGAAGTGGACTACATCATGGAAGTGGGTTGGCGACCAACCTCCACTTACATTAAGAAATAGACTTGTAGAGTATCCAGCGCCAACACCGATTCGTGATGAATACGACCAGGAATTGCAGTTGTGGATTGATAATGGTTGGTTACTGCCATAACCCTCCAAACTTGGCCCTCCAAAAGGTCTAATCCCTTTCATGGCTGTTGTGTAGGCGAATAAACAGAAAGTGCGTCCCGTTGTGGATTATTGGGAGCTAAATGAGCACGTGGATGTGCATTCTGCCAGGAATACTCACTTGCAAATCGTGTAACTGTCGACAAGCTAGAAAAAATCAATAACAGTTGCATAAAATGAACGAGCTGATTTCTTGCAGCATTTGCGGGAAAATATTTTCTACGGAAGGAGATTTGGTTCAGCATATGATATCTCACAAAAGCGGGAACTGGTTTGTTTGTCCCATATGTAACTGGCTCATTGAAACGCTATCTCTTCTGAGAACCCACATGCTTATACACATATCACAATCAAACGAAAATAATAAAAAAATGGAGCAACCATATATATATTCAGACATAATTGTAAAATTCATGTGCTATGTTCGTGAATCTGTAAACCGTCACATATGTTAAAAAAAAAAAAAAAATGATCTCAGTCTTGCATCAGGATAAAAGCCAACGCTGATGTTTGCTTACAAAAATTGAGGGAATGGCGACAACAGGGACCAAACGTTGCAGTACTGGATCTACGCCGAGCCCATTTGCAAGTACATGTTGACAAATCTCTGTGGCCGTTCCAAACAGTAGAGATCAAGAAACAGCGATATTGTCTTACCTGCCTCGGATTCGGGCTGAACGTTGCCCCCTCTAATAATGCGGGCCATTGTTAATACCGTCCTCAGTCATGATATGAATATAAATGAGGCTACGTTCTCATATATTGATGACATTTTTGTGAATGAAAGCATGTGTTCGGCAACCCGTGTAAAGGAACATTTGGAGAAGTTTGGCCTGGAAAGCAAGACCACAGAACAGTTGAGATGGGCTCACGTGTATTAGGATTACGTGTCCAGGAGGAGAAAGCTGAGTAATTTGTGTTAAGCGATATACGCGCCAGAAATTCTTTTCAAAGTTAAACGAATCAGTTTTTTCGACTTCTGTCTTCTCGCAAACGTCGCACTCTTCACAAGCAAGTTCTTTTCAACCGTCGACCGACCAAAAAAAAGAAACGACTCACAATCTTTGTTTCGGCTTGACTCTGAAATAATGTCTGACCTCTTAGGTGACCCAAAAACAGACCGAACACTGGATGAAACTGTCACCTATATCGCCCAGAAAGAGCAAGGCAAAGCGACCAGGCCAGCCGTTGGGGATTCTACCAGCACCATAAGCGCTGTAAGCCATGCCACTAGCAAACCCTGCCAGTCTTCTCCCGGCAGCGAGGCAGGAAGGTGCTGGCCTTGTGGGGGGTCATGGCATGGGAAGAATAACGACCGGAACTCCAGAGCTAAACTCTGCATTGCCTGGTCTAACACATGCAACAGGTGCTTAGTAAAAGGTCACTTTCCCGCTAACTGCAGCAAATGCACCAGTTGTGGTACGTGGGGTCACAGAGATAAGAACTCACGGTGGTGCCCTCAAAATCCCAACACCAAAGTGAAGTCAAGAGCCAGCAGAGGCACGTTTCAAATCCAGGACGAAGCCGGATTCCTGTATGACCAGCTATGTGCCACCCAAAATAAAACAGCAGCTGAGCACTATGTCTATGACGGTAAATGGGTCGCAAGACCCTCTAAACCACACCCTATGATAACCGTCAAACTCACACCGCTACCGACAGATCATGACGAACTGGGCTATCCCCTTAAATCATCGAATCCTACCTCAATTGACATCCCCATGGTGGCAGATTCAGGCTGCCAGAGCTCTATCATCCCGCTTCGGTCTGCCTTGGCCATGGGCATCAGCAACGATGACATGACACCTGTTCAGTTGAACATGCATGGTGCTATCAAAGAAGACCTTGGGGTTGAAGGTGGGATCTTTGTTGAAGTTTCAACCACCGATTCAACTGGTGCACTGAGGACCACTAAACAGCAAGTGTTTATATTGAGGAAGATCGGTAAAGCCTTCTTATGCAGGGAAGCTCTTATAGCTCTGGGAGCCCTACCCCTTGACTTCCCCATTGTGCCTGCCAGATGGGCGGGAGATATGCTTGCTGCCATGGAAGGCGAGGAAGTAAAGCAGTGTTCATGCCCTGAGCGTGTAGATTCACCGCCTCCAATCCCTACGGCACTTCCGGATGGGATATCAGGCACAGAGGAGAATGTGTCTGCCCTGAAGCAGTGGCTGTTAGACTATTACGCCTCTACAGCCTTTAATACATGTGAGCACCAGCCACTGCCAATGATGAAATGTGTTCCGCTAGAGCTTCACGTTAACCCTAACGCCAAGCCAGTCGCCATCCACAAGCCAGCTTTGGTGCCTCTACACTGGCAGGAGAAGGTGTTCCAGGATCTGGAGCGCGACGTCAGCATTGGTGTTTTGGAGAGAGTCAGCCCTAACATGCCAGTTACCTGGTGCTCCCGCATGGTGGTAACAGCCAAAGCTGATGGCTCCCCCAGGAGGACAGTGGACTTGCAGCCACAGAACCGCTACTCCGTCAGACAAACCCATCATGTGGAAAGCCCTTTTCACCTCGCTGACCGGGTCCCACAGTACAAGAAGAAAACTGTCACGGATGCCTGGAACGGATATCACTCTGTCCCGATCAGAGAGGGAGACCGCCACATCAACACCTTCATAACACCATGGGGAAGATATCGCTACAGAGTGGCACCGCAGGGATTCCTAGCCAGCGGGGACGCCTACAATCACCACTTTGACTCCATCATCGCAAACGTGAAGAACAAGGTTAAGTGTGTGGATGACACCTGCATGTGGTCCGACTCAATTGAGGAAGCATTCCTCCAGGCCTGTGAGTGGCTAGACCTGTGCGCCAGAAATGGAATCACACTAAACCCAAAAAAGTTCCAGTTTGCGCAAGATACGGTTACTTTTGCTGGCCTCGACATTACTCCCACCAATGTCACACTGTCAGAAAAGTTCCTAGATTCCATCCGGCACTTTCCCAAACCTATGGACATCACCAGTGCCAGGGCCTGGTTTGGATTGGTCAACCAAGCAGCGTATGCATTCTCCATAGCCAAGCGGATGCAACCCTTCCGACATCTGCTGAAGCCATCAAATAAGTTCCAGTGGACAACAGAACTCGATGATATCTTCGAAGAATCCAAAACCAAGATTGTTGAAGAGATCAAGGAAGGAGTCCGCCTCTTTCAACCATCCCGCCCTACCTGTCTTATCACTGATTGGTCTGTCACTGGCATCGGGTACTTGATGATGCAAAAGTACTGCGGCTGCACCGGTAGAACTCCACTATGCTGTAAGGAAGGGTGGAAGCTCTGCTTGGTAGGAAGCAGATTCACACATGCTGCAGAGTCACGTTATGCACCCATCGAGGGAGAGGCCCTTGCAGTTGTCCATGCCCTGCATCAAACTCGTTATTACATGCAGGGATGTCAGGATCTGACGGTGGCTACCGACCACAAGCCACTGGTTGGGATCCTCAATGACCGTTCCCTCACTGAGATTAACAATCGCTGCCTGCTCAACCTAAAAGAGAAGACTCTTGCCTATAGGTTCAAGATCATCCACATTTCTGGAAAACGTAACCTTGGTGCTGACGCGGCATCACGCTACCCACCCCGTAGCACCCCAATCACTGACTACAAACCAGAAGAGCCAGTGGATATCGGAGAAGATGCCTCCACTTTAGCATTAATGTCCAGCACACTGTACGCCGTAACTAATGTTGTCACATGGACCATGCTGCAGGAAGCTACATCCTTTGACCCGGACCTCCAGGAGCTACAGCAGTTCATCTGTGAAGGCTTTCCATCAGACTGCAGACAGATGAAAGCCGCATTGCGCCCTTACCATCGCATCTCTAGTAGCTTGTACAACATAGATGGTGTGGTATTGACAGGCAACCGTGTCATCGTTCCTACAGCACTGCGCTCACAGATTCTGGAGGCTTTGCATGCAGCCAACCAAGGAGTCAGTGTCATGTGCGCGCAGGCAACAGACTCCGTCTATTGGCCAAACATCAGCACTGACATCCAGCGCATCAGGAACCAGTGCACTAGCTGCCATAGGATTGCAAAGTCGAATGCCATGCAGCCACCATCTGATTTGGTGCCCCCCGAGTATCCTTTCCAGAAGATCGCCTGCGACTATTTTGCACACAACAATCACGATTACGTAGTAGTCGTTGACAGGTACTCAAATTGGCCAATGGCGTTTAGAGCAGAAAATGGTGCAGATGGTCTTGTCAGGCGCCTCAGGGAAGTGTTTGTGACTTTTGGAGTACCTGAAGAGTTAACCTCAGATGGAGGGCCCCAGTTCACAGCTGGAAAGACGCAGGAATTCCTTCGCTCATGGGGGAGTACACCACCGTCTTACCTCAGTCGCCAACCCTCACGCCAACTGCAGAGCTGAGATAGGTGTAAAGACTGTCAAGCGCATGCTGATGGACAATACATCTGCAAGTGGGTCTATTGATGTAGACAAGTTCCAGCGCGCCATGCTCATCTATCGGAACTCAATCGACCCGGAAACTAAGGCATCTCCGGCTCTCATAGTCTTCGGAAGATCTATCCGTGACCCTATCCCCATCCCCATGGGTCGGTACTGCCCTCATCCGACATGGACAGAAACCCTTATCAACAGAGAAAAGGCTCTTGCAAAGCGACACTCCCGAGAGCATGAGAAATGGAGGGAACACACTCGATCCTTGCTTCCTCTTCGTATTGGGGATCATGTCTACTTACAGAACCTGATAGGCAATCATCCAAAGCGCTGGGAAAGGACAGGCACCATCGTAGAGGTCAGGCAGTTCCACCAATATGTCGTGAAGATAGATGGCTCTGGGAGACTAACTCTGCGAAACTGCCAGCATCTTCGTAAGTTCACCCCCTTTAAAGCAGCCTCACATGAAGATATCATTGAGTCCCTCAGCCCCATCATCAGGGATGCGGTCATCCACTCAAACGGATTAGGAAAACCTACCATTAATGTTCCAGCAAGGAACCCTGAATCAGCATCAGGTGAGGAAGATAAGTGCCTTGGCGCGCCCGCAAGCCCTGGCCCATCGCCTGAGAGAGCCGTAGACACAGCCACACCGACAGCTGGAGACCCTGCACATACAGCAGAGTCAACACATATTGGTCTTCCCATGCAGAATGTAGACGCCACGCATACGGCCTCTCCACAGCTTCATATACCTGCCATACACACAACCCCCAAGAAGCCTCCCATGGCTTTACGCCGACTGGCATCGCACAATGCCCCCGGTATCGCTGAGACTCAACCAGGCAACAGGTCGCGCAGCCGGCGCTCCCAGCACTAGTAAAATTCACTGATACTTGTACAGTGTAAATAGTTGAAACAGATTTTCTTCAGAATTTTTTGTCATGCCCGCAAAAAACTCGTCGTGGGTGAGGGAGATAGATAGTATTGTACTTGTACCCCTCATATTAATTACTCACACCCCTTTCTATTGTTCCAGAGTGTAACCAGCAGCGCATTCTTTTCCACGTCATTTTCCCAAATTTCATATGAACTTGGGGGGAGCTGGATATCTGTTGGACTAAATGAAGCTGCAGTCATCTTGTAAATATTCTACATAATAATACATATATTGGAATGGGACATACTATTTTGTTAAAGCTTAAGTGGAATCTAGTCATCAGTTAACATCAGAAATTTGGTCGTCGCTACTCATGTTGTGGAAAAGAAAGCAGCGCATTCTTAGGAGCCGGAAGGAATTGGTAACCTGAAGATCGTCGAGTCCCTCCTCTCAAGACTATTAGACCTACTGCTCAGTAGAGGCCTGCACCTTCACTCGCCTACTAGTTCCTTTCCCCTGTCTGCTCATAGGAAGGTGTGTCTACTCATCTAATGTATAGTTATATTATATGATAATTTAAAAAAAAAAAAAAAAAGAAGATATATCAATCGACAGACTGATAACAAATTGGTGTAAAAGAAATAGAACACATAAACTTTAGTGAAACAAAAGGGAAAAAAAATGAGATAACTGTCACGATTACCAGAGAAAAACGTCAATCAAAAATTTGTTATGAATTTATAGGTTAAACAATTATATACAGTTAAAATTGTAAATGCGTTGCATACTTTTAGGAAAAGACAATTTGTATTTTTTTTGTTTGTTTGTTAAGAAACAATGGATACTTTCTGCCAATGTGGAATTGTTTTTTTTTCTCTAATTGTACGGGTTTTTTTCGTGAGAATTTTTTTTTTCTGGTGTGGAAAAATGTTATTGTATGTAAACTGTTTTATGAAATGTTAAAATGTATGTTTTTTTAGATGACAAAACAGGAAAAAAAAAGAAAAAAAAACACAAGTGTTGTCTTAGGGTGATGGGATTCTGTGATTTCGAGTAGGATCAACATGGAAAAATCCATGGATGGAATCCCGATATGTTTCGCTGAGCTATATGCCTTGAAAGGCAGTCGCGGTTACCGACCTGGAAAAAAAAAGAAGTTTTTCCAATATAACAAAGCGAAATGTGTTTCTGTCCAGCGTAAGGGAGCAATTGGAGTTCCCCTGACGTGGCGTAAGTGGCAGTAGAGAAAATGGCAGAAAAGGCCATAATAAAAATCACTCGGATAAGTAAAAGGTGATATTTTTTTTCAGAAAATCACAAGTGTTGGGTGACGTGGACAAATTTAGTTTCCATCGATTGTTATTTTGTGTTGAATTTTGTTTTATGAAGGATTGTCTGAAAATTTTAAGTGAGTCGTTTTTTTGTTTTGGAAACGACTATGTATTTTAATTGTAAATGTCTATGTATTTTTTGTAAACGACTGATTTAAAAAATTTATTTATATTTTTGAGATTCTGTGAGGTGGTCAAAGGTTATGTAAACTGACCTCAAAATGTGCTGACGTGGACAATTTTGGGTTTCCACGAATCTATGTTTTTGTTATTTGTAATTTTTGTTGGTGAGATGAGACTTTGTGAATGATTGTAAGAATTTTTTTTTTAAATTTATATTTTCATGTGATTGATGTTTTCTCACAGCATAATTGTGCAGGTTTTTTCTTGTTCTTGGACATGTCTTTTTTTTCGCAGAAGGAGGAGGAGTGAATTTTGCCTTGTGGGATTTATTGAGATAATAATTAATTTATAAGTAAGAACATGTTGTTAATTAATTAATAATGATAGTAATAATAATGATAAAATGTTAAAAAAGAGAAAAAAATAAGATTAAGCAGTATACAAAAAAAAAAAGACACACTATTGGGTTGAATAAGGGGTCAACTAGTTCTTAAGTTTGGAAGAGTCAAAGGTTCAGTCGATATTTATTCTAATTTTCGAAATGTTTGTAGAATTATTTTTTTTTTGTCGTTTTTTTGTGGGATTTTTCTCCAGATGCGTAATTCGGCGGGAGACATAGGAAAATGCTCTCGTAATATTATAAGAAAAATCTTTTATCTCGTATGAGTCATGTGCTTATGGAAACGCGTTATAGCGTGATGAGAGATATTGTGATCTCTGCATGATTCTAAGATGCGAGATGGAAGCCATGGAGTCACAGAGAGTTGTTGACCTTCGAGGGCGCAAGGATTCGCGCCACATGGTATTATTTGTAGATGAAATTTTATTTATTTTATTTATGATTGATTGAATGATGGTATGACAGTTCCTTTGCCAGTGGGGTGAGCTTAGGATTCCCTTAGTAAAAGTGGGTAGTAAAAAAAAAATGTATGTCTTCGTCATACATTTTTATAAATAAGGGGGAAAGGAATGTTAAGGAATAGAGAGAGAGAGAGAGAGAGAGAGGAAGAGGTGAGTTATAGTGTAGACACGTTGGCCGAAAGTAAAAGATCAGCTGATTTGATTGCATATGAGTCATGTGATCAGGTTAGCTGAATCGTTGAGATTTGATTTGGACACAGAAGACAACGGATGGCTTCCTGTTGTCTCCTCTCCACGGGGGAGGGGGGGGGCGAACGCTGACGTGTGTAGAAGAAGAACCCACACAGGCCGATTTCACTTCCACCTTCTGCAGGACATCTGGAGAAAGTGAAATAACTATAGAACTAATTCCTTGTCTTGAAGTGATTGAATCTTCATCCAAAAACAGGTATCAAGTCTCCCTCCAGGACGAGAAATTCCAGATGATCCAACATTGAAGAAGCAGAAGTAGGTTCTGAAAATACATGTCACTCACACACGATTCCCTTTATGATACAACATAAATATATAAGATAATCAAACACTCAACCCTTTATTCTAGAGCAACAACGTAACATATGCATGGACTGATCAGATTTTAAAATGAGTACTCTTGGTATATATTGGTATATATTGGTATAGCTCATTCAGAAAATTCCACTGGTGAAATTATTCCATCTTTGTAATCTCCCTAATTCATCTTCCATTTTATTTTTTAACATATAGGTACGGATTTTGGTTTGAAATACCTGGGTTTTGCCTCTGGCCCTCCATACAAAGTGGTATGGGTTTCTTTCACTTGACCTAACTTCCCATCAAATACAACCTCAAACTTTACTAATATTTATTTCAGTTTATCTTAGTCTGCTTCTTTCACTGCCTGCACCTTGAAATTCTCCTTCCAGGGAAACTTCACGTGTTGCGGCCAGTTTCTGTTCAAGAATGTAGGTGAATCCCCCTCCACCACAATTAACAATAGTTCCCACCGACGACTGTCCAACTGCACTGGAACTTTCATTTGTATAATTACATGGATGCAATTTCCCGTATAAGACTTGAGATATACTTATATAGTTTTTCAGATTCAGAACCAGTAATCATACCCAACTCTGATCCAATCATTGCATCAGATTCAGACGTTATCATTATGCCTGCTGCTTCTACACCGCATAATGAATCAGACATACACTCTCCAGACTCTGAACCTGCACCTACACCTGAGCCCTGCACGACTCAAAGTGGTTGTCACATAGTATTTCCACACAAATACGCAGACTTCAACAATTCTTAATAAATTTTTTTTCTTTTTTTGATTCTGATCCACATCTTGGTCCGCATCTGCTTTTTTTCATTTTTCTTTCCTTTTAGCTTCCAGCTATCGAGGGGAGGGGATATTATAGTGACCTGTTACAACCGCTCAATGCACTTTGTGTCTAGCTTGGAGACACATACACAAAGTAAACTTTGTGCAGTAGCACACACACGCAAAATAAGGTAATCAGGCATGCGACACAATAACGTGACACGAGAAATTGACACGTGCACATTTCTGTGACTTCTGACACTAAATCCTAGTTTTCCGTTTTTTTTCCCTTCTTTTGTCTCTCTTGCCTCAATGCCAAGTTGGACACACGTGAGAATTTGCATGCTCTATAGGAAGACGCACTCGAAGAGCAACAAACAGACTTAGTAAGTAAGGCGATCTGATCCTTCACAAACATTAATATTAACCAAGAACAATCAAACATAATGACTTATCAAGAACAACCAATTATTACTAACATACAACAATGCTAACGAACTTTAATAACACTTAGAAACTTTCAAATTAGCTATTTATGTATACCACACACAAATATTCTTATGTTATTTATACTGTTTGTAAATAAATTTCTTGTATACTTGTAACTCGGTATTTGGTTGTATTAAGGTCAGTGTTTTGAACATGTTTTTTTATTCCTTTTTTGTGAGCTGCAGCGAATTTTATTGTTTATTTTTCCCCCATGTTTTCAATCCCACTCTCGTTAATGATGCTTCTGTATCTACCTCTATAGACACCCTCTTGTCACTTGTTTTTTTCCGACCTTTCCTCCAGTCTGATGTCCTGTTTTATTTTTTTCGTTTGCCTATGCAGCAGTGTGGAAATGAAGGTTGGATGACATATTTCAGAATGGGTCACAACAGAAACACATACAGCAGTAGAAAAATGCTGAAGTGAGAAAGGAGTGGTAGATGAGAAAAATCGCACTATAGGCTTTATTGGCTGCTAGAATAGATTAGATAGTGGGAGTAAAGGAGAAATCAACACCTGCTCTTAAGACTAAATTTTCTCATCCAGCATCAAGTGTTCAGGTTTGAAATTAAGCGACATGTTAACTGAACAACCAACTGGAATTGTATCGGTTTTACAATCACCAGATGATAGAGGTAGCTATAGAGATATTTGAAATCACTTCTGGGAATAATAAATTAGAAACTTTATTTGCAAAAAGTACCTTCTAGAATATGTCCTCTTGCAGATCGTTGATGAACACTATGAGACTTAGTACTGAACCTTGAGGGATCCCATTGGTCATGGTCATGTTTGTTACTTTTACATTGATGGGTCTAATGTACGGAGTACAATTATTACACGATTCTACCAGCGTGGTATTGAATTTTATTTTCACTGGTAGAATCGTGTAATAATTGTACACCATACCTTAGACCCATCAATGTAAAAGTAATAGTACCATTACTAGTAACCAGACCTTAGATAACAGTAAAATATTATCCAATCTATAAATAGATATGATGCAATAGTTACAAATATTGACCTACTTACAGATATATAAGGAAACAATTCATTATGCCTCCTCCACGGAAGAGGCACCGTACAAAGGTAGAATTCACTGTTCCGGGTTATGAATTTTTAGGACCAGGTACAGACCCCAAAAAATTTAAGTTCACACCAAGAAACAAACTAGACCTAGCAGCAAACCTACACGACATTGCCTACGGTGACCTAACCAAATCTATGGAGGAGGCAGATGAGGAATTTATCAAAAACAGCACAGACACAGGAATCGTCGGAGGTCTTGCTCGGACCGCTATTAAAGCAAAACACGCACTTGGACTGGACAAGTATTTCAGAGATAATCCCTCCGTGGGTGCTGCCTATACCTAGGCTGCAAATGGACGAGAGTACTAGTGACGAAACATCGGAATCGGGATCTAATGGGTGGGAAGGCGTCCACATCGGACCCCACCTCCAAACAGAAACGGGGAACATCCAACGAACCTATACAGTCAAAAGAACGTTCCGGAACCTAATACGAACAAGCAACATCAACGACTGCCGTGCTACATTCAAAAGGTACGAATCCAACGGAAAATACGAAAACAGAGGGGACTACGCATGGGCTCAGCCCGTATCGAAAGATTACATTGTGCCATACTTCCTGACAACATGGGTACAACAAAACCAATGGCAAGCCATGATGAACACATCAACAGCTTACCAAGTAAAAAGCATCGGGTTCGAATTAAGTAACGTTATATGCGGTTAGTGGCTGACGAAAAATAACGAGGAGGTGTTTGTACTAAACCCTCAACCGTGGTTCCAGATATACATAGACAAGGGTCAATACATCGGGTACGGAAACCTCGAGGGGATCACAAGTGTACCTAACAACACTTTCCAGGATATCCAACCATCCGTAGGACTGACCACGGAACTCCCCCATTACATTTACAACTGCTGTATACCGATACAAATGCTAAACAAACTACCGGTAACCAAAAAACTAGACGAACATAACACCTGTGATGTAAGCATGTATCTATTACACGACTGGCGAGAAATGCTGCATCATAAGATCCGACAGGGAGACAGTTTTGGTCACAAATGGGACAATCCAAGCTTACTATGACGACCGCTGACAAACATAATGAGCGAGGGCAACTACACTATACAGGGCGCACTAATGTCCAAACCTAGCCTTATGGAAAACACAATCCAAAACGGGGTCAAAACGGCCTGGGACTGCGGAGTAGCAGTAGCGACAGCACCATGTTACGGTACCCTTGCACAACACGCCGAGGACAACCTTGCACACGGAGCAGCCAGAAAACAGGGAAGATCAGAAATGCAGGAGGACCTGATACAGACAGAGGTATCAGACCTACACTACGACCACATGAAAGGAAGAAAAGCCAACACAACTCCGAAGGACAAACAGAAACAGCGTAGCAAACACAAGGACGTTTACGCGGGAGCAAGAACCGGCTACATACAAACAGGCGGAAGTTTCATGATGGCAAACAGGATGGTTAAAAACAATGCCTTGTACACATCTGTGGACCCACCAACAATGGTCTTAATAAACGTACCAGAGATAATGCGACCGTCGGCTCAATCGGGGATCCTGTACTTCACATTCAAATTAACTTACATGTTAGAACTGGAAATATGGTATGAATCCTACAACCACCCAACCCGGTTACCGCTAAATGACCATAACTGCGCGCTTATAGGAGTGAACGAACTGTAGAGATTCAACGTCTCTATCAACTGCGCCATGGGCATCTTTTATTTTTAAAAATCCAACCTTGATCGCCCTTCGGAGCCCGTGGCGCAGTTGATAGAGACGTTGAATCTCTACAGTTCCAGATGAACATTGTCTGAAGATAGCGGTTTCAATCCCACCCAAAGCGTGCCAGAGGTTTACTTGGCCAAAATGTGGTGAGACGACAACAACTACGGATGGCAGTGATGGCTGAGAATGCAGTTAGGAGATTCAAAGTTCCTATCCGTCGCGGTTACCACCTGACGAAGGAATAGTTGGCCGAAACGTTGTGAATAAACAAACCAATAAAAGATGAAAAACAACAACTAATAAAGATGAGACTAATAGTCTGAAATAAAAATAAATTAATAAAATTAATATATATAATGCTCATCTCAAAAATGAATTCCAATTAAGGAATAATATATATATCCCCAAAACTGTCTGGCTGCTTCCATTATGAGTGCAAGCTATTTGCAGTTCCAGTGACAGACCCAGTAAAGTTGATGACCCAGAATCAGTTCAGCATCCTGCTTCACTGTCATGAGCCAGGTTTTGTGTTGGCCACCACAACATTTCTTCCAGCCTGGTGATGGTGCTGAATCAATAACTTCACAAATAAAGTCACCTGGATGTTGTCGAAGGGTGTGGCAAGGAGAGATTAGTGGAGAGAGTGGATTTTGCAGTGAGCATGAATTGTACTGTTGGGATAAACTACTGTTAGTGGACACGGAAGATATGGTGTGGGCAGTGATGAATGAATACCCCCAGTTTGTGTCCGTCACGTACCCAAATAGACTAAGTCTCACAGCCATAAAGGAGGTGTGGATGAGAGCCTGGTAGATCCTGACTTTGGTGTTCAGCCTTATATCTTTTTGAGACCAGAACCGCAAATGAAGTTGACACAAGATGGTGCAAGCATTGATGATGCCACTGAGGATGTCTTTCTTCTTGTTGTCTGTTGCGGTGATGATGAAATAAGATATTTAAACCAATCAACTTCTTTCAAGGGTTTCCGTGTTGAGTACAACCAGTTGTTTTTTATTTGGAAGAAGACCTGCCATCAGTAACTTTGTCTTATTGGCTGTATGCCGATCTTTAAAGCATAAGATTAAATATTGTCAATGGCCGATTGAATGTCAGCAAAGCTTTCACCCAATATGGTGATTTTTTTTTTTTTTTTTTTTTTTACAAAGGCGTCACCACATTATCAAGGCCCAGAGGCCACTCAAGGATAAGGGTTAAAGAGTGTACAGTAGAAATTGGTCAATATAGTAATCATTAGTAATGAAAATTTGGTAAATTTAATAACTTATATGGAACGGCTCATCAAGAACTTATTTACTTTAGACTTGAACACAACCATATTGTAGTCAGCCGGAAAGCAGGAAAACGGAAGACAATTCCACAGGCGTGCAGTTCTAAGAAAGAAGCTTTGTTCATGGAATCTACGTTTAGGTTTAGGCACAGATAAAGAGTGGGGGAAATTATTGATAGTGTTTACAGCTAGACGAGTGTTTCTTGTGAAAGTTTGGCGAGGGGGGACCATAGATTGAAGCTCAGTTGAACACTTTCCATGAAAATAACGATACATCAGAGACAAACTCGCAACATCTCTTCTGTGAGATAGAGGTTGCAAGGAGGAGAAAAGGACATCTCCTACGAGGCTACGAAGTCTATTTTGAACTCTATCAAGGCAGGACAAGTCCTTTCTAGCAGCTCCTGCCCAGATGTGGCAACAGTATTCCATCCTTGGACGTACCTGGCTCTTATATAGGTAGAGAATAGCATCAGCAGTGAGATATCTACTGGATCGATAGAAAGATCCCACCATTTTTCCAGCGGCCTTGGCAACAGATTTGATATACGTGTTCCATTTAAGATCAGGAGTAATGGTCAAGCCCAGAAGCTTGTCAAAACTTGAGGCCTCCTGAAGACGAGAGCCATTCATTTCAATTGATGACAAATGTGAATTAGAATGTTGATGATGTAAAGAGAGAAGCTTGGTTTTAGATGCATTAAAAGTAACCAGCCACTCCTTTCCCCATTGTACTACGTGCTCAAGATCAGAGGAGAGAAAATTGGAGAGAACTTGGTCATTTACTGTCTTAGATGTGCTACCATAAATGGTAGTGTCGTCAGCATAAATGTCTACAAATGATGTAAGGATATGATTTGGAAGATCATTAATGTAGATCAGGAAAAGAGTTGGGCCCAGGATGGATCCCTGAGGGACACCGGCATTAATACTGTGAGCTTCTGATTTTTGCCCCTCAACTACTACTCTTATGAACCTATCAGAAAGAAATGATATAATAATTGAGAAGACTTTTCCAGCTATACCATAGCTAGCGATCTTATGAAGTAAACCTTTATGCCATACCCTATCAAAGGCTTTAGATATGTCAAGAGCAATTGCCCTAGATTGGTGATATCGAGATCCAATATTTGTAGACCATAATTTACTGTTACATCATGAAAGGATGTTCGATGTAATCAAGATTATAGCATAATTGAAGAGTGTAGGCAAGAGAAGCGTCTTTGTTGGATGCCAGACTGATTGTCAAAGAATCATGACTTCTGACCTGACATGTGGACTTTTAGTATAGGTGGAGAGATAGTAGGCTTTGATTAGGTTGAACAGTTTTGGGGGCATACCATCAGCATACATAACCATTTTTTTATTATAAGGTAGTCACCACTTTTCATGGCCTAAATCCTACTCAAGGATAAATTAATGTAATAAATGGAAGTATAGTAATCGTTAATGGTGTAAATTGGGACGGTTTAACAAGAACTTGTTTATTTTTTTTTTTTTATATAGGAAACACCACTCATCAAGGCCCAGAGACCACTCGATGATAAGGGTTAAGAGTGTACAGTAGTCAATTGGACAATATAGTAATCGTTAGTAATGGAAATTTGGTAAATTTGTTAACTTAAGTGGAATGGCTCATCGAGAACTTGGTTACGTTGGACAATCAGATTGTAGTCAGCTGGAAAGCAGGAAAATGGAAGATAGTTCCACAGGCATGCAGTTCTAAGAAAGAAGCTTTTTTCATGGAATCTACATTTAGGTTTAGGCACAGATAAAGAGTGGGTGGAATTATTGATAGTGTTTTCAGCTAGACGAGTGTTTCTTGTAAAAGTTTGGTGAGACAGGGACCATAGATTGAAGCTCAGTCGAGTACTTGCGATGAAAATAACGATAAAGCAGAGACAAACTCGCAACATTTCTTCTGTGAGATAGAGGTTGTAGGAAAGAGAAAAGGACATCTCCTACGAGGCTACGAAGTCTATTTTGAACTCTATCAAGGCAGGACAAGTTCTTTCTAGCAGCTCCTGCCCAGATGTGGCAACAGTACTCCATCCTTGGACGTACCTGGCTCTTATATAGATAGAGAATTGCATCAACAGTGAGATATCTACTGGATCGATAGAAAGATCCCACCATTTTTCCAGCGGCCTTGGCAACAGATTTGATGTACATGTTCCATTTCAGATCAGAAGCTTGCCTCCCCAAGACGAGAGCCATTCATTTCAATTAATACCAGATGGGGATCAGAACGTTGATGATGCAAAGATAAAAGCTTGGTTTTATAGATGCATTAAAAGTAACCAGCCACTCGTTTCCCCATTGTACCACATGCTCAAGATCAGAGGAGGGAGAATCGGAGAGAACTTGGTTGTTTATAGTCTTAGATGTGCTACCATAGATGGTAGTGTTATCAGCATAAATGTCTACGAATGATGTAAGGATGTGATTTGGAAGATCATTAATGTAGATCAGGAAGAGAGTTGGACTCAGGATTGCTGAGATGGTTGATTACTTCTCTATTTAACACAGATTCCAGCAACTTACTCATGACACACAAGAGACTTATTGGCCTGTACTGAGAGAGAGATGAGTGATCACATGAATTCTTAAATACAAGGCATACTGATGAGATTTTTACAGGGTGATAGGAAGCAATTCCCCTTAAGACAACGTTTAAACAGTTTTGTAAGTATGGGTGCTACTTCTGGTTGAAGTCTTTTGAGTACTATCATTGGAATACCGTCAGGGCCAGTTGCTTTACTGGAATCAAGGTTTGTGATTAGCTTGGCAACATCACGTACACATATTTGTATATCACCTACTGTGTTTTCTGATATAGGAAGGAGGGAATATTGGGGGTTGGTGGCCTTGGTCACAAAGGGTAGAATTAGCTGCAAAGTTCTTAGCAAAGAGTTTGGCTTTGTCTGATGCTGACAAAATTATCTCAGGTCCATTGATGATAGTTAGGATAGAGCACACACTTCTGTTCAGGATTCTGTTTGCTATTTGTCAAAACCGGTGGGAACCAAGCTGCCGCTCAGTTACTTTGGACTTGATGGACTGAGCATACAACTCTCTTGCATTCTTTATTACTTTCTTACAATGGTTGCTCGCAGTCCTGAAAGCGGCTTTAGTCTCAATACATCTATTACGTTGGAAGCAATGGAAAAAGTAATTTCTGTGCGCAATGGCAGCAGCACATTCTGGAGAGAACCATGGCTGGCTGTTAGGTTTCTGCTGGAACTTTTTGTTAGAGTATGAAACAGTCTATACCTACAATTAACCATTCCATCAGGTCTGATACTATAGAGGACACATCCTTTTTAAACATGGATTGCGAACATAGATCTGATATAAATGTACGGAAGCTATCCCAGTCAGCCATAGTGTATCGATATATTTTATGATGGAGAGGTACGTCTGAGGACTTATGACATTTTTATCTTAATTGATACAACAGAGTGGATTGAAGATCCAAGTGGAGACAGAACGGAAACTGAACATAGTTTAGGGCAAGTTGTGAGAAAAAGGTTTAGGAGACTCGCATACTGGCTGTCAGTGTCGAGCACACAGGTGGGTTCATGAACAATCTGAGTGAGGTCATAAGCAACGGAGAAATCATGACAGAACCTCACCTCATCATCGGTCTTGCTTGAGTGGGTTAACTATTTCACATTATGAACATTGTAGTCCTCACATACGTGAATGTTAGCTGAAGGATAAGCAGATTGGACGTGGTCAATTTTCTCAGATATGCTTTTAAAGATAGTAACTCCGCTGTTGTTGGGGGCGATAGAGAGTAAATATAAATGCAGTAGTGTGAGCAAGTGCAACCCGAAAGCACATATAGGGTAAGTTAGGATCTTCTCTGGAGATGTCTCTACCACATGGAAAGCCATCTTTAATATAGGCACATATTCCATACCCATGGTGATCTTGGGGGGTCAGATTTAGAAGTTAAATTAGAGTATCCTTTAATTAGGAACTCATCTAGGGAAATGGTCTGTCCAATGCCAGTTTCGCTTAGAAATAATAGGTCTGGTTTAGTCTCCTGTCATTGGGTTTCAACCTCTGGAAGGTTAGAACGTAGACCCTTGATGTTGGAGAAGGAGACATGGTAGTGGAGGTTGGAGATCTGGGTTTAAACATGTATTTTTTTCTTGAAACTTGTCATGATGGAATTTTGAGAGTTGTGGACTAGGTCGACAGACTTGCTTAGAGCAGGACAGAGAGGGAAACTAAGAGAGAAAAAGAAATGAAGAAATTTTTTTTTTTTTGTAGCACATCAAAAGGTAAATCCGTAACAATTACCCACTAATATGGCATCAAGAGGCCCCACCAGAAGCTACTGCATGATCCAGTATCCATTTACCAAATGGCAATACAGCAGCCCCAGTACTTTGCGCTTGCTGATAGGATAGCTTCTTTAGTGGTTAATCCAAGATTCAGGTCCCTGACTATCAGGCGGATAACATCAGCCCAGATAAAACTACCTCCAGCACTCTTACTAGTGACACGGCTACAAGGATAGACACAGAAACAGAAAATTTCCGACATCGCTGGGGACTTTTCATGCAAAATATTACCAACCTAGAATACAGCTTTTTCTTTTCTCTTTGTCAGAAAAATCACACATTAAAAAATGAGGCCTGAGGGACAAATAAAGAGAAGCGAGAGAACCGGGAGCTACCTATAATGCATCCACAATGTGTTCTCTACTCTCCATTAAAAAAAAAAAAAAAAAAATTTATTAAGTATTGTACTTAATAAAAGTTCAATTGGCGTGTTTAAGGGAAAGTATGAACTGAAAATGAATACAATTGCTTAATCTATTTATCCAATCAACTTGGTAGATATAATAAACAACATTTACAGATTAGAAAAGCTATTATTAAATAAAAAAAATAAAAATATAAATTAAATACTGAAATAAAATATAATTATTAACATTTGAATCTAAAAAGATAAAAATTAAAATTAATATAGCAACAACTTATCTGGAAAGAGTTCCATCTTCAAAATATAAACTGTTGAAGGGAAATTAGCTTTAAAAACATCAGCATTTTTTTTTTACATTGGACTCAACGGGAAGCAGGTCAGTGGAACAGTGTTCAATAGACGGGCACTTTTAGGACTGCTTTGTTCATAGAATATGTGTTTATATTTAAGAACAGATAGAGAGTGGGGAAAATTGTTGATAGTAGTTGCAGCTAGTTGAGTGTTTTTTGTAAAAGTTTGGCAAAAGGGGGACCATGAATTGGAGCTCAGACAAGCACTTGCCATGAAAATAATGATAGAGCAGAGACAGCCTTGCAACATTTCTTCTGTGAGAAAGCGCTTGCAGGAAAGAGAAAAGGGACATCACCTACACAGTTTTGAAACCGGTTTTGAACACTTTCAAGGCAAGATAGGTTGCGCCAAGCAGCTCCAGCCCAGATGTAGCAACAGTATTCCATTCAACATTACTCCATTCAACAGCACTCCATTCAACAGCACTCCATTCAACATTACTCCATTCAACATTACTCCATTTAACAGCACTCCATTCAACAGCACTCCATTCAACAGCACTCCATTTAACAGCACTCCATTCAACAGTACTCCATACATCAGTACTCCATACATCAGTACTGCATTCAACAGTACTCCATTCGCAAGTACTCCATTTAACAGTATTCCATTCACATTACTCCATTAAACAGTACTCAATTCTACAGTAATCCATTCAACAGTACTCCATTTAAAAGTACCCCATTCAACAGTGCTCCATTTAACAGTACTCAATTCAACAGTACTTCATTCACTAGTTCTCTATTTAACAGTACTCAATTCAACAGTGCTATATTTAAAAGTACTCCCTTAAACAGTACTATATCAAGCAGTACTCCATTCACCATTACTCTATTCAACAATACTCTTTTTAAAATTACTCGATTCAGCATTACCCCATTCAACAGTACTATATTTTACAGTATTCTATTTAACAGTACTCCATTAAACATTACTCTATTCCGCAGTACTCCATTCAACAGTATTATATTTAATAGTACTCCATTACACAGTACTTTATTTAACAGTACTCCATTCAACAGTAACTTCTTTAACAGTACTCCATTCAGCAATACTCCATTCAACATTACTCTATTCAATAGTACTCCATTCAACAATACTTCTTTCAACAGTACTCCATCTAAAAGTACCCCATTCAACAGTGCTCCATTTAACAGTACTCAATTCAACAGTACACCTTTAACAGTACTCTATTTAACAGTACTCCATTCCCCAGTACTCCATTCACCAGTACTCCATTCAACAGAACTCAATTCTACAGTACTCCATTCAACAGTACTGTACTTAACAATACTCTATTTAACAGTACTCCATTCAACAGTGTGTCGTTTGCGTGACATTGCTGTCCGAACTTTCACTTTCCGGTTACCACTTGACGCGTCTTCTCTCCTCTCCAAAACGAACTTCTGCAACTTTAGCTTTTCTCTCCCCGAATCCGACTTTTCTTTTCTCCAAATACAACTTCTCTGCTCGCAATCTAACTTCAGAATGCCTTCCTTCCCCAAATCACTCCTCTTTTATCTCCAATCAGGAGCATCTCATTTGCATACCTCATGGTCACCCTGTAGGCATATAAAGAAACAGGGCAGCCATTTTTGTTTCTTTCTTCTTCATTATGAACACGAGGTAAGCCACACAAAAATGCGGTCGGTCGTTCTTGTTTCTTTTTTCTTCATTTACACCACACGCCCCCCTGATCTTCGAGATCAATAGGATACTTCGTAATCCTCCATCCAAGCAGGCCGCCTCCTCTCACGTCGAGGCCTCTGGGGGACAACTTCTCGGGGGTTAACGTTTTCAGGTTCACTACAACGTGGGCCTAAGTCAGGTCGAGCAGCATCATTTGCTTCTCGGTGGCCCTTGATTTCCTCTTCTTCACTGTCCTCACTGCATACCGGCAATGTCACATGACGCAGGTCTAAGATATGCCGGGGAACGCCATTCACCATCACATTGTTCTTCAACTGCAATCCTGTTATGACCCCTCTTTTCCAACGAGTGGTACACTGTGCATTGGGGGGTTTCACCCACACCTCTTCACCTACTTTGATAGTGGCTTCTTCACTCTCAATTCCTGCTGTTTTGTTGCACGGATGCCGCCACTTATATGTGAAAACGGCCCTATGAGGCACAGTTGTCTCATCTTATTTGGTCTTCGGCGAGATGTTATACCAAAACACCGCCTCTATGGGTGATACGTTGCTTTTTTCCGCAGCGGCTTTAATGGTGCGATGATTCCTCTCCACTATTCCGTTGCCACTCGGCCGATACGCTGCTCTGAAAAATCGCCTTACTCCCCACTTATCGCACACCCCTTTAAAGGCTTCTGATCAGAAAGCGGGGCCATTGTCCATCAAGAGTTCCTCAACCGGCCCTCTCTCCAAAAATATCTCCTCGATGACCCCTCCGATCGCCCATGCAGCTTCTGCCCTGATCTCTCTCCAGATGGCAAACCTTCCCGGTCCACAGTCGACCATCGACAGATACAATTTGTGGCGATAGTGTATCACATCAATGGTCAATCGCTTCCAGTCCTCCGCAACGTGTAGCTCTCCTGCTTCGTGTCTGGACGGTCCAGGGTCAATTGATTGGCACTCTCGACAGTTTTCCACCACCTCCCTAACCTCCTCCTCGGTGGTCTCCGGGTAAACCTCTTTGGCTAGGAATAACGTTCGTTCTCGACCAAAGTGGTGCATTTCGTGTGACTCTTTGACTTCTTCCCCTGCACAGCATACCGAGGAGACCTCCTTTCCCTCCTGCAGCCAGGCCTTCTTCACGCGTGTCATCGAATCCGCCTTGTTTTTTTCTGACGGGACCAACACAACAGATACTCTCAACTGGAATTCCGCTATCAGGTCGGTGAGCGCTCCGAGTCTGCGCTTGATCAGCATTTCCGCAGCACCCCTGGTCTTAACTCTCTTATCGCCAGTTACTGCCGACCGAATCCACGACGCTACCGTTGTCGAATCGGTTTTGACTTCAATTATTTTCAATCCCCATTTCAGGGCCAGATTGATTCCTTTTATAGCGGCATCTAGTTCTGCTATGTTGATATGGGAGAAGTCGTTGTTTTTCTTAGCCACGCCGCATCCTCCACAGTTACACCTCCTATCTCTAGTACGACGCCCAATGCCAGGTTACTGGCATCGCACCAAACCACACCCGCGTCTTCGCCGCTGACATACCATTTCCCTTTCACTGGGTCCTCATTCCTCACTCTCGCAATGACTTCTTGCAGCATGTTCATGACCTCCTTCGTCACACGGCCCTCCCAGCCATCAATGCCTGTTTGTCGTTTAATAAAGCTGCATGCTATCCTGAGCCAGCCAGCGATAGGATAGTGCCCGACCAGCCTCCCGCAGACTGAGAAGAGTTCTCGCCTCGTCAGCTCAGATCCGACTTCGGGTATTGCATTCCCTCGTTCGAAGACAAGGCTTTCTTTTCCATCTCGCCTTAGTTTCAACCCCAGCACCGCTCCTCCATCTAGGGCCTCCGCCGGTTTTGCAGTTAACCCATACTTCTTGACATGACTTCTTACTTTCTCTGCTGTCACCTCTGCCTCCTCCACCAGGATGTCGTCAGTGTACGAACTAGTGGCCTCCTCCACTGTACAGTCTTTGCTCAGCACTGTCTTCAGCACGGCAGTCATAATTTTGGGGGCTGAACTCAGCCCAAAGCCTAACCTCGTCAGACAATACACCCGCCCCTTGTACCGGACCAGTTGATACTGCCAGAGTTTTTCATCTACATGGATCTGCAGATATGCCGATTTCAGATCGACAATCTTAGTGGCCCGCCCCATTCTTCTCCATTTCCTCATGACCTCCTCACATACGTCGATCCCCGTTCCAGTGTGGCAGGCTACGTGTCTGTTCAATTCCCTAAAATCCAGCACGGGCCTAATCTTGTTTTTGGTAGGCTGAACAACCGCCAGTAGTGGCAACACTCCTTTTTCTTCTCCTGTCCACGGTTTCAGAATTTCTTCTTTTATCCACCTCTCCACTTCTTCCTCGAATCCTTTTCTTATTTCTCCTCGCAGGGTGTTTTCGTAGCAGCCCACCTTATTCTGTAGTTCTGGGGGCCCGGAGATCCATTTCCATTCCACCGTCCACCTCACGCCATCAAACTTCGCCAGGAAATCTTTGTCCTCAATGCAGCAAACCTCCGGTTTTGGGGTTCTGACGGTTCTATCACCTTCCACTCCTGCCATCCCCACTGCGCCGAGATGTCCAAACGTCACTTGGCCCCCTCTTAACGTAGCGCCCCCCAGTCGGTTAATTGCACTCATACCTATAATCACGTCGACACCACCGACCAGATGATTCAACACTAGGGCTTGCAGTCCAATGGGCACCCCTTGCACCATTACTTCCGCTGTTGTCTCTCCTAGGCATTTCACATCCCTGCCATCCACGGTCCTAATAATCCTGGTTCCGCTCCATGACCTCGCGACATTCCTCGCTAACAACGTTGTAGTGCAGCCTGTGTCGACAAGGGCTATGGCTCTCTTCCCATTGACTACCACCGGTAACCGAGGCAATGTTCTATCATGCGCCATTTCCACACAGAAGGGGTAACCACTGGCGCAATAGCTCCCCTTCACTCGTTTCCCTGGTCCCGTGCAGCAACACAATAGCGGCTAATATACCCCACTTGTCCACATCGGTAGCACGCGATCCCCGGTCTCGGCTCTTTGCAGTCCTTGATCAGATGAGGACCCTGGCACCGGAAACACTTGATGGCAGGTCTCCCCTCCTGTCGCCTCGCCGACTGCCTCTCATTCAAGTGAGGCCTCATGCACATATTTCCATTCACAGCTGCAGCCACGATTGGGCTTTTAACATTTTTCACTAGGACTCTGGCGTGGACCAAGAGATCGTCCACTTCCATAGAATGGATCCCCGTGATTCTCTGCATGTTCGCAGAGATTTCCTCTGGAAAGCCGTTCACTAGGTACAGCTTTACCGCCATCTCCAGGCTCCTCCCCACGTAACCAGCCAACCCTGCCAGTCTCCTGATCTCTGCCGCAAAGACGTCAACGGACTCGACAGTCCACCTCAAACTTGACAGCTTGCCAAGTGCTTCAAATGGGCCCTCAGCGAAGGCCAATTTCAGCCTTTGCTCCACTAAGGCAAGGTCTTCCTTGTCTTCATCTCGCATCTGCTGGTAAATCGTGAGGGCTTCCCCCTCTAAGTATAGCGGCAGCAGGGTGACCACATCTTCTATCTTTTGCAGCTTCGCCACCATTTTTAATTTCTCCAGCCACTTAATCAGGTCACCCTCCCCAGTAAAGGGTCTCAACATCTGAGTGCTCAGTCTCCACTCAGCCATGTTAATTTGCTTGATGTGCCGAAATAGCTTGTCGTTTGCGTGACACTGCTGTCCGAACTTTCACTTTCCGGTTACCACTTGACGCGTCTTCTCTCCCCTCCAAAACGAACTTCTGCAACTTTAGCTTTTCTCTCCCCGAATCCGACTTTTCTCTTCTACAAATACAACTTCTCTGCTCGCAATCTAACTTCAGAATGCCTTCCTTCCCCAAATCACTCCTCTTTTATCTCCAATCAGGAGCATCTCATTTGCATACCTCGTGGTCACCCTGTAGGCATATAAAGAAACAGGGCAGCCATTTTTGTTTCTTTCTTCTTCATTATGAACACAAGGTAAGCCACACAAAAACGCGGTCGGTCGTTCTTGTTTCTTTTTTCTTCATTTACACCACACAGTGCTATATTTAAAAGTACTCCCTTAAACAGTACTATATCAAACAGTACTCCATTCACCATTACTCTATTCAACAGTACTCCTTTTAACAATACTCCATTCAACAGTACTCTTTTTAAAAGTACTCGATTCAACATTACCCCATTCAACAGTACTATATTTAAGAGTACTCTATTCAACAGTACTTCATTTAACAGTACTCCATTTAACAGTACTATATTTAATAGTACTCCATTCCACAGTACTATATTTAACAGTACTCCATTCAACAGTAACTTATTTAACAGTACTCCATTCAGCAATACTCTATTCAATAGTACTCCATTCAACAGTACTCCATTAAACAATACTTCTTTTAACAGTACTCCATTTAACAGTACTCCATTCAACAGTAACTTATTTAACAGTACTCCATTCAGCAATACTCTATTCAATAGTACTCCATTCAACAGTACTCCATTAAACAATACTTCTTTTAACAGTACTCCATTTAAATAGTACTTCATTTAACAGTACACCATTCACCAGAACTCTATTTAACAGTACTCCATTCAACAATACTCTAATTTACAGTACTCTAATTTACAGTACTCTAATTTACAGTACTCCATTCACAATACTCCTTTTAACAGTAGTCCATTCAACAGTACTCTTTTTAACAGTACTCCATTTAACTGTACTGTATTAACAGTACTCCATTCAACAGTACTCTTTTTAAAAGTACTCTATTTAACAGTATTCCATTCAACAATACTCCTCTAACCAGTACTCCATTCACCAGTACTCTATTTAACAGTACTCCATTCAATAGTACTCCTTTTTAAAGTACTCCATTTAACAGTACTTCATTCAACAGTACTGTATTTAACAGTACTCCATTTAACAGTATGCCATTCAACAGTAATCTATTGAACAGTACTCTATTTAGCATTACTCCGTTCAATAGTACTCCATCCTAGGATGTACAGATAGGAGATCCAACCATTTTTACAGCAATCTTGTCAATGGATTTTATGTATGTGTTCCATTTTAGATCAGGAGTGAAGGTTAGTCTTAAAAGCTTGTTAAGACATGGCGCATCCCCAACACGAGAGCTATTCATTTCAGTTGGGGCCAGATCGGGGTCAAAATGATTATGATGAAAAGAGAGAAGTTTAGTTTTAGGTGCATTAAAATCAACAATCTACCTTTTTCTTCATTGCCCTATTTGCTCAAGATCAGAAGAGACAGAATTAGAAAGATTTTGGTCATTGTTGACCTTTGAAGTGTTGCCATAGATTGTGGTGTTTTCTGCATAAATGTCTATGAATGATCTAAGAATGTGATCCAGAAGAGAGTTGGGACCAGAATGGAACCCTAAGGGATGTCAGCATTGATATTATGAGTTTTTGATTTCTACCCATCAACGAATACTCTTATGAGCCTGTCAGAGATATAGGATAACTGGGAAAACATTTCCAGCTATTCCATAACTGAGAAATCTTATGAAGTAGAACTTTATAACATGCACTATCAAAAGCCTTGGATAAGTCAAGAGTTATTGCTTTAGAAATAGTTCCTGTTGGGAGATTTACTAATCCTGTATGATATTACAGTTAGTACATCAGCTGTAAATCTAGCAGAACAGAAACCATATTGTATATCACTGAGTAGGTTATTTCTGCTGAGGTGCTTCTCTATTTATCACAGATTTCAGCAACTTACTCATGACACACAGGAGACTGATTAGTCTGTACTGAGAGGTAGATGACTGATCTCTGAAATTTTTAAGTGCGGAACAGACTGATGAAGTTTTCCAGGGTATTGGGAAGCATTTGTCTTTAAGGCAATGTTTAAAGAGCCTTCTAAGTATGGGAGCTATTTCTAGTTGAAACTTTTTGAGCACTATGATTGGAATGCTATCAAGCCAGTTGCTTTACTGGAATCAAGATCTTTGATAAGCTTGGCAACATCATGCACAGATATTTGTATGTTGCATAGTGTGTTATCAGTCACAAGAGAAAATACATTTGGTAGGCAGTCATTGTTGAAAAAGGTAGAATTTGCTGCAAAGGTCTTGGCAAGGAGTTTTGCTTTTACAAACAGTCAAATGCAGCAGCAAAATTAATGAAGCAGACGATAGTCTTTTACTGGTAGCTTCAGTGATGCTCAAGTATTCTTCAGAGAGAAAACATCTGATCAGTACATCCTCGTCCTGAGCAAAATCCACATCGGTTTGGCGTTGTTTGTGTATCTCTTTGTTTTTGAAATTATTTCAATAGGATAGTAGCAAAGATTTTTGCACTGATATCGATAAGGCTGATACTGTAATAATTACTGCAATAGTGTTTCTTGCAAGATGGCATCACTTCAATCTTGAGGGAGTTTTTCAGTTTTCCAGACATTGATGAAGATTGGATAGAGGAACCAAGAGGTTTGAGGAATTGTACGTAAAATCAGGAACAATCAATAGGAAGGGAACAAGTTGGCCCGGCACCACCTACCTCTGGAAGAGAGAGACTCCTCAGCTCCAAGACAGGTTGCTCAAAACAATTTAGTTTCAACACATTGAGTGCTGAACAGTTTGATGGAATCACTTCATGTTAGATACAAAAAGTCTCAGTTCTCGCTAAGAAGAATAAAGTTTCACGTGAAGACAACATGTGGGGAAAACTGTAATTTACCTGAATAGCATAGGCTTCGTGCTTTTTTTTTTTACTTCTAAGAAAAAAAAAAGTTAAAATGCCAATGTTGGATTTATATATGTGACGGTCATGCAAATTTACATGTGAGACATGCAAATTAGAGGCGAGGGAGTTTGTTGAACGGGCATAAAAGAGGAAGAAAAAAGGAACCGGGGTGAGTGCAAAGACAGCGTGTGAGGAGAATGCGTGGCAAAACGAAACTATTGAAATTGAATCAGAAAAGACAGAACAACAAATTTGACTCAGTTCAAATACTGTAGACAACAACACCTCAAAGTCCGGGCTTCTGTAAAGAAAGACGAAGAAGGAAAACCCACATCTCACAAATTCTTTACTTTGTTACAGATATAATCGCCTCAAAACTCCACTGATCTTTGCACTCAATAACAACACCGCCTTGTAGTAAACTACACTCCATCTGCCAAGTGGTCTCCTGCCATCTAGTTTATGCCAGCGAACGCCAACCAATCTTCATGTGGCCAAGTTCACTTCTCATAAATACTTGTAGCTACAAGATCGGGTTTCCCATAAGACCGACTCACCGTAATGGGGGCGTTTTTTTCTTCAGATCAATTACTGCCCTGCACACCAGACACAAACGAACCCTCTTACTTCATTAGTCTCACTTTCATGCACACAAGAATTTAAAAAAATTTTAGATGAAAGACCATCTTTTCTGATCACCTTACTATTTTTCAGTTTTTTAATGGTATCCAGGATTTCATCAGCACAGTCATAAACTGCAAAAAGAACAGCTTGAATCTGAGGGGGTTTGACTAGAATGGTTATGCAGTAAGACAAAATGATCATTCCAATGTTAGAGGTGCTTATCAAAATTTCCCTGATCAAAGATTACTTCATTGCTGCCTCTGAATGGTTTCATGGTTGATCAAAGAATACTCTACAGCATTCTACTGATGAGACTTGCTTCATGTTTTCGGCAATTTTCTATCAGTAAATGTTGCAATCATATCTTGCATAGTGGAAGGTTTGTGATGCAGTTGGCGGAAGTCATCAGAGCTGGAACATTGAGTTTCTTTTGTTTTTATTTTGCCATTAATCATATTAGAAATACCAGAGAGCCGCTAACTTATACTCAAAAGATAGCTGGCAAGGAAAGCTCCAATCCATTTTACACTAGTGTTTGAAAACCATCAGTTCAGAACCTCGTTTTTTTTCCAGTTGAAATGAATGGCCCTTTCCTTGAAGAAATCCCCTCATTTTGATATGCTCATAGGTCTGACTTTAATTCCAAATCTATAAGATGTTAAGGTTGCTGGAAAAATGATTGGATTATTTTGCTGTTCCAGAAAGTACCTACCTCCTGATACAATCATCTACCTATAAGAGTCAGATACATCCTAAGAAGGAGTACTGCTGCCACATCTGGGGAGGTGTTTCTGTTCAGAATACTTTTTCTTACAGTGCATACGTTCAAAATTGACCTCGCAATCTAGTGGAGAATAGTCCCTCCTGTTTTCTATAGCCCCTTTCTCAAAGAAAAGGTGTTGTTAGGCTTTCCCTCTTCTATCATTGTTTCTGTAATGAGGCGAAATGTAAACAAAAGAGGACAAAGGCCGTGGTTTGTACGTTAAGCGCCAGAAGCTTTATTGTCGGCAGATGTCTTCGTACAGAGCTGTGTGTGCTTCGCATGCAGTTTCGTATTTAGTTGTAGCCGTAGCTACGTACTTCATAACATCCCCCTTATTCAATAATGTTTTATTGGTTTTTTATTACCCATTGCAGTCTGAGCTTATGTGTGTTTTTGTTTATTACTTTTAAATGTGTTGTGTTTTGCTGATATTTGTGTGTTTGTGTATTCATTTTAAATGTGTTCTGTCTCTTGTGTTTTGTTCATGTTTTGTGTGTGTTTGTTGTCTAGTGTATAGTCTCTTAGTCGAGTAGGGAGTTTGACAACACGACTAGACCTGCGAGGTTGTTTGTCATGTGTTGACAGTTGTTGCAGCACTGGTTTCGTCTGGTCAGCATTATCTTCTGCTGCTTGCGGTATGGGAACATGATTAGGTATGATGGGTGTATTGGTTGAGCGGGTGGTTGGTTGGCGAATGTGTATTTGGTTTCTTCTGTAGATTTTCCCATTTACTTGGACTCCGTAGCTGCGTGGTGCTTCTTTGCTAGTGATGATGCCAGGTTTCCAATCGCTGTGAGAGATCTGCAGGTGACATTTTACTCTAACAGACTGTCCAATAGTGAGGTCCGGCAGAGGTTTAGTGTGTCTAGCATAGTATTTTTTTGCTACCTGTCTTTTATTTATGAGCGCTTGCTGTGTATTTGCTTGCACTTGTGGTATGTAGTCTGTGGGTTTGCAAGGTAGCATGGAGCGAGTGCGCCTTGAAAAGAACCTTTGTGCCGGTGAACTATGCATGCCAGGTGTGATAGCATTGCGCCATTCAAGTATGGCTTGCCAGAAGTCTTTCCTTTCTTTTGTTGACTTTTTTATGATTCCTTTCATCAGCTTCACTGCCGCATCAGCCCGTCCATTTGATTGGTTGAGGGTTGGAGGTTATGTGCCTGATGTCCCATCACTGTGTGAATTTGTGAAACTCGCTGCTTATATAGTTGGTAGCATTGTCAGTTATCATGGTAGCTGGTGTGTGCCAAACATAGGTTCGATCACCCTAACAAGGGAGTTTCTGCTTAGATCAGGGAGTTAGCCAACTTCCACAAAGTCTGAAAATATGTCCACCACTACTACAAAGTGTTTGCCGTTTATATCAAAACAGTCACTAGCAACAGACTGCCAAGGGTGAACTGGTATCGGGTGGGTCATCAAAGGTTGCTTTTGTTGTTGTGGTTGTGTTAGTTGGCAAATTTCACACCTTTGAACAGCTTCTGTGATCTCCGCATGCATTCGTGGCCAGAACATTATATCCCGGGCTGTGTTTAGTGTGTATTGAATGCCAAGATGGGATCTATGTGCTCTGGCGATCATGTCGGGTCTAAGCTTTGTCGGTATGATGAGGCGTGTGCCTCGATATGCCAGGCCATTTTCAGAGGACAGTTCGTCGCGGTATGGCCAGTATTCCCTGATGTTGAGTGGGCTGTCGTTTTTGTCCTCTGGCCACCCGTTTTTTGTGACTTCGATTAATGTCCTTAATGTTGCGTCACAGTTAGTTTCCTCTTGTATCTGTGAGAGGCGGTGGTCAGTGACAAAGTGGTCGTCTTCCATATTGATGTTTTCTAACTCTTCTGCGAGTTCCTATTCTTGCAGATGAAATATGGTAAGGTTCTCTTCCATTGTGGCTGGGGCAGTAGGTGGCGATGCTCGAGATAGTGTGTCACTAATGTACATTTGGGGTCCTGGTTTGTATCTCACATCTAGAGAGTATTTTTGGAGCCTTAATCGCATTCGCTGGAGTCGCTTTGGGCTCACATGAATAGGTTTTGCCAATATTGTCTCTAGGGGTTTGTGGTCGGAGAGTACTTTGACTTTCTCTTTGCCAAGGATGTATTGTTCAAATCGTTCTGCTGCGAAAACGATAGCAAGGCACTCTTTCTCTATCTGGGCATAGTTTCGCTCAGTTTTTGTGAGTGCCCGGGATGCATATGCTATTGGGTGTCCATCTTGTGTTAAGACTGCCCCAAGGTCAACTTTTGAACTGTCACATTCAAGTGAGACCTCCTTGCTCACATCATAGTAGTGAAGAACAGGGGCTTTGGTGATAAGCTGTTTGATCTGCGTGAATGCTGTTTCATGTTGTCGTAGCCAGTCAAACACAGATTCCTTGTCAAGAAGGTGTCGCAGGGGTTCACATACTGTGCTGAGTTGGGGGGCAAATGCGAGGTACTTTACAACTCCCAGCAATCGTTGAACACCTTGAATATCTGTAGGGCGTTGCATCTCTGATACTGTCGTGACTTTGTCTGGATCGGGTGCTAGCCCTTGTGCGCTGGAGATATGTCCCATGTAACTGACAGAAGATTTTTTAAAAGTGAGCTTGTCCGGATTCAGCTTTATTCCCACTTTGCGGCACCTTTCCAGGAGTGCTGTAAAGGCAGCATCGTGACTTTTGTCCGCTTCCGCATCACTGTCACCAGACCCGTAGATTATGGTGTCATCTGCGATAACTTCGGTATTTTCAAGTCCTTCAAAGCAGTGGTCGAGTCGTCGCTGCCATTCTTCGGGGGCTGAGCTGATTCCGAATGGCATACGATGGTATTCTGCCAAATGGGGTCCAGCAGGTTGTCAAGTAGGAAGATGATTCATCTAAAACAACCTGAAGAAAGCCATCTTTAGCGTCAACAACAGAAAACAATCTGGCCTTCTTCCTTTTAGTTGCAATTTCCTCAACAGTGTTGGGTAATGGTTGCGCCTGATTGCCTTGTTTAGGTGGTATGGATCAATGCATATCCACAGTTTGTTTGGCTTTCGGACGACAACCAGGTTGTTGATCCATGGGGTTGGTTCTGTGAACCAGGCTATTACTCCTTGATCAACCAATTCATTGAGTTTTCTTTCTAATTCTGTTTTCAGTGGCAGAGGAACCCTGCAGGGATTATTTTGTATAGGCTTGACGTTTTGGTTGATTTCGATTTTGTATTCGCCTGGTAGTTTCCCCAGGCCAGAGAAAACGTCTTCATATTTTCTGAGGATATCTTCTTTAGTAATTGTCCTTGTCTCCTTTACTTCACTCAGTTGTTGCACACATTTTGTTATTAAAAGCTATCAGCCTCAGAGCTGAGCTAGCCTGTCCGGAAAGTAGTGAAGGTGAGTTGCCGTCCACCACTTGAAAGTTGACTTTTTTTCTTATGCCATTTATCTCACAATGAAGTATTACTGAGCCCAAGGATTGCAGTATGGAATTGTTGTACAGCCTTAATCTTGTGTGAGAAGGCTGTAGTGGTGTTTTTTTGAGATGTTTATAGTCAGCAAGGGCCAAGGTGCTGCAGCTTGATCCTGTGTCAATTTGGAATCTACACGTGGTCTTTGCACTGTCTCCTGGGATGGATAGACAAATGTCTGCGTGGTACTGTTTGTGGTCTGACAGAGACCCCAGAACATAAATACTTTCGTCACTGCTGGGCACTTCTGTTTTGACATAGTGCACTTTTGCAGTTCGTTGCGTCATGGGTTTGTTTGGCCGTTGTGGTGGGGTGGGCTGTGTCTGTGATTGGCATACCCTGGCAATGTGATTGCGCTTTAGGCAGATCGCACACGTTAGTCCATAGGCCTGACATTTCCCTTTGTCGTGACTCTGTCCACAGAATTTGCAGTCCTTTATAAATTCGTGTCTTTTTTTTGTCAGCTTTTATGAAGTGGATGTTCTCTATTGATTTGTTAAGTTTGCCGAGCTGTTGTTCAGCCTGTTCAGTGCTTCGGCAAATATCTATTGTCCGGTCTAAGGTAAGTTCAGATTCGCTAAGAATTATTATTGCTGGTACCTATCACAATTCGGTCACGCAGTAATTCATCCTCAAGCGCATCGTACTTGCAGGTTTTAACTAGGTTTCTTAATTTATTTAAGTAACTGTCAAATTTTTCGTCCTGTTCCTGTGTGCAGGAATTAAACGTATACCGTTGGTATATGGTGTTTTGTTTAGGCTCAAAGTAGTCTGTGAGCCTTTCCAAAATATTTTTTGTACTCGCTTGTTCCTCTTCCGATATTGGCAGATTTTTATATATCTGTAAGCATTCTTTACCGATAACAGAAAGCAGAGTTCCTACCTGTATTTTTGCTGCTTTTTTTTCAATTTCCGTTGCAGCTGCATAATTTTCCCAGGTTAATTTGAAGAGGGCCCAGTTCTCTCGTAAATCGCCGTCCATTTCCATTTTCACTGGTGGTGGAATTGCATATGCCATGTTGTAGCCGACGAATGTATAAAAATGACCGAATCCACGTGGTTGATAAATTCCATGCCAGGATATGTAAACATAAAGTCCGAGTTAAAATATGTACGTTTTGCTGAACGATTATAATTATCCACAATGTTTACGTTGTTCCGGAAAGAAGAAAAAATTAAATCCCACTTCGTTACACCATATAATGAGGCGAAATGTAAACAAAAGAGGACAAAGGCCGTGGTTTGTATGTTAAGCGCCAGAAGCTTTATTATTGGCAGATGTCTTCGTACAGAGTTGTGTGTGCTTCGCACGCAGTTTCGTATTTAGTTGTAGCCGTAGCTACGTACTTCATAACAGTTTCTATGGAACATGCCGGTTTCTCCTTATAATACATCAAAAGCAAGAACTTGTTGTCTACCACGGATTGTAAAGAACTTTTCATTTGTGTGCTTCACATCAAATTGAATTTCCATGAACAGAGTTTTTTCCAAAAATTTTCCATCCATAGAGAATGTTGCCATAAGATGGAACTGATGTATTAATTATACATATAATCTACATTCCATGCTTTGTTTATGGTTTGTTAAGACAAATTATTAATAAATTTAAATCTTGTTAACCAGGTTTTTTATCACCTTTTATTAATGATGAACAAGACTCGGGTATCTTTTTATCAGCTAATTGTAGATACAATCAATTTGTTTAGCGTTGATGGTGCAACTGTTTGGTGAAAATTTAAAATGCTAAATTAAAAAAATATATATTTTAGCAATTTTTTTTTCACAATTTGAAATTATTGGTTTTGAAAATGAAAGTAAAAAAATGCAAACTTTAACAATATGAGTTTATGATGATTAATAGAGAGTAACAGCATTGAGCAATGTTGGAATCATAAGTTGCAACAAAATGGTGGCTGAAATAAGACACCTGTTATTTAATTTGGGGGAAAAAACAAGGTTATGGGCTAGCCATCATTAAATAATTATGAAATAGATGTGAAGAAAACTTTTATTCATCATTGTTATTGTTATGTTAGTAGTCATCTTACACCAGTGGGAGTTGCTTCCCTTCGTTTAACATGTTTAATATAAACACTCTCCCAGTGTGAATAAAACAAGATTCAGCCATCTTGGTCTCAACCAATATGCTTTGTCTTGTCTTATTTTCCCAATAAAAGTACAACAAAACATGGTGTCAGAACAAGGGATTTATGAACAAACATGAACAAAATATAGGGTAGGAGTCAAACTAAGTATCAAGCCCAAAAGCCATACAAAAAAAAAAGTAAATAAATAAAATTCCATAAAAAAAAAACAATATGATCAGCTATGTGAGCTCACCAACACCTTTTCGGTTTGATCAACTCAAGTTATGGGAAAGATGGATCCAATGCTTCCGCTGTTACCAGGCAGTGTCTAGACTTGATGAGAAACCTTTGTCAGGTAGATACTTTACTATATTGCATGGGTGACAAAGCTGAAGATATTTTCGCCACATTTAAGCTTTCACCCGAGGAAGCCCAAAACTTTGATATAGTGGTATCAAAGTTTAATGACCACTTCAAATATAGTTTATGAGCGGGCTAAATTCAATCAGAGATGTCAAGAGGAAGGTGAGTCTGTTGATTCTTTTATCACAAATCTCCACACACTGGTTAAAAACTGCAATTTTAGGGAGCTGCACAAGGAATTAATTCATGAGAGAATTGTAGTTAGATGCAAATTATTAATAAATGTGAATCTTGTTAACCAGGTTTTTATCATCTTTTATTAATGAGGAGCTATCACTGAGTTTGCAACTGATTCCAGACCTCATCTTAGACGGGGGATGGGGGGGGGCATCAGATGTGCACAACAGAATGAGACAATAAATGTCTCCTGCGATCACCAGAATACAAGGTAGTGAAGACTCAGCTGATAATAATATTGCCTTCCATTCTGTTAGTCACAACAGAATTTGCAGACAAGGTCAGATCAAATACAAAGCTAAACCCAGATGAGTATCTCACCAAAGGGATCAACAGAAGAGAGTGCACAACAGTATGAACCAGATGCTGGATGCCACCACTGTGGTAACAAGATCTACCATCAGAGACGTGTATACCCCGCCATTTCAGTCACCTGCCGCAATTATGATATGATAGGTCACTATGCCCAGTGTAAACAGTTTACATGAAGTTAAACATGACTTGGACGACAGTGAAAGTGACCAAAATGCATACCTTGGTGTCCTGACAATATCAGAAATCAGGTTGAGTAAACTTTAGCGAACATCACCTTCAATGGAGTACTGCTACAATTCAAGTTGGACTCTGCGGCAGGTGCAACCGCAATCTCTGAAGAGATCTACAAATTAAGGAGAGACCTACCAACCCTCTTAAACACTCACAAAACCCTGTATGGTTTGAGACGTATTCCACTCAAAGTGACTGAAATGATCACTACATCAGTATCCACACCACAACGTGTACCACTACCCTTGATGAAGAAAACGCATGGAAAAGGTGGGGGTCATAAGCAAGATTGACAACCCCACTGAATGGTGTTCTCCCATGGAGGTAGTACCCAGAGCAGATTAGAATATGTGCAGATCTCACAAAGCTCATAAAATGCAAACTCCACATGCTACCCACGGTTAGCCACTCTCTGGCCCAGTTAGGGGCATTGAAAATCATGAGTAAATTGGACGCCAACAGTGGATATTGATAGATTCCACTTTCACCAGAATCCCGTGCACTGACAATCTTCATCAGTCCATTTGGATGGCACCAATTCAACCACCTCCCATTTCATTTTATTGGCCAATGAGATCTACCAGAGGTGTATGTCACAAGTACTAGAAAATGAAATTGAAGCAATATGCATACAAGATATGATAGTATATGGCAAAAACCAACAAGAACATGATGTCCAACTAAAAAGCACATTAAAAAAATACAGGCACTAGCTCAACCCGGAAAATGGGATTTATCCAAATCATTATTGAAATTTCTCAGGCACGTACTCAGTGCTGATGGCCTGTGACCAGATCTGGAAAGACTCACTGGTGTCTTCAAATGTCCAACACTAATGAACATGACAGAAACCCGCCAGTTCTTAGGGATGGTGAACCAATTGGCAAAATACATCCCAAACCTGGCAGACAGTAAGGGACTTATTAAGCCAAAAATACATGTTTGGGATACTGTACAACAGGACGCATTCAGCTCCATCAAGAAAGCATTGTGCTCAGCATCTGCACTATGTCTGTATAACCCATCAAATGAGACTCTGGTTTCTACTAATGTTTCATCTAACGGGCCGGAAACAGTGCTATTACAATGACAGGATGACATGAAATTGCACCCCATTGCCTACACTTCACTAGCTATATTAGAGATTGAAACTTGTTATGCTCAAATAGAAAAGGAAGCCCTAGCGATAACATGGGCTTGTAAATGCTTTTCTGACTACCTTGTTGGACTACATTTAACAGTTGAGACAAACTACTGGTGCCACTACTAGGCAGCAAGGACCTTGGTGAACTACTGGCAAGGATACAGAGATTTCAGATATGGTTGATGAAGTATGGATATGCAATCCGCTATGTCTCCGGTAAGGAATTATATACAGCTGATGCTCTGTCAAGAGTGGTACTCATCAATGGCCTCACTAAACAAGACAGGAACCTAGAAGCAACAGTATTTGTCCACACAATGATGAAATTCTTACCTGCCACTGAAAAACAGAATTGGAAGAAGCCACCAAAACTGACAAAACCAGCAACTACATATCACATAGTAAGAAACGGCTAGTTGACCCTGTTCCAGCACCAATGAAACCCTATTGGGCTTACTGCAGCAGCATCATGTGTGAGAATGGACTACTGATATATAGCATACGGATCATAATCCCGTCACTGCTGAGACCGACCGTAATTGCCAAAATCCACTCTGGTCATCAAGGAATTACTAGGTGCAGACAAAGAGTTCGCCAATCCATATGGTGGCCAGGACTATTTTATCAAATCAAAAGGCTGTAGAAAACTGCCCAAAATGTACTGAACTAAAATACCAACCATCTCTACCCTTCATAACAACTGATCTTCTGACACGACCATGGCACACTCCAACCTCTGATCTATTTGAATTGAAAGGCAACAGCTATGTCATAGTCATCGACTACTTCTCTTGATATGCAGAGATCATCCTGCTCACATCAATAACCTCCAGAGCCATAATACAGAGCCACAAAGCTATTTTTGCCAAACATGGAGTTCCTGTCATTTTAAGAACAGTCTTAGGAAGTCAATATACCTCAAAAGACTTTGCCAAATTTGCAGTCAACTGGGGATTTCAGTACATTACAAATAGCCCTCATTACTCTCAAAGCAACGGAGCAGCAGATGCCTGTGTAAAAACAATAAAAGGATTGTTAAAAAAAGCAAAAGACCCATATCTTTCTTTGCTTGCACACAGAGCAAAACCAATGAAATGATTTAGTCCCAGTGAGCTGTTAATGGGCCGTCACCTGAGGACAAATGTCCCAATTCATCCAAGTCTACTAAATCCCAGATGGCCTGATCTTGAGGGCTTGGGCAGAAGGAAAAGAACCAAAAGACCCAACAACGACTCACACACTGCTTATCACATAAAGCTAAAGAGCTACAACCACTCGAAAATGGCACACCAGAATGAGTCAGAAACTCCAATTTTCCAAACCAGGCAGACATCATTGTTGGAACAACATCTACACCATGTTACAATATTCTACAGACCAAAGATGAAGGGACAATAATCCAACACAATTGAAGACACATCATACCCAAACCACTCAAAATTGAGGCTCACAAATCATAAGTCATCCACCAAGGGAGGATACTGTGAGAACAGCATGTCTAACTCTGACCTCTCAAGATTATACAAGAAGAAGATTTGGGCGTCAGTCAAGACTACCTATCAAGCTGGATCTCTAAAAAAAACAAACAAAAAAAAAAACAGATGAATAAATAAATAAAAATGGTAATAATAAATTAGTTTAATAATTAAAAAAGAAAAAAAGAAGGGATACCATAGCTTGAACACTGAAGAATGCTATAGACTATTAAATAAAAGGAGAGATGTTATGTTAGCAGTCATCCTATACCAGTGGGAGTTGCCTTCCTTTGTTCAATATGTTTAATGTAAACTCTCGCGAAGTGTGAATAAAATGAGACTTGGCAGTCAGTAGGTACGGGCAAAATGAATGCCGATGCTCAAAATGTATAAACATTTTGACCCCCCCACTTTACCAAAAATCAGAAAATCAACCAATTTTAATGAAATTTTCAGTATTTATCAAATAATGATTGCGGAATATAATGAACTAATTATTTTTATTTAAATCTTAGTGGAAATGTATTATTTTGTTTGAACAAAAAATACCTTTACTAAAGTTATGGTTTTCAGTAGTAAATAAAAAATGCAAGAATTTATTTTTGCTTTTTTATATAAATAAAGCATCGTAATTTGTAACAATAAAATAAAAATAAAATAATTTTTACAGCAACATTACGAAAAAAGCCACTGAAGTCCGTATTAAATCAATATAACTCGAAGAAAAATTAATTTCTCAAACTACCAATATTATCATTGAATTAAACATTGTTTATTTAATATTTTCACACAAAAAAGTTATAATTGCAAAAATTATTTCCTACTTTTTTTACGTTTACACTTTTAACGTAATCTTTACATGTAAAATACTTATATTTCCATTGCACGCATGAATGTATAATTATCAACGTAAAATAATGTTCATATAATCTTCGAAAGTAAAGTAAAAAAAATTAAATTGAAAAACAGGAACATAGAAAAATAATTTAATTAAAAAATGGCAAAAATTATACGAACGTTCCATGTCGGTAAGTACGGATGCGCAGAGTTGAAAAAACCAAAAAACAGTCTGTTTTGCCCACCCTCCTCCTCTTTTCAACTACCTGCCTGTGTGTGTGTTTTTTTTTTTAATTACATTTTCACCCCAAACAAGGCTCATTGCCACTTTGGTGTAGGGGGCTACTATCAGGGGCAACAACTACTGGGGTACTATGTTGGGATTTGGGCAGCAAGATGTCGGTTCACGTTACACTTGAACTTCTGCATGTCAGTACAGTTGGGGAAGCAGGGACCTGGAATGGAATTCCAGAGTCTAGTGGTTCTGGGGAAGAAACTACTGGAGTAGAAAGATCTTTTACATCTAGGGATCTCTACTGTGTGGGGGTGGGATTTAGCTGCCTGTCGGGTTTGTCGAGGGTGTCTACGTCGTGGGGGCACAAGTGTCTGCAGTTCGCCAGAGCATTCACGATTAAAATACTTGTAGAACAGGCAGAGGGATGCAACATTTCATCGATGGGACAGAGGCTGCAGCTTAGATGCCAGTTCAGGGCCTATCAGATTGGCGACTCTCTTTTGAACCTTGACTAGGAGCGAGAGACTAGTAGCAGATGCACCAGCCCAAATGTGACAGCAATACTCCATACATGAGGGAATGGTGGCCTTATAGAGGTACAGGATACTTTCAGGCATTAGTAGTTTTCTAGCATGGTAGAGAGAGCCTACCTTCTTCACAGCGGCCCTGACAATATTTTCAATGTAAGTGTTCCAACTCATGTTTCCTGTGAACGTTAGGCCAAGCAGTTTGAAAGATGTACTCTCAGATAAAGAGTCACTGGCCATTGCTATTGGTGGCAGAGAAGGTTTCTTGTAATTATTGAAGGAAACCAGTTTAGTCTTGGCAGCATTGAATGTGACCATCCATTTTTGTCCCCATTCCACTACAGATTAGAGGTCATCCTCTAGTGTTTTTGCCATTTCTTTAGATATGTGTTCATTTGTTTTCTTATTATGCCTGTCATAGAGTGTGGTGTCATCAGCATATATACCCATCTCAGAGGCAATTTTGTCGGGGAGGTCATTAATGAATATTAGGAACAATAGAGGTCCAACGATAGACCCTTGAGGCACTCCCGCATTTATATCATATTGTTTAGATGTACGACCGTCGAGGACAACCTGGATTTTTCTTTTTATCTAAGAAGGATTTAATTATGTTAAGTATTCTACCAGTGATACCGTATGATCATAATGTTTATGAATTTTCATAAACATTATGAATTTTCATAAACAATTTTCATAAACATTATGATAAATTTTAACGTAAGTCTGTATTTTTTAGTGTGTAATTTTCTCAATGATTATAAATTGTAATTCTGTATTAATATTAATAATGGTACTATTATTTTTTTACAAAAAATAAATTGTCAGTAATGAATTTAATATACTTTTCTGCATTTTTAAATGAAGGAAGGAGGGTCTGCAACTCAAAAAAAAAAAAAAAAAAAAAAAAAAGAGAAAAATCGCTCGGTATTCCAGAATAATGTTGAATAGACATAAACTATATCTAATTTGTCCTTCCATACATATTTGAATATTGCCACCAAAGTTTTTTTGGATACGATAAACAAGTCTCGTTCCAACCAGTGATACATTTTTGGATAATTATTACGTTTTTAGCAAAAGTTAAGTACATTTATTGTATTAATTCATTATCTTAAGACTTTAACTTAATACTTGGAAATAATTCCAGAAAACTTATATTTTCTGTAATGTTACATTTATTAGTAGTTCCACAAATAAGAAGTTGAAAAAGCAAATATTTTTTTGTTTTAGTTAGAAAATAAATCTTAATTAAATTTGTTTTAATTTTAAGAAAATCAGTTGGTTAAAAAAAGCTGTGGATAAAACTTCGTTATTGATTTTATCATTTGTAAAAAAACTTGATTTTCATAAAGAAAATAATTGATTTACTGTTTTGTTATATTTTAAACAAAAATATCTTTTGCTGAAACTTATTTGTTTTGTTATTTGTTTCATTGGACAAAAATCTTATTTGTAAAAAGAATATAATCAAAGTAAAATCTTAGTAATCAAAATGTAAACGTGATTTTTGTCATAATGAATTTTTACGTGAAATCTAGGGTTTTTCAGATTTGAGACAAAATTATTCCATGTATTTTTTATTTCATACACTTTTTTCTTTGAGAAATTAACTTTAAATTATAATCTTTCAAATACAATAAAAAAGTACTCGAAAATTAAAAAAATTATTATGATTAACCGGCATTAAAAACCATGCCCCCCTATGGAAGTAGCCATTAAATTGGCCGTACCTAGAAGTCAGCCACCTTGATCTCAACTGATATGCTTCATCTTGTTTTATTTTCCTGATAAAAATACAACAAAACAGTTACAATGCAAACGATAGGCCCATAGGTTCAAGTTGTTCACTTTGTGTGCTAGACTGGAAGTATGGAAAAAGTTATTTTAATGTACATATTAGAACAAAATACCCAAGGAAGCAGTAAATGCAGAATCGATCAACAGCTTCAAGAACAATTTGGACAAATATGTGAAGATAGCAACTCACACCAAACAGTACTGTTCTTTCCTGTTTTTCAGTTCACTCTGATCTTTAGTAAGGAAAAGACTGGAATTAGGTAAACAAAATAAATTTTTATGGTCAATGGATAACTATAGTTTATTGATAATAAGTAGATTTTATTACATACCTTATGTTTTTCAAATCTTTTTGACTTGTTCATCTTGAACGGAAGAGAAGCTGAAAATATTGCAATGTATCCTCCTTGACTTTGGGCCAGAAAATGATTTTCACTCGGATGATGACGGAGACGTGAGCAGGTATATTTTTCCTGTTTGAAATAAAAATGTTAGTAAAATTGACTGCTAAATAAATGTTGGTAATATTAAGCACTTTTTATGTACAGAGCTGTACTGTCTTAATTTGCTGTTTACATACTAGAAAAATGTGACCTGTTGTGTCATCATTAAACTTGAGCTAAATTACTTTAAACGAAAAAAAAAAAACAAAAAAAACATAAGATTGTAAATATAAAAACTAGTTGATCTGTGTCCAGGTGCAGCCCCGGAAAGTAGATAAACTCAAAAAATTACATGAAAATTGAACGATCTGTAATGAACACAGACTCCACAATAATCCCTAGAAATTTCTGTAATTCTCTGTAATGTTACATTTATTAGTAATAGTAGTTCCACAAATAAGAAGTTAAAAAAGCAAATATTATTTTGTTTTAGTTAGGAAATAAATCTTAATTAAATTTGTTTTAATTTTAACAAAATCAGTTGGTTAAAAAAAAGCTGTGGATAAAACTTTGTTATTGATTTTATCATTTGTAAAAAAACTTGAAAGAAAATAATCGATTTACTGTTTTGCTATATTTTAAACAAAAAAAGAAATCTTTTGCTGAAACTTATTTGTTTTGTTATTTGTTTCATTGGAAAAAAAACAATCTTATTTGTAAAAAGAATATAATCAAAGTAAAATCTTAGTAATCAAAGTAGTTTTTTGTTAGAGTTTATTCAGAACCTAATTGTAGGTTTTGTGGTTTGTTTTATTAACGCAAAACTAACTACTTATTAACTAATTTTTAAAAATAAAATCGATTTATTTGTTGTTAGAACTGGTCAATTTATTAGTTTTTAGAACTGGTTGTTTAAAAAAGAAGCTGACAATTATAGTTAGTCATATGTTATGTTGTTTTTTATCAAAAAGAAAAAAAAAACAATTGTCATATCTGATATTGAAAATTACTTAATCTAATTAATTTTTTGTTATAGTGTAAACAGAAGTGGTCCTTTAAAACAGAAACGATCACTGAAACTTAGTTGTTGGTTTTGTGAATTTTTTAGAAGACAAAGAAAAAACAAACTTATTACATGTTTTAAAAAATAACTTACTTAGGATGTGGCTAGGTGTCAGGCTAACATGTTATTTTGAATGCGATTTGAGCCATTCAGTAATTTATTCTGATATTCTGAAGAGTAATGAATGGTGAGATAGCACTGCTAAAATGGAACTATTCTCATATTCCATTATTCCTTGATTACATTCAGGAACACAGGTACTATGTAATTGGAAGTTAGAGCGTGTTTGTTGGTTATAAAATCTAGTAATATGTAGAAAATAGTATGGGTTTCAAAATTAATTAATAAGTGGTGGCCTAATAAATTGTATAATATATTCCTATGAAAGAATTCACCTGATGATCATAAGTTTTGTGGGAAAACTTAATTCAAAGGAAGTAAAGTTGGCAGAGAAAGTGTTTGCTTATTTTCCTATTATTGATAAAGTTGCACAGAAAAAGCGACATATATATATATATATATATATATATATATATATACACACACACTAGCTGTACCCTGCCACGCATTGCAGTGGTTTAATTTGGTGTAATAGAAAAATTTAATAAAAAGAGAAAATGCATGTTTCTTATATTAGTACAGCAATCCACTGCAAAAAGTGAAAAAGAAGGCGAAAATGAAAAAAAATGGTACTCTTGCAGAATTTGATCTGGATCCTCGGGAGTTTCTTTCAATCATTCATGGTTGGGACTTGACCAACAATCAGTGGATGAAGCCAAACGTAGCAAAAATGTTGAAAAGCTAAATGTTTTTTTTTTTGTTGTTGTTTTACAAAAATGTGAGTTAGCAATTAATATTTGGTTGATGGTGGGGGAAGGGGGGGGTTACTATATACAGATTCGAAAAAGTTGTCCAAAAACAAATAAATGAAAGCAAAGGTAAGGTAAGTTACGTTTCTACCTAATTGGATAATTGTTTAGTTTTTTTATGTAATGTAAAATGTTTAATCGGCTCAAAAAACAGAAATGGTCGCGGACTCTATTGAATACGTTAAGTTTGGGAAAGTAAGTTAAAAACTAAAAACTATACAAAACAGTGTCTGAAACTCACTGAATATGTTACAATGACATAGGCTGGCATAATCGGTGGGTTTCTAACAGTATTTTGTATAGTTTTTTTAGTTTTAACTCACTTTCTCTAACTTAAAGTAATCAACAGTGTCCACCACCATTTGTAGCTTTCAAATACCCCGATAAACACTGTTTTTCGAGCCGACTAAACGTTACATTAAATGAAAAGGGTTTGCATTACTAAACAGAGATACAAAGAAGTTGTCAAAAAATAAATATATAACAAATAAATGTTATCAAAGGCAAGAAAAGTAAATGTTCTGGATAAGATTTTAGTGTTTTTATGTAATGTATAATCGGTTCAAAAACATTCAATGTTTATCGGTATATCTGAAAAATACAAAT
>NC_136502.1:65287230-65289730 GCF_053919585.1 Euprymna scolopes
CGCCCAACGCAACTGGTTCTTAATAACAATGGTAGCAATACTGGTTGTTTTGGCCTTTTTTAAGACATATGTATCAGGGACAAAGCTATACCACTTTAAACCAAGAATGTGTCTAAGGCAGTGCTGATGGAACCTCTCGAGCAATTCTATATGTGTCCGGTACAAGGTCCAAGTTTCAGATGCGTAGAGTAGGGATGGTACTACACATGCTTGATATACTGAAATTTTAGTTGTCAGAGTCAGATCACCGTCAGACCAGACTCTATCTTGTAGCCTTCCAAAACCATTAGATGCCTTGCTGATTCTCTGTCTTATTTCCGCATTAAGAGTGCCATCATTTGATAAGGCACTCCCAAGGTAGACAAAATTTTTTACGACTTCAAGGCGCTTTCCACAGACGAAGATATCAGGTTCCACATACAGATCATTGGGAGCGGGAGTGTACATGACTTTAGTTTTCTTAATGCTAACTGTCAGTCCGAAGCAGGTACAAGCATTTGTAAAGAGATTCATCACTAGTTGCATATCTACTGGGGAGTGTTTTACCAGGTCAGCATCATCAGCATACAACAGTTCCCTAACAAGTCCATCACTAACAAGTGTTTTGGCTTGGAATCTTCTGAGGTTGAACACCTTTCCAGTCGTTCGGAATCTAATATGAACACCCATATCACAATCGTGGAAACCATACCAGAGCACAGCAGTCAAATAGAGCGAAAACAATGTTGGTGCAGCTATATCACCTTGCTTCACACCATTATCAATGGGGAATTCTTCTGAAAGCTGACCATTGAAGTTGACGCGACCTTTCATACTATGATGAAGTTGCTTGAACTTGTCTGTAAAAGCAGGTGTACAGCCAAATTTTTCCAGCACTTTCCAGAGAGCCTCACGGTTGACTGTGTCAAACGCCTTGGTTAAGTCCACAAACACCTGGCAAAGAGGCATACGCTGTTCAATACATTTTTCCAAGAGCTGTCTAGCAGAAAACACCATATCCACAGTTCCTCGCCCACCTCTAAAACCAGACTGGGATTCCGGAAGGATATTAGGACATACATACTTTTCCAATCGGTTTAGCAAGAGCCGTGCAAATACCTTTCCAACCGCACTCAGCAGCGAGATACCTCGATAATTTCCACAATCAGATCTTATACCCTTTCCTTTGTACAACATAACCAAGATGGCATCTACCCAATCTTGGGCAACCGGGTCACCCTGCCATACTGACAGTATCAAAGAGTGGACCACACAATGTACATTGACACCACCATGTATCAGCAGCTCAACAGGGATGCCATCCAGCCCAGGGGCTTTGTTCGAGTTTATCTGTTTTATGCAGTCAACTGTTTCCACAAGAGTCGGTTCAACATCAAGTTCCGGACAAAAGGAACATTGAGGGATACTTTCTATTGCAGCAACATCAACATTGGATGGGTTATGAAAAAGATCATGAAAGTGTTCATGCCATCGATGCTTAATTTCATCTGAGGTTTTCAGCAAGGTTTTCCCGTCCTTCGCCAGGAGTGGTGTAGTTGAAGAGGATTTCGGACCATAAGCCTGATGAAGCAAAGTGTAGAATGTCTTGACATCTCTATGATCGTAGGCAGTCTGTATCTCCCTGGAGAGGTTAGACCACCATTTGTTTTTTATTTGGCGCACACAACACTGAACCTCACTCCTAACAGAAGAAAAGTGGGCAGCGAGCGCTGGCTCGTTCAGAGGGGAAGAGTTGAGAAGTTTCAAATAAGCTTTCCGCTTTCTATCAATTTGAGGCTTAATTTGATCGAAATTATCAGCAAACCAATCTCTATGTCTGGGAACCTTCAATCCAAGAACTTCAACACCTTTTTGGTATATTGTATCTCTTACTGTCTCCTAGTCACAATCTGAGAAATCCACCTGGTTGAAAGCAGATTTCAAGGAACTTCGTACGACTGGATCCTTCAATTTGGAAACATCAATACGTTTAGGCTCTTTGACACCATTGAAACGGCTTTTTTTGCGAACTGTAATTCTCAGTTTAGCTCTGACCATTAAATGATCAGTACCACAGTCAGCACCACGCATTACTCTAACTTTGCAAAAATTTCCAAAATCACCACGTCTACACAGTATGTAATCAAGCAAATGGCCATGTTTAGATTGGGAATGGAACCAGGTCTCCTTGTGTTTCTGGTGGGAAAAAGTGTTGGTGATAACAAGATTTAGTTCACTGCAGAGATGGAGAAGCAGCATACCATTTGAATTGACTCTACCAATGCCATATGGACCTAATGGAGACCAAGTCTCATTGTCTGATCCAACCCGTGCATTGAAGTCACCAAGAACCACCAAACTCTCAGCGCTTGGCAAACCGGTGATAACAGATCTAAGCATATGATAAAACGACGTAATATCGTCTTCAGGCGAAGTAAGAGTCGGCGCATAGACAGAAAGAACATTCATATAACGACCAGCAGCAAGGGGCATTCTCAATGTCATTGCACGATCATTTATG
>NC_136502.1:65299730-65307230 GCF_053919585.1 Euprymna scolopes
CACATATATATATACATATATATATACATATATATACACACACATATACATATATATACACATACATATATATACATATATATACACATACACACATATACATATATATATACATATATATACACCCGTATATATACACATACACATATACACACACATATATATATACACATACATATATATACATATACATATATATATACATATACATATATATATATATATATATACATATATATACATCTATATATATAAAAATGTAAATGTTGGTTCGTTCTTAAAGAATAAAACTATATTTCTACGTTACCAATTTATTTGAAATTTTCAGACAACCCATTTTTAGAGTCGACGTATGTTTTTATGTTATTAAAATAAATTTACCTCACGAATTATTAAAATTAAAATATTAAATAAAATAAATATATTTTTTTAACTGTTACTGCGAATCTGTTCTGTTGATAAAACTGAACTTCCGGTTCGATTCATTTCACAGCCACGAATTGACGAAAGATTTCATTTTCTGTTAACTCGATAAGTAAAAAAAACAAAACAAAAAAAACATAATTCATTTGTTTATCTTCCAAATTTTTTAATTTACACATTTTTTCTTTATTATATAAGGCCAAAAAAAAGTTTTTTGCTTGCTTTTGAGTTTTTTTTTTGTTTTTCGATATAAGATTGATTGGTAAAGTACAGTTTATTTTTGTCCGAGCTATTTTTTAAATCGTATTTCCAGCACCGTCCCCACCCCATGTTAAGAATGGCTTTTTAAATATTAACGTTATTATTACAACATCGATCAATAATTGAATAATAACGTTATTTAGAAAGCCATTCTTAACATGGGGAGGACGTTTTGTTACTATTCTATACTTTCACCTAACAATTTAATCACCAAAAGATGGTACTTATGCAGAGAAGATACTGTGCTGAAATAACGCTATTAAAAAAAACATAATTCATTTGTCTACCTTCCATATTTTTTAATTTACACATTTTTTCTTTATTATATAAGGCAAAAAAAAAGTTGGTCGCTTGCTTTTTGAGTTTTTTTTTTGTTTTTCGATATAAGATTGATTGGTAAAGTACAGTTTTTTTTTGTCCGCGCTATTTTTTAAATCGTATTTCCAGGCAATTACAGTTTTATTATGTTTTTTATTCAATTGTAAGGTTAAAATACACCCTCCCCTCCCCATGTTAAGAATGGCTTTTTAAATATTAACATTATTATTACAACACGGATCACTCTCTGCATGAGTACTGTACTTTCACCTAACAATTTAATAAACAAAACATGGTACTTTTGCAGAGAAGGTACCGTGCTGAAATAACGCTATTAAAAAAGCCATTCTTAACATGGGAAAGGGAGAGTGTTCTGTAACTATTTTATATTTTCACCTAACAATTTAATAAACAAAAGATAGTACTGATGCAGAGAAGGTACCGTGCTGAAATAATACCGTTATTTAAAAAGCTATTCTTAACATGGGGAGGGAGTTTTGCATCTATTCTAAAATATGAATGCTTTTTCTTTATTAAAGAAATTGGGTACTTGTGCACTTATTGATCCGTGCTGAAATAATAACGTTATTATTTCTCGAAAATTCCTTTAAAATTACCACTCCAATAGGTTTTCGGGGTCGCTGAAAACGAAAATAACCTTTATAATTAAGGCAAACGAGTAGTTTCCAAGATATGAAGAAATGTTAGTTTAAAAAAGTGAAGGATCACTTTTCCATAATAATTTAACGTAAAATGATCGCCCACTTTGTGGCCACGATTTTTGGGGTGGGGGCTTTCTTTCTACCCTTGGAAAATCCTTTAAAATTACCTGCTTAAATTGGTTAGAGGGGCGGAGGGTCGGCCCCCCCCCCACCCCACACGCACAGAAAAATGCCCTTCTCTCAGCTGGCCAGAAAGTAGGTGCTCATTCTAAGTTAAATTTAAATTGAAAAGTGATCACCTACTTTTCGAAAAAATAATTTCTTCATATCATGAAAACTTTCTTTTTGCGACGGAAACGGTTTGCAGATTCGTTTTTAGTACACTGAAATCTACAATAAAATATTTCGTTATATACGAACATGAGACGGGCCTTAAAGTAAAATAATACCGGATTTTTAGGGCAGATTTGCCATTTATCCTCAAACCAGGTAATCACTAAAAGGGACTCTTAAAAGTCGTTACCTTTATCGATCAAAATTTAAAACATCACATCACAGTAACATATATTGAGTGAGTTCCTAACAGTATTTTGTATAGTTTTTTAGTTTAAACTCATTTTCCCAAAATTTCCCGTGTTCGATACAGTCTGCCGCCATTTGTATTTTTCAAATATACCGATAAACACTGCATGTTTTTGAACTGATTAAACATTATACATTACATAAAAACACTAAAATCTTATCCAGTTAGGTAGAACATTTACTTTTCCTGCTTTTGATAACATTTATTTGTTATATATTCATTTTTTGACAACTTCTTTGTATCTGTTAATACAAACTCTTTTCATTTAATGTAACCTTTAGTCAGCTCGAAAAACAGTGTTTATCGGTGTATTTGAAAGATACAAATGGTGGCGGACACTGTTGATTATGTTAAGTTTGAGAAAGTGAGTTAAAACTAAAAACTATACAAAATACTGTCACAAACCCACCGATTATGTCAGCCTATGTCATGGTAACATATTCGGTGGGTTTTTGACACTGTATTGTATAGTTTTTAGTTTTCAACTTAATTTCCCAAACTTAACGTGTTCAACAGTCTGCAACCATTTCTGTTTTTCCAGCCGATTAAACATTTTACCTTACATAAAAACACTAAACAATTATCCAGTTAGGTAGAAATGTAACTTACCTTACCTTTGCTTTCATTTGTTTTTGGACAACTTTTTCGAATCTGTGTATAGTAACCCCCCCCCCATCACTCAAATATTAATTACTAACTCACATTTTTGTATACAGAAAAGAAAGAAAGAAAAAAAAAATTTAGCGTTTCAACGTTAGTTTTATCCACTGATTGTTGGTCGAGCCCAAGCCATGATTGACGGTAATCCTGAGGATCAGGATCCAATTCTGCAAGAGTATCACTTTTTTCATTTTTTTTTTTTTTTTAAAGTGGATTGCTGTACTAAGAATATAAGAAACATGCATTTTCTCTTTTTATTAGAATTTTCCATTACACCAAATTAAGCCACAGCAACGCGTGGCAGGGTACTGCTAGTATATATATATATATACATCTATATATATAAAAATGTAACTCTTGGTTCGTTCGCAACTAATTGTCTAAAAAAACACTGGACGGATGGCTTCCACGTTTTGGTATAATATGTTTACTATGTGTGTTTTTATATATTTCTTTTTAATTATAACATTATACTTAATTTTTCTATGATAAATAGGTGAGTTTCTTTCTACAGATAGGCCATTTTTTTTATTTAGGGAAAATTATTTATTACCGCTTCCTGTCACGTGGCCAGTGTTTCTAATTTAGCGGTTTTCCTGCTAGATCTGGAGATTTCGTTTGCAATCTAGCGGGAAATTCTAGAAAATCTGGAGATATTTCGCACCCACACACCCGCAAGCACTTGAAAATACTTTAAAACATAAAATAAATTCATTCATGTAAGTAAAAAAAAAAAAAAAAAAAGTAGCATTTATTGCCTTTGGTAACAATTATTTATTGATTATTTGTTTTGTTTCTCACCTTTTTTTCGGCTAACCATTCTTAAATCTCGCTATAAAATCGATTTTTCCAAGTACATTTTAGGGTGGGGGGTGGACATTCCAACCTTCGAAGTTTAGTTTAAAATACGAAATTTAGAAGTATTTAGTCGACAATTGTAAAAAGCAAGAAACAACAGCAAAAAAAAAAAAAAAATTATATCAATACAGTAGAATTTAATTATCTACCAATCTAAATACTTTTAACATGCTAAAACAAAGTTTTTTTGTTTTTTATTTTTCTAATTTCAAAATATGTTGCACCATTATTGTGATATTTAATTTGCAGTATATTTCAATTTAACTTTTATTATAAAAAGTTTGAGTTTATGATTTGTTTCCTGCAAAAAAAAAAAAAAAAAAACCACCCTCTCTGAAAAAACAGGTAAAACTAGCTGATAAAATACGGGAGCTAACCGCTTCAATATAATTCCAGAAAAATATAGTGAGAAAACACGGAACATTTTATATATTGAATATACTATATTTATAATTTTTTTATGCTAGGATAGGAAGTTAAAATAGGGAGTTTTTTTTTGGGGGGGGGGGGGGAATTAGCGATTTTTGAAAATTTCAGATGATAAAAGTTAAAAATCTAGCGATTTTCTGGACATTTTCTCCTGATCTCGCGGGTTTTTTTAAATCTCAGTTGCCAAAACTGCATCACTAAAAGAAAACTACAGGCTTAATGTAAACAGAATGTGTTTACAATATCGGTAAATTTTCAATGGGTTTAATCACATGATTATTGTATAATGTAACCACGTGATTGAAATTTAATTTAAATTAACCACACATAGTCGCTTTCATATCAAATATTCATCGAAAAATGGTAGGTACAGATAAAATGAATGCCGACGCTCAAAGTGTATAAACATTTTGACCCCTCCCTTTACTTAAAAATTCACCAAAAATCAGGAAATTAACCTATTTTAATAAAAATTGCAGTATTTATCAAATAATGATCGCAGAATGTAATGAACTAATTATTTTTACTTAACTCTTAGTGAAAATGTTTTATTTTGTTTAAACAAAACATACCTTTACTAAAGTTACGGTTTTCAGTAGTAAATAAAAAACACAAGAATTTATTTTTGCTTTTTTTAAAGCATCGTAATTTGTAACAATAAAACATAATTTTTACAGTAACATTACGAAAAAAAAACCCTAAAGTCCGTATTAATGAATTCGATATCACTCGAAGAAAAATGAATTCTCGCATACTATTCAGGAAATTAAAGATTCAATTAGATTCCTATTTCAGTCACCTAAATTATTTAGGGTGAAATGAGTTTAGGAATTTATAGCCAAACCTAAATATTTTTTTTTTTTGTTTTGCTTAAAAAAATAGCATTAATACAGTAAGTTAGGTAAAATTTGCATAGAATGCTCTGCTTTACGGTTGTTGTAAAAATGGAACGGAAATTTGAATTTCGTTCCCTTTTAAATTTGGTACATTTTTACATTACGTCCAACTCATCGTTCACATTCGACACATCAACTTCTATAGCTTTTCGGGTATGCTGGCAAGGTTAGGGGTGTCTATTCCGAAAGCCGTTCTTAACATGGATAGATTGGTAGGTGTGTCAGAAATTTTGTGAAAAATAGCGAATAATTCCACTCCGTTTTTCCAAGCTTATAACTCCTCGAAAAATGTAACTCAAGCCCTAATTTTGTTCAATTAAGGGAGCAAGGACCAAGGTTTCATTAAAAAAAACAAAAAGAAAACAAACAAACAAACAACGTGTTTTAAAAAAAAAAAAAGGTTTTAAACTTCGGACTTTACAGGTAAATTTCTAAAAAACACTACTTTTTTTGTTTTAAATTTGAATATATTATTTATTGACCTTTTCTCTTCAATTTGTGATATATAACACTTTGGTGAGTAAATTATTTACTTTTTAATAGATATTTCAAAATGGGAGGAGTGAATTATTCGACCTACTGTCTTTCCAAGCTTATAACTCCTCAAAAAATGTAATTCAAGCCCTAATTTTTTTTCAATTAAAGGAGCAAGGACCAAGGTTTCATAAAAAAACAAAAACAAAAGAAAAAACAAACAACGTGGTTTAAAAAAAACAGGTTTTACACTTCGAACTTTATAGGTAAATTTCTAAAAAACACTACTTTTTTTGTTTTAAATTTGAATATATGTCTTATTGACCATTATTATTATTATTCAATTTGTGATATATAAAACTTTGGTGAGTAAATTAATTATTTACTTTTTAATAGACACTCGAAAATGGGGGGGCGTGAATTAAAAAAAAAACGTTTGTGTTTTTTAAAAAATAAAAAAAAATATTTCTATTACTTTTAAAATAACTTTATTAGTTTATTTTGGAAGTATAATCCATAAAGAAAATAAACAACCCATCTTTAAAAGAGAAATTACGAGATTTTTATATTTTATTTGCAGTTTCGTGATAAGGGTGTGAAAAATTGTGATACATCTACTAGATTGGAGTGTTTATTTGTTGTAAACGTACCCTACAACCTAAAAATGTCGACATTTCCAATGTGAATGGTAAGCTGGACTTACGTAAAAAATAACAAAAAGATATACCAAACTGACTTTTTCGTTTAAAAATGGAATTATTTCCCTTTCGTTATTAACTATTTTTTTTTTTTTAATAAATATTTTGTGTTTTATATACATAAAGTACAATTGTTGAATGTTACTGTTTTGATTATATTCGTTTGAGGGGGGGGGCAAATTAAAAAATTAAGAAAGATTAAAACGAAGCGAAATTTAAGTTTGCGTTCCATTTTTACAACAACCGTAAAACAGCACATACTCAGCAAGTTTTATCGTAATTTATAAGCATTGTGTTGAAACACTAAATCAACATTTTATTTATTTTTTTTGCACAATTAATGATGGAAGTATTTTTCTGTTTATTTTCTGAACATCTGTTAAAAACATAATAATTTGCACATTCTCTTGAAAACAAGAATCAAATTTTTCTCTACTTTCACATAACTATTTACAGTGTTCATGTAAAGCATTCATCTGTTCTTTTTATAATAAAAATTCCGTTTTCAAAGAGAAACGTTTACTGAAAAATTTCTTTAAAAAAAAAAAGTGCAAGTTTTCCTAAAAAAACAACTTTCACCTAACAATTTATGGTAAAAACTTAATCTTTTTTGAAGAGAAAAAATAACAACTTTTATTGATTAAAAAAATTGCAAAAAATAATAAAAGTAAATAAACAAACAAAATGCAATTTTTCTTGAGGAATGTGCTCCATTTTAACAAACTGACCCATAGCAACGCGTGGCCAGGTACAGCTAGTATATACATATACAGGGTGTTTCAAAAGTCTTGGGAACATTACAACATTATTAATGTTGTAATGTTCCCAAGACTTTTGAAAAACCCTGTATATATATATATATATATACATATATATATATATATATACATATACATGCATATATATATACATATATATACATATACATATATATACATATATATATCCATACATATATATATATCCATACATATATATATATCCATACATATATATATATCCATATACATACATATAGATATATATATCCATACATATATACATATATATACATATATACATGCATACATATATATACATATATATATATTTACATATATCCATACACATATATATACATATATCCATACACATATATATACATATATATACATATACATATATACATATATATACATATATACATACATATATATACATATATATATATACATATATATATATATACATATATATAT
>NC_136502.1:65319730-65324730 GCF_053919585.1 Euprymna scolopes
TTATTAAAAATTTTATGTAGAATATTACTAGGGGGGAAGTGGTGATTAAGAAGCATGAAGAATTTTTTACCTAATTTAGTTTTTATCATATTATTATAGGGAGGGTTAAACCAGAGGACTTTGCGGGATCTGTTATTCCTATTTGTATTGTTGGGTTTATTAGGGTCCAAGTATGTAATATTAGGGTTGGAATATCCAGATTCCTTTAAAGCATTTTCAAAGAAGGGTTTGTGTAGGTTAAAAATGCTGGAGTTAGATGAGTTTGTGCTAAGCCTTTTTTCTATTGATTTAGGGATATGTTTAATAATGTGTTTGGGGTGGTTGGACATAGGGTGTATATATAGGGGGTATGTATTATTTTTAGTGTATGGTTCATAAGTATTATTAGGGAGGTTAAAGGTAACATCTAGAAAATTTACTGTTTTTAAGTTGGAAGTTACTTCAATCTTTAGATCCATATTCTTCAGTTCCCTGATAATGTTCTTTTTAATGCCTTCGCACTTTGGGCCGCTTGCGTTTTCAACAATGATAAGGCCATCATCTCTGTAAAGTCCCACGTTGTTGTTGGGGATAAATTTTGTGATATTATATAGGATGAAAAGGCCTACTAAGTCAGTAGCCTCAGCTGCATCAAAAGCACCCATCGCAAGGTCGAAGGAGGTAGGTTGGTCTTTTTTAGTCCATTGAGAGTCCTGGCTTAGTAGGACAGTTTTACGGCATTTCAGAATGATGTCAGTTTCAAATGGTTGAACATCGGAGAAGGTAGAAGCAAAATCCAAGACAGTGTCAAAAAGGTGTTTAGAAATAGAAGGGTAGTGATTAACTATGTCAAATTGAATAAATGCAGCCTTGTAAATAAATACCCGCTCCTCTACAGTTGAGCACTTTACGAAAAAAACTCGGAATCTACCCCATTTAAGAATGGAAAAGATCAACTTCCGACTCTCCCTCAAAAACATTCCAACGATACCAAAAAATGAATACTTTCTTATTCTTATAAGAACAATGGAGGAACTCATTAGAAAAATGCGCTGGAAGGCCTACTTCTTCCTTAAAGAAAAAGATCCTGCTAATCCAACCAACCACTACGGATTTACCAACAAAAACACAGCTCCATACATAGAACAATTGGCCGCTTTTGAAACGGATCTAACAGATATTATTAACCACATTTCTTTCCGTAAACAAAAAAATCCTTTCCAACTCCACATGGACAAAATAATTAAAGATATAGATAAATCTAAGCAAATATACCTCAAGGCTGATAAATCACAAAATTTCTACAAAGTCTCCAAACAAAAATACTTAAAACTTCTAAATGATAATCTCACCTCAACATACAAAAAATCAAATATTGACTTAATCAAAGACATTAATATAGAAAGTAAAATAATCACAGATACTTTAAACCTAAGCAACAGGGTAGCTAAGCTAGATACTAAAAATGCATACCTCCTCATAAAAGACCATAAAGAACACTTCCGTACCAGACCACAAACCAGGCTTATCAACCCCACCAGACCCGAAATTGGCAGAATCAGCAAAACAATTCTTGAAAGAATCAATAAACAAATCAAAAATAAATTCAACCTAACCCAGTGGATTAACACCGAAGACACCATTAATTGGTTCAAAAGAATACCTAACAAGAACAAGGCTGCATTTATTCAATTTGACATAGTTAATTACTACCCTTCTATTTCTAAACACCTTTTTGACACTGTCTTGGATTTTGCTTCTACCTTCTCCGATGTTCAACCATTTGAAACTGACATCATTCTGAAATGCCGTAAAACTGTCCTACTAAGCCAGGACTCTCAATGGACTAAAAAAGACCAACCTACCTCCTTCGACCTTGCGATGGGTGCTTTTGATGCAGCTGAGGCTATTGACTTAGTAGGCCTTTTCATCCTATATAATATCACAAAATTTATCCCCAACAACAACGTGGGACTTTACAGAGATGATGGCCTTATCATTGTTGAAAACGCAAGCGGCCCAAAGTGCGAAGGCATTAAAAAGAACATTATCAGGGAACTGAAGAATATGGATCTAAAGATTGAAGTAACTTCCAACTTAAAAACAGTAAATTTTCTAGATGTTACCTTTAACCTCCCTAATAATACTTATGAACCATACACTAAAAATAATACATACCCCCTATATATACACCCTATGTCCAACCACCCCAAACACATTATTAAACATATCCCTAAATCAATAGAAAAAAGGCTTAGCACAAACTCATCTAACTCCAGCATTTTTAACCTACACAAACCCTTCTTTGAAAATGCTTTAAAGGAATCTGGATATTCCAACCCTAATATTACATACTTGGACCCTAATAAACCCAACAATACAAATAGGAATAACAGATCCCGCAAAGTCCTCTGGTTTAACCCTCCCTATAATAATATGATAAAAACTAAATTAGGTAAAAAATTCTTCATGCTTCTTAATCACCACTTCCCCCCTAGTAATATTCTACATAAAATTTTTAATAAGAACACTATTAAGCTTAGCTACAGTTGCACAAATAATCTAGAAAATAAAATTAAAAAACACAACAATAAAATACTAAATAACCACAACTATAATAACAATGGTCAAAATAATTGTAACTGCCTTAACAAACCCCAATGCCCGCTCCAGCAAAATTGTCTCTCAACAAATGTGGTTTACAAAGCAACTATTGCCCCTGCTGAAGACCCACAAAACAAAAAATTTTACATTGGCCTTTCAAGCACCACGTTCAAAGACAGATTTAGAGTGCATAAATGCTCCCTAAATAACCCCAACCACCCAAATAGTACTTCATTAACTAACCACTATCTACTACTTACCCGAAACAACCTCACCCCAATTATTAGCTGGGAAATTCTTAATAGAGCTAGTACCTGTAAATCACTAAACTCCCCATGTTATTTATGCTTAACTGAAAAATTACTGATTACTAATTTTAGAGATAGAGATAAACTTCTAAATAAAAAAACTGAAACCTCACTTAATTGTAAACATTATAAATCCCACCTCTTAAGCAACTTCTCACCCTTCTAATAATAACTATAACCCACCCCTAAAATCTAACACTAACGAATTACACACACCCTATTTACAACCTAAACTATATAGTCCCCCATTCATTTTAAAAGAACCCCTCCACAGAACCCCCACCTATTTATCCCACCATATTTTAGCTACATCTCTCTTTACCAAACTCATTTTTGTAACCCCCCCCCTTTGCCTTAATCACTCCTTATGTCATTATTTAAAGGTTCTCGCCCCATAGTCTCTTATTGGCTATTTCCATAATCAGGTCTCGATTTCTATTATTTCAATTACGTACTTATCACAACTGGTATCCTTCGACTTGCCTCTCGGTCTATTATCTACTTGTTAACAACTAATCATTTACTTACCTTCTATTTTAATTAATTATTTAATTTACCATCTACATATAACATATATAATACGCTTTTCTCTTATATTTACCTCTTACTAATTCTTTCAATAATAATTATCATATTTTTTAACACGAAGCTTATTTACATATTTTTCGTATTTGTGTTTGTACATATACTCAAGCACATGCTTCTCCCCCATTTATGTGTGTATTTTTTACATGTGTACTCATGTGTATGTATTTGTGTGTTTTTGTTATCTACTTACTATCTACATTTTATTAATAATTATATTAATTTTTATTATTTAATTAACTTACTTATATCCTTAGTTTTTTTACTTTATTAAATAAACCTATAACGTATAATTCACCTATTTACCCTTCTATTTCTCATTTCTTTCTTCCAACTTAACGCCCGACAATTCAAAAAACTATAAATAATAAATTAAAAACAAAAAATTAATTTTTTAAATTTCTCCCTGCCCAGCTAATTTATATATATATATATATGTGTATATATATGTGCACATGTATATATATATGTGTGTGTGTGCGTGTGTATGTGTGTGTGTTTGTATATGTATGTATATGTGTGTGTATGTATGTATTTATATGTGTGTATATATATGTGTGTGTGTATATGTATGTATATATATGTATTTGTGTTTGTGCGTATCTTCTATATGTGTGTATATGTATGGGTTTTTTTTTTTTTTTTTTTTTTATATATATTTGTATTTGGTTACGTATCTTCTACATGTATAGTTGTGTGTGTGTTTTTCTGTGTGTATGTGTTTTATTCACTTATTATAAATATCTCCCTAATAATTTTATGAATTTTATTATTTGATTAACTTACTGATATTCTTACCTATTTCTATATTAGTAAAATAAACTTGTAACTTATAATTCATTAATTTATATTTTTCTCTTTCTCTCTTTCCTTCAACTACAACGCCTGAAAATTTAAAAATTATTTATAAAATATTTTTCAATTCCCCCCCCTCCCAGCTAATTTATATTTATATGTATATATATGTATGTATATGTATATGTATATATATATGTATGTGTAAGTGTTTGCATCTGGATGTATGTGTACTTGCATATATGTTTATATGTGTATATATGCGTGTATTTTTACGTATCTGTGTATGTGTACATATATATATATGTGTTTGTATATGTATGTTTGTGTATATATGTATATGTATATATGTATATATATATATATATATATATATATATATATATATGTATGTGTGATCACGCATGTGCTTTTCCCCCATTTACGTATGTGCATTTGCTGTACATATTTATGCGTGTGCTTATATTTGTGTGTTACTTATTAAAAATGTTTTTTTTTTTTTTTTTTCTATTATTTTAGTTACTTACTTAAGCCTTCACCTATTTTATTTTATTTCACTAAAATAAACCTGTAATGTATAATTTCTACCTGCCCGGCTATTTATTTATATATATATTATATTTAATTATATATATCATTACACTATCAAAATAAACCTGTAAAGTATAATTCATTAACTTATTTCTCCTTTTCTTTTTCTTTCCATTTTATAAACAATAAATATCTTTC
>NC_136502.1:65327230-65362230 GCF_053919585.1 Euprymna scolopes
AATTTCTACTATTATTTTTCTTGATTTAACGCACATAATCACCTTCCTCTTACTAAACTAATAACTTTGAGGCACTGTCTCGGCTGGTTATTTCATTACAAACACACAAATCAGATAAATTACATTGCATAATTTTTCTTACTTCTGTTATATGTTAATAATTCGACCATCATTATTCATGATTTAACCCACATTATCCCCCTCCTCTTACTAAATTAATAACTTTGCTACATCGATCTACATAAAGCATTTTGTATCCCCAAGTAGTCACCCATTTTATCATGACCAGACACCATGTTGGTTAACTTTGGTGATCTACATAAAGACTTTTGTATTGCCAAGAAGTCACCCATCTGATAACGACCAGACTCCATATTGCTTAATTTTAGTGATCTGCATAAATAATTTGGCAATCCAAAGTCGTCACCCATCATACAATGACCAACATCATTGTTGCTTAACTTTAGTGATCTACATAAAGCATTTTGTATTCCCAAGTAGTCACCCATCTTAGAATGACCAACCTCATTGTTGCTTAACTTTGGTGATCTATATAAAAACTTTTGTATTCCCAAGAAGTCACCAATCTGATAATGACCAGACTCCATGTTGCTTAATTTTAGTGATCTGCATAAATAATTTGGTAATCCCAAGTCGTCACCCATCATAGAATGACCAACCTCTTTTTTGCTTAACTTTAGTGATCTACATAAAGCATTTTGTATTCCCAAGTAGTCACCCATCTTAGAATGACCAACATCATTGTTGCTTAACTTTAGTGATCTACATAAAGACTTTTGTATTCCCAAGGAGTCACCCATCTTATAATGACCAGACTCCATGGTGCTTAATTTTAGTGATCTGCATAAATAATTTGGTAATCCCAAGTCGTCACCCATCATAGAATGACCAACCTCATTGTCGCTTAACTTTGGTGAGCTACATAAAGTATTTTGTATTCCCAAGTAGTCACCCATCTGATAATAGCCAGACTCCATGTTGCTTAACTTTAGTGATCTGCATAAATCATTTGGTAATCCCAAGTAGTCACCCATCTTAGAATGACCAACCTCATAACCTCATTGTTGCTTAACTTTTGTTATCTACATAAAGCATTTTGTATTCCCAAGTAGCCACCCATTTGTTAATAACAAAGACAATGTTGCTTAACTTTGTTGATTTACATAAAGCATTTTGCATTTCCAAGTAGTTACCCATCTGATTATGACCAGATTCCATGTTGCTTAACTTTGTTGATCTCCATAAAGCATTTGATATTCCAAGTAGTCAACCATCTGATAATGACCAAGACAATGTTGCTTAACTTTGGTTATCTACATAAAGCATTTGGTATTCCCAAGTAGACACCAATGCGATAATGACCAAGACAATATCGCTTAACTTTGGTGATCTACATAAAGCATTTGGTATTTCCAAGTAGATACCTATCTGATAATGACCAGCCCACATTTTGCTAAACTTTGTTGATCTACATAAAGCATTTGGTATCTCCAAGTAGTCACCCATCTGGTAATGACCAGTCTACATTTTGCTTAACTCTGGTGATCTGCATAAAGCATTTGGTATTCCCAAGTTGTCACTCATATGATAATGACCAAACTATGTTGCTGAACTTTAGTGATACACATAATTATTCTTTATTTCCAAGTAGTCACCCATCTGAAATGACCAAGACAATGTTGCTTAACTTTGGTGATCTACATGAAGCATTTGGTATTCCCAAGTAGTAACCCATCTTCACAATTGTCAGATTGGACCTGTAGTGCAAAAGCACCTTCAAAATTGTCAAGTCCGACGCATACTTGCACAAGACCTTCAAAATGGTCAAATCGGACCTATACTGCACAAGCATCTTCAAAATTGTCGAACCGAACCTATACAACAGAAGCACCTTCAAAATTTTTCAAATTGGACCTATACTGCACGAGCACCTTCAAATTTTGCAAATTGGACCTATACTGCCCACGCACCTTCAAAATTGGCAAATTGTACCTATACTGCACAAGCGCCTTCAAAAATAATAATAGGACCTATACTGCACAATGACCTTCAAAATTGTCAAATCGGACATATACTGCACAACCATCTTCAAAATTTTGCAAATCAGACATATACTACACAAGCACCACCAAAATTTTGCAAATCCGACTTATACCGCACAAGCACTTTCAAATTTTTCAAATCAGACCTATACTGCACAAGCACTTTCAAATTTTTCAAATCGGACCTATACTGCACAAGCACCTTCAAAATTTTTCAAATCGGACCTATACTGCACAAGTCCCTTAAAATTTTTCAAATCGGAACTATACTGCACACGCACCTTCAAAATTATCAAATAGGACCTATACTGCACAATAACCCTCAAAATTGTAAAATCAGACCTATACTGCACAAGCACCTTAACATTTTTCAAATTGGATGTATACTGCGCAAGCACCTTCAAAATTGTAAAATTGGTCTATACTGCAGAAGCACCTTAAAATTTTTCAAATCGGACATATACTGCACAAGCACCTTAAAAATATACACCAATTTTATCTAATCCTGGGCTTCGTCGAGTATTCTGCTAGTACAACTATTTAATACAATCCCAGGCAACGCCGGGTATTGGGCTAGTACATTTATCAACCAATCTTATCCGATCCCAGGCAACGCTGGGTATACTGCTAGGAAACATTCAATGTATTTCCACCAATGTCGGGTAACTGCTAGTACATAATACTTTTATATAAATTCCGTAAAACCCTTCCTCCTTAACTGAAAATTATATTAAAAACATAACCTCCCAATACTAAGAATGGCTTTAAGAATGTGGAATCAGCAGTTTAGCCATGTGTGATGTCTGGAATAAATATATAATATGCATCATTTTTTTACTTGTTTTTTTTGGCTAAGATCAAAGTGTAGTATCTGTTCATAGAATTCAAACGCCCCCACCCCCGCTAAGAAAATAAGGAGGAGGTCATGCTTTGCATGTCAAGGTTTAGAGAAACAAACGTCACTCGAAAATAAGGATGGCCTTCTAAATAAAAATGTTTTTAGTTCAGATGTGATTTTTGGAATATGACATCTTGTCTCAATGTAGTAATCGAGGAATATAAATTATGCATCTTTTTATAATAAGAAGATAATGCTTGGTAAAAAAATTAAGCTGTATAAGACGGTTACTTTGTCTTTTGGCTAAGATCAAAGTGTAGTATCTGTTCTCAGTGCGAAACTTTTGCTCTTCCGATTGTCCAAGAAGGGATCTGCCACCGGGCTCTTTAGCCAGGTTAAGGCATCTTTTTTACGTCTGCAAGGACCAGACCCCCTCCTTTGGGGAGTCAGGACCTTCAGCCTAGACTAAGGTTTTTTAGATTTAAGGTTTAGTCTTAAGTTTTTCTTTTCTCCCTCTCTCTGGGAGGAATGTCTACTTCTCCCTCTTAATTAACTAGCGGCACTCTGACCCGCTAGTCTTTTGTCTTCCTTCGCTGCTCTCCCGTTGGATCGAGCAGACCGGGTCTCTTTGTCGCTTCCTGTTGGGGTTGTTTGTGGGAAGGGTTTTGGGGTTAATACCTTCGTTTTTGCCTTCTCTCTGGGCAAAGATGCCTTTCCCTCTCTCCTCTTAATTGCGACGCGGCACTCTGACCCGCTAGCCACCACTGCGTCTTTCTTCTCTGCTCTCCCCCCGCAAGGGGGGATCGAGCTGACTAACCCGACTTCCCCGCGAGGGGAGGTCAAACCTCTTTCTCTCTTCGCCCCTGGCCACCCCCTCCATCCCTTTGTCCCCCAGACTGTTTTATTTTTTCTCCCTCCCAGGTCTGGTCTGCGTCAGCGACCAACGCCCCCACGATGCCGAGCAGGCGGGGATCATCACCCCAAATGCGGAGCAACGTTCCCCCAACTAAATCCCCGGAAAAGGGAGAAAAATCCCGGCCCCGGGCAAACGAAGAAGAAGAAGCCAGAAGAATGGAGAACAAGGTAGGGCCGCAGCCCGCGGCGACCTTGGAGACAACAAGTGGGGTAGGGCCGCAGCCCGCGGCGACCCCTGATTCTGCTCCCCAAAAAGAGGATGCCACACAAAAAGGCATCAAAGAAGCAGCTAGCGAGGGAAAGACACTGGGTGCTGACGTACAGCAATCAACGGCAGTACTCAAGTCTCGATCCTCGCAGCAGCTTGCGACAACCACAGGGTCCAAGCCTATCCAGAGAACATCAGGAGAGGCCTTTCCCGCTTCCCAAAGAAGTAACTCCCCTTCCAAGGAAAAGGAAGAAGAGAGTGGCAAATCCGAGGACCTGCTGTTCCTCGACACAATCGCCTCCATTAGATCTCTATACAAGAAGGAGGCCAAAAAGGTGGACTGCAGCACGCACCAGGAAGGCAACCACCAGAAGGCAACGAAAGAAGGTAGCTGCAACGCTCTGACCGGTACTAACTCAACCCAACTGGCAGGAGCCACACTACCCTCAACTGTCTCACCTCCTACATCATCTACCGGAGGTGCGTCCCCAGGGAGGAAGCCAACACCAAGCCCCAGTGGAAAAGAAGCCCAGCAGCCTCCCAAGGGAAAGAAAGAAGCAACTCAGGGGGACGGCCACAGCCAAGATGCTAAGTCACCAGCGGACTGGCCAGCGCTATCCCCTAATACGGAGACGAATAAGGGAAACCCCATACCCTGCCAAGCCAACAATCAAGGTGCAGTGCCAGCATCCCCGCGCACCGAATCGGCAAATACCAAACATGGCGAAAAAACGGCATGGGGTCCTAAATCCCAAGAGGAACAATTAACACCCGAAGGCTACAGAGAACTGTTTTCCTCAACTTACAAGGAATATACCAAGGGGAACATCATCCTCCCCCGCCCCGGACAAGTCGAGGAATTGGAAAAAAGAGTTCTCTCTCTGGTCACTTCAGATCTCAGAACCAGGAGCCTCACGGGTGTTAATAAAGAAACGATGATTGAACTCCTTCTGGACCAGAATATTCCGGCCAAGTACGTCTGCAGAAGGAGTTATGCGATGTGGGACGTGCTGCTCCCCAGCCAAGAGGAAGCCGTCAAACTATCCAGAACAAACCGGAACTGGAAGAACATCCGCATCCAGCCGGAATACCTAAACAAGAGGCGAACCATGGTCAATGTGCTGAATGTTACATGTCACCTAGGAGCAAAACAACTGGGTGCCATACTCAGCCAGTACGGTGACGTGGAGGCAGTAACCCCGGTCAAGGGCCAACGCAACGTGTTGACAGGGGATTACAGAATACAGATGGTATTGAGCAGGGCCGAATTTGACAAAATCCCGGCAATGCTCAAGTTTGATAAGTGGACAATGTCAGTGATTGTGGAGGGAAGAAGACCACAATGCTGGCATTGTCAGGAAAAAGGCCACATGGCCAAGGACTGCCCAAAACGAGCCCCGGCCAAAGCCCCCGGAAAAACATTTAGCAAGGCAGCAACTGAGGCAGCCCCAAACAAAGCGGCGTCAACTGCTCCAACTCCACCAGCAGCAGAGGCCGGATGGTCGACGGTCACCAGGAAAGGTAAACCCACCAAAAATTTACCCAAACAAGTGGTGATCCAAGACCAGCCGGAAAAAGCAGCTAACGTTGCGGCCATGGAAGTGGAGGCACCCTCTTCCTCTGGCAAGAGGAAACTACAAGAGTCTGAGGAGGAAGAGGAGGCGTCTGAAGAAGAGGCCGGCCAACCAGCAACGACCAGCCTCATCGAGCAAAGACCAACTAACGAGGAGAGAAAGACTAGGAGGAAGAAAAGCCGGAGGTCGAAGGATGCTTCCCCGGATATGGCAGCTAACGCAACCCCCTCACCCCCTACCCCCAGTCAGCCAGAGACAGAAAATCCTTCCCCCCCAAAATCCCCCAAAAAGTCATCCCAGCAACCCACTGGAGAGACTGTTAAGGACACAAACCCCCCCCCAACCCTCCTACTCCGGACACTTCCCCAAATTCGGCCACTGCGCACACCCCGTCTTCCCTCTCTTCCCCCCAAAGAAGACCCCTGGAAAAAATCCAAGGTCCGCACAGAACGGACGAAAAAGTTTCCTTTCCTCCCAGGGGACAGGATATGTGAAACAGGCTCTCTGCTTCCAACCCCAGAATTAAAAGGGAGGCAAAAAGCGCAGTTCGAAAAGCTGCGGAACTTTGTATTCATTGGGGCGGATAGCATAACCAACCCAAGAAACTTCAAAGACGTTCCGATGCTGACAACCTTTGTTCGGGAGAACAAAGACTCCAGAACTCAAGCCCTCTGGAATATGCTAGAGGCAGCGAGGGATGCTATAAAAGGCCAGCAGCTGGTGGATATAGAGCACCCCTCGCTCAAAAAGTTAAATTTCCAATGTGAAGGGAGAATCCCCATCTATTGTCACCCATCATTTTACAGGGCGTTAAAACTAACTTTTCCCCTGGACGTGGGAGGTGTGGCTAAGGATGGACAGCCCTCAACGGATTTACTAACCGGCAGCCTTGGCCAGGCCTTCTACGTCCTTACGGCCGAGGATTTCAGACCCGTCTGTGACACTGCTTAAGGTAAGTGAACATGTCTTTGAACTTGGCCACTTTTAATGTGAGGGGCATCAGGTGTCGAAGCAAGGCCTCGCGCGTTGTGAGAGACCTGGTGTCCCTTAAGGTAGATATCGCCGCTATCCAGGAGACCCACTTTATTTGTGACGAGGATTGTCAGGTGCTGGTAAACGATTACGATGTTTACTCAGCATATGGCAATACTTATAGTCGTGGAATCTCCTTGCTAGTGAAACGCACCCTGTCAGCGTCGGTGAATGTTGTTCACGCAGGCGAGGACGGGCGGGCGCTTGTTGTTGATGTTGCTGTTAATTGTAGCGTTTTTCGGATTGTTGCTGTTTATGCTCCCAATGCTGCTGTAGAGAGGGCAACCTTTTTTCGACGGTTGGAGGGCTTCTTAGTGGATCCGGAACGGCTAGTTTTAATGGGTGATTGGAATGCAATCCTTGATCCCAGTATAGATAAGGTCGGGGGGGCTAGTGGGTCGGCGTGGTGTGACAGCACTCTGTCTGACCTGATGGCTTCGTGCGATCTCGTCGACAGATTTCGTCTTGATCATCCAGGGCGGGAGATGTGGACGTGGCATTCTGTAGTGCCTTCCCATCCAAGCACTTACTTGGATCGGATGTTAGTTAGAAGAGGAGACATAGACTTCCTATCTTGCCCCACGTTCCACTTGCTAGGACACTCGGACCATAAACTCGTTATGGCCCGTTTGAACTTAAGTGCTAGGCCTAAACTGGCCGGATACTGGAAGTTCAACAGCTCCTTGTTGGAGCTGGAGGACTACCGGTTGAAGGTCACTGAGCTAATTCAGCGGGCTTTAGTGGGGGCGGTTACAGGGAGTAAGTGGTGGGTTAGTCTTAAGGCCAAAATTAGGCGCTTCTCTGTCAAGTATAGCCAACGCCTCGCGTTAGATAAGGCTGAGGCAAAGAGGCGCTTAGAGGATAAGCTGACCCGGGCGGTGGAAGGGGGGGATCCCCTAGAGCTAGCACTAGCTAAACAAGACCTCAACCGCTTGGCTAGCGAGCGGTCTGAAGGTCAGGTAGTTAGGGCTAGGTTAAACAAAGTTTCTAACGAGGCTGTGAATGTTGACGCCGTTGAGCGTAAGGCTGCTTTAAGGCGCGGTTCGGATGGGTACATTCGTAAAGTACATAACCTGGAAGGACACGCTTTAGTATCGACTCGGGAGATCTGCGAGGGGTTTCGGGAGCATCTATCGGTGCGCTTCACCCAACTACCCAGGCTCAGGGTTGATGAGTTTGGCAGCTATTTGGCTGACTCGCCCCGCCTCACGGCGGCTCGAGCGGCTAGCTGTGATGGTCTTATTACTGAACATGAGGTCATTACTGCGTTGAAGCAGGTCGGCTATAACAAATCTCCGGGGCTTGATGGTTTACCCTACGAGTTCTACTTGAGGCTGTCGCCCATGTTGGTCCCTCTTCTGAAGGATATGTTCAACCATTGGTTTGCCCAGGGCTCCATCCCTGGACAGGTGACCAAGGGTGTGATCACATTGCTGAGGAAAGGTCAACGGCATGGCGGGAGGGAAAACTTTGATGATTTTAGGCCCTTGACTCTGCTAAACACAGAGTTAAAGATTTTGGCAAAGATTCTTGCGAATCGTTTGCAGGTTGTCATCACTGATTTGATCGAACCAGACCAGACTTATGCTGTGAAGGGGAGATCAATTCAAGACAATTTGCATTTGATACGTTCGATCATAGAGGGTACAGAAGACGACGCCGAAGCCGCGCTGATCAGTTTAGATCAGTCCAAGGCATTCGATAGGGTCGACCATCGGTTCCTAGGATCTGTGTTAGAGGCCGCCGGATTTAATCCGGACTTCCGCAAGTGGATCTTTGTTCTGTACGACAGGCCAACGGTGGCGGTGCAGATCAACGGTAAGCTATCGGAGTCATTCGCTGTCTCTCGGTCGGTGCGACAGGGTTGTCCGCTGTCGCCTCTGCTGTATGTCCTGGCGTTGGAACCCCTCCTTCGCAATTTAAGGGACGAGGCGACTACACCAGTCCTGCGCGGAATAGCTCTCCCTGGAGGCACACGAGCCAGGGTTTCCGCGTTCGCCGATGACGTCACCGTGTTCGTGTCTTGCCTCACGGACATTCAAGCGGTGGTCGAGGCGCTCGCTCGATACGAAGAAGTAACAGGGGCCATCTTCAACCGTAGCAAGTCTGCTGGCCTGCGGTTGGGGGCCTTGACCGGGGTAAACTCGCTTCCAGGTATTTTCAGCTGGACCGATGGACCGGTCCGTATTCTCGGTGTCTGGTTTGGACCGGGACTTCAGCTGGAAAAGAATTGGTCGGAAGTACAGTCTAAGGTCAAATCGTCAGTCAAGACTTGGATTGGAAGGAAATTGTCCTTGAAGGGTCGGGCGGAGGCGTGTGCTACATACGTCTTTCCGCTCATCCTTTACCGTTTGTCTGTACTTCCTCTCCCTGCAGAACGCCTAACCCGCTTACAAGGGCGCCTCGATTCACTTTTGTGGAACGAGGGTAAGCACTATGTCTGCAGAGAGGTCTGTGTTCAACGTCCGAGCGAGGGAGGCCTGAGTCAGCCCAGTCTCTTGTGTCACAGAAACGCCGAGAGATTGGCTTTCCTGGGTCGTTCGCTTGAAGGAGACGCTCCTTGGGTCCCTGTGGTTGAGAACTCGTTTCCCAATCTCAAACCCAACCCTTCGGTAGAAGGTCGTCGTAGACCGAAGGGGGAGTCCAAGTTCTTCTCCGAATGCCGGACCGCTCTTAGAGCTTTGCCGGGGACCAGTGTCCTCGATCAGCCAAGGAAGGAACTGTATCGGGATTTAGTGGAGGGGACCGCGAAGGATCCACTTTGTAGGCGGATGGGATGGTCGATGAAGGTTGTCCGTTCTCAATGGTGTTGGGCGCCGGGACGGGAGATTCTGAATAACTCGGAATTCTCCCTGACTTGGCGACTGGTCCGAAATGCGCTGCCCCTCTTCGACGAACTTTTCCGGTATAAAGAACATACCAGGCGCTTCTGTCCGTGCTGTGACGAACGCGAGCCCGAAACTATCGAGCACGCGTTTTTTAGTTGCAGCCGGATACAGCCCCTTTTAAAGTACGTCGAGGGGGTAACAGCTCGCATCGATGCCGAGTGTCTGCTCGATCTCGACGTAGGAACTTTTGTGTACAACATGGAGCCGCCGTTCCCCAGGGAGGAAAGTTTGGTTTTCCTGGCGATCCTAGCAGTAGCGCGCATGGTGATTTGGATCACGCGCCTCAAGTTGGTCCGCGAAGGGACATCTGTTCCGGATCGGGATCTGATTGTTTACTTTAAACATTTGCTTAAAGTAAAGATCAGATGCGATTGGAAGAGGTTGCCTAGAGTGGAATTTGACAAGAGGTGGGTGCACAGCACTAGTTTGTGCATCCGTCGAGGAGCCAAGTTTCAATACGTGTTCCCTCCTTAAGCATGGCACGGGCGGTGCTGGGTCCTTCGGAACCCATCCCACTTAGAATCTAGCTAAATCATCTTAAGAAGACTCTTGACTGGTGGTACAAATGAGTTCCTGTTCCTGATTTTATTTTTTGGTATTAGAGAACCTCTGAGTCTGCCCAACCCCTCTGCACCCCATCTTTGCTTTCTGATACACCCGGTCGCCCCCCCCCACTACTCAGAGGTCACCTTCCTTCCCCCTCCATCCGTTACTTTATTTTCTCCCTCCTCCATTAAGGCTTTTTCCCCAAAACCCCATTAGGGATGCCCTGCTTGTTTTCGGTTCCCCGGACAACAGTGGGGGATCTATCAACATAGAATAGTTCGGGGGGGTCTTACTAACAACCCAGTAGCTTTTATTTTTTATTTTTTGAAATGAACTTTTTTGATTAGGATCTTCCCACTCCACGAACATTTCATTTTAATAAATTCACAAACTTTTATTTTCTAATGAAATCGAACTTTATTGTATCACACATGCTTAAAAAAAAAAAAAAAAATGCACACACAACACACAGACACAATTATACAAATTGTAAATATGTTATTTTTTACACAGAACGCTGGGGGTTTTAGTTAGATTAAATTCCACAGAGCGAATGAGGTATTTTGGTAAATGTTGCCAGTCAAGAGTAAGACCATTAAGTCTTCATCATTCATCATGTCACTTTAGTCAGAAAGACCCTGTACCCTCCCCCTCCCAATTTCTTATAGGGCCTTGTGCCTAATTTTGTTGTGTTAATTTTTGTTTTTATAATTTTATATTGTAAATGCATTTTTTGACTTCAATAAAATAAATAAATAAGATCAAAGTGTAGTATCTGTTCTTAGAATTCAGCGGTCTCATGTGTAAGTAAACAAACGCTGATTAACTCATATTATCCCGCCCACCTTCCTCCCTTTTAAATAGAATCAGGTCATAGTGTAACTAATATAAAAAGAAAATGGCCATTTGTTTTTGTTTTGTTTTGTGCAAACAGGCATAAGTCATTTGGACGAAAATAAGGAAGTGGTCATGCCTGGCATGTGTAGCTTTTGAGCAATCCCAAGTAGTCACCCATCTTAGAATGACCAGACTACATATTGCTTAACTTTAGTGATCTGCATAAGCCATTTGGTCGAATAATAAAAATTACTCGGCAGGAAGTCTTAAAACATAGTAAAACGATTCTCATTTCCTTTCTACACCTCTCTCTATCTCTCTCTCTCTTTCTTTCTCCCCCTCTCTCTGTCTTTCTACCTCTCTCTCTCGATTTCTCATAAACAAAGATGGAAAGAAAATGGCCGTATGAAAAAAAAACAAATAATCTTAGCTAATGTATCGTCTCAAACCTAATTTAATAAGCGTATTTTTTTTTGTTCTGGAATGTTTTGCTCGTAATGTTTAGTTTAACTATCGTATCTAACTAGTTTTAACCTGCTAATAACTTTGGTAAAGTTGTCATAACGTCTAAATTAATATTTTTATTTGTATGGTACTTCGCATTTTTTGCCGATAAGAATCTGTTAATAAAAACATTGAATTCAGACATCACCATTACTGAGTGGTGACGTCATGTCACGTGACATGACTAAGCGTTTTTTTTTAAATTTCGTACGAATATCATTAGATCATCACATTACTACTACTTAAATACATAGGAAAAACGAAAAATGTCACTTTTTTGGGGAGCCCCCCTGCAGAAAAAACACCCAGCTAACACCCTTAGACTGATCCTAATGGGCCAAAAATTCGATATTTGTCGTCCGGGGGGCTTCAATATGATACCAAGTTTGTGAATTTTTGTTCTGTGCGTCGAAAGTTTTTAGCGAACACACAAACACACATACATACATACATACACACATTTTTGCTTTTATATATATAGATTACTGTTTGATTTTTCTTTTATATGTATGTGTGCATGTGTGTACTTATATGCATATGTATTTAAGGCTGACATGGTGCCTTCTCATTGGCTGTATCTTCTCCTTTGTCCTCCTCTTCCCTGTGTATGCATATCTCCTTCATTCTACTGAGGAAGGCCAAAGGTACGGTTGAAATTATGTTCTTGTAAAAAACGTTTTTAATTTTTTTTTTATAACATTTTTTTATTCTTGCATGTCACTTATAGAAAAGTAATAAAGAAAAGTTATAAACTTTTATGCTTCTCATATTCATTTTTTACACATTTTCATATATATATATATATGAAAAAAAAATATATATACAGACTTATATAAAAATCATATGAACCTTAGTTATTCAGAGAGACAATATTTATTTTCAAAAAACAGTTTGTACCCATTTCAAAAACATGTATATTTATAACATACGAAATATAAGAAATATTCATGAACAGGCTTCATCAGTGTATAATATCCCATAGTCAGGCCAAAAAAGGGAAATCTTATTTAACTCTGTATATAATTGCAAGATGAATAACATGAACCTAGCCTTTAACTTCATATTACCATTTTTATCTTATTTATTTTAAAAATCAAATCAAATTTTTATTGATGATTGTAGTGTGGATACCTCACAAAAGAAAAAATTAAATTCCCGTTGGATTGTGTTTGATCTTGGTATAGGCTCTTACGTTTTTAATTTCAATCATGGGAAGTGATAATTGGAATTAGTAATTGTACTCTAGTTACCCCCAGATCGAATTGGCAAAAAATTTGAATTTTGAAAATTTTAATCCTTATTAAAACAATTTGAATTGTCTGTCTACATAGAGCAGATCGTTCTTTGTCAGAATGAGGTGTAGTTCGGGTTTTCTACGCTGACTTTATATGACACTTTGTTGCTGCCATGGGGCTGAGAGATGCACATACATAAAAGACAGTCTTTTTTCAGCTCTATTTTTTATACCAGTTGAAACAGTATTCTTGATGCTTTTTGATTCTAGTGTTTGATTCACAAAGAATTCAACCCTTTTTATTGAATTAGGCATAGTTTGATTCTGTCCTAACAAGTAATCAATCCAGACTTTAGAGAAAGAGAGATTATCACCAATTGCTTTTTTTTCTAATCTGCATTTTTTTTTAATGAAATCACAATGAGGAAGTGTCATCTGCATCTGGCAAAAATTACATCATTGCTTTCAGCCTTGAGAGACAATGGATACCCGCTGTAAGGGTGGTTGCACATCTAATTATGAAGCAAGGGTTTGGTAATTCCTAATCACACCTCTCCTTAATCAGCACTACTTGATTCCAGTGGCAAAGAAAGGTCCAGTACGACTGGACACAATGCCAAAATAAGCAGAGAGCACACAAAGCACCTAACATTCTCAAATTACTTACATAGAAATATAGTGATAAGCAAAAAAAAAAGCTAGATTTTTTTAGTGCAATTTAAAAAAAAATCAGTTTTAAACCATGTAAAACATATGGACACACAATTTGATAAAAGAGCAAAATTTCATTTAGACTTTTTTTGCAAAGGACAAGTTAAGCCCATTTTTCTTTAAAATGGGAATGTTTTTATTTACATAGAGATGCATAATTTCATGCACATATGGTTAAAAAATAAATCGCCTGTAACTAATGATAATAATCTCACTTGAAGTAATCTGGAAAAATATCTTATATATATTACATAAGGGTAGAATAGCACATTTATAAAAAGAAAAAATTAAATTTTGTTTATATCCAGTATATCTGATAGTATAGATGCAGCACTCTTTTTAGATACAAATATTTGATTTTAATGTCTACCACAGTAGCTGACTTGATTTTTTGAGTTACACAGATGCAGCTGCTAGCAGCACACACAGTTTCTCTATGGCTCATCTTGATATGCATACTTCTGACTAACCCAACAGGTAGCAAAATCCCACCACTTCGTTGTTGAGGTCCCTAGATGCTGGAAAGCCTTCTACTCTAATATTTTCTTCCCTCCATCTGCTAGACTTTGGAATTCTCTCTGTTTCCTGCTTCCTTGATTGTACTAACCCACAAAAGTTTGAATGTAATGTGAAAAAACATTCTGCTGTCTGTTGGACATTATTTCAACTAGTAACCTCTTATGTTCCAATTAGCAATGTGTCTTGTTTGGCATAAAAAATATTTTTCGTATTATTTGGATTCTTCGGAAGTAAATCTTTTTATGTTTCTAAATTTCTGATATGAGGATTAGTTATTCTATTCAGTCTACTGTTCTCATCTGTCATTTGCACGTTTCAGTCAATGTAACCTCTGATCTTCTTCAGGTGTGTCAAGCTCAGAAACTGAACAAGATCAGAGGTTCCATCAACTGAAATATGAAAATTAGTGTTGGGACGATTCCTAAATTTTTTCCGATTCCGATTCCAGGAAAATGTTGATTAACGATTCCGATACCGACTCCGATTCTGATTCCTGTGGAATTGTTGTTTTGAAATATACTATTATATAATCGAAAGTTTTTGTGTAGCGAAAAAATTTGGTACAGCAAAAAAGTGGAAATACAATTAACAAAATTTCGAAAACAATTTGATTTTTTTCGTAAAATTTCTTTCATTGAAGATGAAAGTCAAAGCAAATATTTTAACCATGAATTAAACATGCACCATGAAATTAATAACGATCAATTTCAGGAGTTATTTTATATATTAAAAAATATAAAGAAAAAGAGCGGAGGTACATGAAGTACAGACCATACTATAGTGAAATACGTATCGGCTCCGATGTTGTACGTTGTTCGGCTGAGGGAGAAATTATTATTTTTACAAGGAAAGAATTTTTGCATATGTCACCTAGTTTTTTTTTTTTTTAATTTATTTTGGCTTGAAATTTACAAATGATTTTTGTTATGATTTTATCTGTTTTTTTTTTTGCATGGATATTTTTTTTTTACCGGAGTTTATATAATTATTAACAGGAAAATTGGTGAAAGTTAAAATGGAATCTGCGCTAATTGTAAAAATATTTTTCAAGTTTAATTATGTTCACGGGACTATAAATAATTCACAAAATTTTGTGGATCTGCTTACTGGTGTTTGCACCAACAATATTGAAGCCTACTGGTCTCGTATTAAAAGAAGACTGACATACATATCGGGATCAGTAGGAGCAATGAAAAATGGTCTCATGTCGATGAGGCCATGTATAGAGAGCCTTATAACATGAAAAGTGAAAAAATATTAGATAATTTTGAAACATATTTAGAGCATGTTCATGAAAAATGTGGTAATTAAAAATTCCAATAAGCTTTCGGAAAAAAACATGTTTTGAACAATTGCCATACTAGTGGGTAATTGTTACAGCTTTACCTTATGTGCTACAAAAAAAAAAAAAAAAATTCCTATCTTTTTTTTCTCTCCTGCTTTCCCTGTCTGTCCTGCTCTAACCAAGTCTGTCGACCTGTTCCACTAATCTCAAATCCTCAACATGAAATATCTCCAGAAAAAAATCACGAATAAACCTAGAACCCCATCCTCCAACGTAGACCCCTACTACCATGTCTCCTTCTCCAACATCAGGGGTCTACGTTCCAACCTTCCAGAGGTTGAAACCCAATTACAGGAGATGAAACCGGACATATTCTTTCTAAGTGAAACTGGAATAGGGCCGACCACTTCCCTAGACGAATTCCTAATTAAAAGATACTCTAACTTAATATCTAAATCTGACCCGCATATTCGCCATGGGCATGGAATATGTACCTACATTAAAAATGGCTTCCCATGTGGTAGGGATATCTCCAGTGAAGAACCTAATTATATGTGCTTCCGGGTTGCACTTGCTTACACCACCGCATTTTATTCTTACCCTCTATCGGCCCCATAACAGCGAAGTTACTATCTTTAACAGTATATCTGAGAAAATTCACCACATCCTGTCTGCTCATCCTTCGGCTAACATCCACATTTATGGTGACTTCAATGTCCACAATGTGGAATGGCTGACCCACTCGAACAAGACAGATGATGAGGAGAGGTTCTGTCATGATTTCGCCATTGCCTATGACCTCACTCAGATTGTTCACAAATCCACCCGTGTGCCCGATACTTCTGGTCAGTACGCTAGCCTTCTAAACCTTTTTCTTACAACTTCTTCTGAGCTATGTTCATGTTCCGTTCTGTCCCCTCTGGGATCTTCCGACCACTCGGTTGTATCAGTTAAGATAAAAACGAAATGCAATAAGTCTTCAGACGTAGCTCTCCACCATATGGTGTATCGATAATCTACGGCTGACTGGGATAGCTTCCCTACATTTATATCTGATCTACCCCTTCATTCCATGTTTAAAAAGGATGTGTCCTCCATAGTATCAGACCTGACTGAATGGCTAATTGTAGGTATAGACCGATTCATACCATCCAAAAAATTCCAACAAAAACCTAACAGCCAGCCGTGGTTCTCCCCAGAATGTGCTGCTGCCATCACGCACAGAAATCACTTTTTCCATAGCTACCAAAGTAATAAAAATGCAAGAGAACTATATGCTCAGTCCGTTAAATCCAAAGTTGCTGAACAGTGGCTTGGTTCCTACCAGTTTTGGCAAATGATAGAACAGAAGCGTGCATTCTTTCCCAACCATCATCAATGGACCTGAGGTCATCTCGTCAACATCCGACAAGGCCAAACTATTTGCCAAGAACTTTGCAGCTAATTCTACCCTATGCGATGAAGGCCACCAACTCCCCATATTTCCTCCTATAACAGACAACACGCTATGCAACATACAAATATCTGTGCGTGAGGTTGCTAATCTAATCAAGAACCTTGATTCCAGTAAAGCAACTGGCCCTGACGGCATTCCAATTATAGTGCTGAAAAAGCTTCAACCAGAACTTACTCCCATACTTACAAAACTGTTTCAGCGTTACCTTAAAGAGAAGTGCTTTCCAACACCCTGGAAAACCTCATCAGTATGCCCTGTATTTAAGAATTCAGGTGATAAGTCATCCCCCTCTCAGTACAGACCAATAAGTCTCCTTTGAATCATGAGTAAGTTGCTGGAATCCATATTAAATAGAGAAGTAGTTAACCACCTCAACAGAAATAACCTTCTTAGTGACATACAATATGGTTTACGTTCTGCTAGACCTACAGCAGATGTGATAAAAGTTATATCTCATAGGATTAGTGAATCTCTTAACAAAGGCTTCCTCTCTAGGGCAATTGCTCTTGACATATCAAAAGCCTTCGATAAAGTATGGCATAAGGGCCTACTTACCAAGATTTCCAGCTACGGTATAGCTGGAAATGTTTTCTCGATCATTAAATCATTTCTCTCTGATAGGCTCATAAGAGTAGTTGTTGATGGGCAGAAATCAGAGGCCCTCAGTATTAATGTTGGAGTCCCTCAGATGTCCATCCTGAGCCCAACTCTCTTCCTGATCTACATCAATGATCTCCCAAAACACATACTTAAATCATTCGTTGACATCTATGCTGATGACACAACCATCTACGGCAACACATAAATGATAAATGACAAAGTTCTCTCTAATTCTCTCTTCTCTGATCTCGAGCGCGTGGTACAGTGGGGAAAGTGGTGGCTGGTTACTTTTAATGCATCTAAAATCAAGCGCCTATCTTTATATCATCAACGCTCTGATCCCCATTTGGCATCAATTGAAATGGACGGCTCTCGACTAGGGGAAGCTCCATGCTTTGATAAGCTTCTGGGCTTGACCTGAAATGGAATACGTACATCAAGTCTGTTGCCAAGGTTGTTGGAAAAATGGTGGGATCCTTCTACTGCTCCAGAAGATATCTCACTACTGATGCAATTCTCTATCTATAAAAGCCAAGTACGTCCAAGGATGGAGTACTGCTGCCACATCTGGGCAGGAGCTGCTAAAAACACTATCCTGCCTTGACAGAGTACAAAATAGGCTTCGTGGCTTAGTGGGGGATGCCCTTTTCTCTTCCCTGCAACCTCTCTCCCACAGGAGAGACGTTGCGAGCCTGTCTTTGTTTTATCGTTACTTCCATGGCAAGTGCTCGTCTGAGCTCCAATCCCTGGTCCCCCCTCGCCGATCTTTCACGAAAAACACCCGTCTAGCTGAAACCACTGTCAAAAATGTTCCTCACTTTTTAACTGTGCCAAAACCAAGACATAGATTCCATGAACAAAGCTTCTTTATTAGAAATGCACGCCTGTAGAACTCTGTTCCATCTGCCTGTTTCTCACCTGACTACAACCTGGATGTCTTCAAGTCCAATATAAACAAATTCCTGATGAACCGCCTCCTTAAGTAGACACTTTATCAAATCTCAACACTAACATACTGTACACGCAATAACCCTTATCCCTGATAAGTGGTGACCACCTTGTAAAAAAAAAAAAAAAATTAAAGTCTTTATTTTTGAATAAAAAATAATTATTAAAACAAAAACAGTAGTGTTCTCGTCAAGTAGTTTTTATTTCAATCAAGAAAATAAAAAGTACTCATGCACTTATTGAGCCGTGCTGAAATGATGACATTATTTAGAAAGCCATTCTTAACATGGGGACGAGAGGGTGTTGTGTACCTATTCTGTACCTATTGTACCTAACAATTTAATAAAAACAGGTATCGTAAAACCTTAATTAAACTTAAAAGTACTATTTTAAAAAAAAGCGCGGATCAATAAGTGCACTAGCACCAAATAACATTTCAATGTGTTTCGATTTACGACATTCCATGAGAGATACGTACTCGCTAAAGCTTTTTGTTTATGTTTGTTTATCACCACAAGTGCTAATTTTGACTTTCACCAATTTTCCTTTACAATTAGAAACTCTTCAAACATTGGGCGGGCTACTTAAACCATTTTAAAAAAATAAAATAACGGTAACATAAGTGCATAAGCACCAAATCTTTTGTTTTGTTTTGCTTTCATTTTGTTTGTTTGTTAAATCCGGCAAATAAATAAATAAATAAAAATAACAAAAGAATACAAAAACAATAATAAGAAAAGAGTATCATAAAACTTTAATTAAACTTGAAAATAATATTTAAAAATAGCGCATATTCCATTTTGATTTTCACCAATTTTCCTGTTAATAATTACATAAACTCTAATGCAAAAAAAAATATCCATCCAAAAAAAAAAACAAAAAAAAAAAAACAGATAAAATCATAACAAAAATCAGTGAAGCTTAGATAAGTAGGTCCCGCAAACGAGCCTCATTCTGATATTCGGAAAATTTAGGTTAACAACCAGTGAAGTTCCTGAAAAGTAACCCTTTTGAATGAAGATGGATATAAACAATAATTTTTAAATTAATTTCTTAATTTTACTCAAAAACAAAACATAAACATATATAACCAAAATATTTTAGAAAATAATTTTTTGATTTTAAATAAAAATTGATTGTAAAGAATTTAAAAAAAAATAATTATTGAAAAATATTGCAAAGTGTTTATATAGCTGGTTCTCTGGGATAAAAGGGGCGCCTGAACCCCCCCCCCCTTCCAAAACGAAAAAAGCTTTAGTGCTTTTACTATTTTAAAGCGCCTTTTTTTTTTTCCTTTTTTTTTTTAAGTTTGAAACACAAGTATTGGCTAGTTAACTTAGAACAACAAGTGTGCATGGCGGAAATTCTTCAGAATTTAAATCTATTGTAATGCTTTTATGGTGGTCGAAAAACGTTTTTCAGTCGCCATATTACTTCCTATTTACTTGCCTCCTCACGAGGGCAGAGTTAGACACAAGGTCGATTTGTAATGCAGAGAAGCATTTATTACTACAGAAACAAAATGGTGAAATATAAAAGCAAGTTAAATTTTTTTTTTAATTCAAAGAATTAAAGAAAGAAAAAAATTCAAGGAAATTTCGAAACTCATTAAGATAAATAAAGATTACCTTTAAAGTAATAAAATTCTTGTACATCATATTAAATATGTCATGAAAAGTTCTATGACGTTTTTATCAGAAATTTTTGAGAGCATTAATCTCACTTCAAACAAACAGTTCAACTTAAAAATATAAGAGAATTGTAATGAAAGAATTGTAAATCTAAGGTATTTTTTAATGATGCGATTCCGCCCCACCCCCCAAATACAGGATTCTACGATTAACGATTCTGATTAATCGTCCCAGCACTAATGAAAATGACACCTAAGACAAGAACAGCAGTCTGAAGAATTCAAATAATAGAATAACCAATCCTCATATCAGAAATTCAGAAACATAAAAAGATTTTTTTTTTAATCTAAATTTTATCAAAAAAACCTCTAAAATAATAAAGTTATCCCAAGTTGAAATTGAAAAGAACATGACTATATTTACTCATTTTCATCCACTTTCAACTGGTTTATGCTACCTACTTGTACTGTTATTTGCTTATTACCTTATTCTGATATACATCAACACATTCTGGCAGAAATTTATCTTTTTCCTTTAAGTGAAAAGATAAATTTCACAAATTTTCACATTACTTGTATATGGAATCTAGTAGAATTCCCATGAAGAAGAAGAACTTACGTGATAAATTTGATTAGACAGAATGACGCCTGTCTTAAAATCCCAAGCCATGATATTACGGTCGGCAGAATCTCTGCTTACAATATCACAACAACTGAAGATTTTGTCACCATCACGGGAGAACAACAAGTCTTGAATCTATGAAAATAAATAAAAAATGCACAAGGTGTAAATTTCAAGCGAAAATGAGATTTTTGTCAAGAATGGTGGTTCCTCAAAGAAATGTCCTGTGAGAGGGATTTGTTCATTTGAAGTAGCTGATTGGGACTTGCTACAAATCGAGTAATTATCTGGTGAGTTGCCTTACTGAATGAGTGTTCATGGTTGAAGCTACAGGGTGGAACGATAAATTTGTCGCCTTAAAGAAAACAATACTACAGCTTCATTTTAAAACTTTTATTGAAAAAAATCAACTTAGGTAACTTAATTATGTAGTAGAGCTGACATCTATTCAATATAGCCACCTTCAACCTCAATCACCGTCTCGATACGGGTCTGGGACTGAGAGCACGCCTTTTCCACAAGTGCCAGGGGGAGTTTGACGAATACTCAGCGGATGGCAGCAATCAGACTGGCTTTGGTGTTGTGGGAAGTCATGTTGGTAATGTTCTTAACATATGACCAAACGAAGTAGTCCAGCGGATTCAGCTCGGGGGAGAAAGTGGGGGCCAGTAAGAGATGGATACAAAGTCATAGCATTTCTTCTGAAGCCAAGACTGGGTCTCTTTGGATCTGTGGGCCAGTGCTGAATCCTACTGCCACACCTAGGGTGTGACAGCGGCCACCTGATTGCACCAGCTGATCATCACACTCTTCAGCACATCCAGGTACACTTTGGTGTTAACTTTTAAGCTGACTTGAAAATGTGAGGTGGCATGATGTGACCCTCACTTGAAACCCTAACCGTGGATGAAAAACTTCATGAGCTGTGCCCTCAAGCGCTGAACCGTCCAGATTTGCATTTTGAGAGTGCTGGTAGTGGTTCTGTTGTTATAACTTGGATAAGTAGAGAGCAGCATATCTTCGATCTCGACTGTTAAACATTGTTTCACTTTCAGACATGATAGAAAGCTCCTATCACTATCACTGTCTTTTGTGTAGAAATTTGTTTCCTTTTATGTCATATATGATCTGTCCAAGTTTTTTGGTTACAATTTCTTCTTCCCAATAATTCTTCCAGACCTAAATTTCCTGAAAAAAACTTAATCTGGTTTATAGAATTTAATCATTTGTTTTTCTTCTTTTGATTATTTCTTTGCCAGAATAGACAACAGCCTATCAAACATAGAGCCTATTTTTCTTGCAAACATTAATTATGCAGGTGATAAACATGATGTCATATTCAGATTTGGTGTGGTTTTGTCACCTGCCAAAAATTTCTGAATATCTCTTTCATTTGTGTTTACATCTTGATTCTTCTTCAGAGCTTGTTAAAATATGTCCAAAACTTTTTCTGCCTGTCCGTTTGATTTTGGATGGTATACATGCATTGTCATGTGCTCAATGGACAATGATTTACAGAATTATTTAAATTCTCTTTTTATGAAATGGGTTCCATTGTCATTGACTAGAGTTTTTAGGAGTCCAAAACAACTAAAAATTTTGTTAAGTGCATTTATTGTATTTGTTGCAATCAGATATTTGCACTTAATAATTTCTGGCCACTTAGTAAAACTGTCCACAATAATTAAGTAATATGATCCATTTATGGGCCCTGCATAGTTCATATGCGATCAAGTTGATGAGACATCTGGCTTTGGCCATGGTCGAATCTTTACCAGTAGATCTCTTGCTGCTAGTTGGTATCCTCTGCACTATTTTATCAAATTTTCTGTGTCTATATTTCTAAAACTTCTCATTAAAGATTTCATTTGTGAAGTTCCTAAAAATCCCATGTAACATTCTTTAAGAATTTTCTTTTGCAGAGTAGCTGGCATTACTACTCTATTTAGTAATATATAGTAATAACTGTTCGCATATTGAAAAGGATGACACACTATTTCCTTTTTTAGTTTTCTTGTTCAACAAAGAATTGCCTTTTCATTTTCTGATAAAATTATATATTTCTTCACTGCTTTTTTCACATATTTTAGTATAACCGGAAGTTCTTTAATGGTATTGCATAACAGACCTGGCAATTTACTTTCATCTTTTGGTGCTGCTATTACTGTTTCAATATATATTTCATGTTCTTCAATATGGTGAATAATATTCAGATATATAATATTCAATATTGATAAATCATTGGTATGGCCCATCTTCTTTGAAGATACATATTCTATTCTAAAATTATAATTCAACAGAATTATACCCCAACACTATAGTTGATTTGCTGTGTGAGTTGGTATACCTTTTCTTGAACCAAATATTGTTATTAGTTGTTTGTGGTCTGTTTGCAGAATAAATTTTGTTCTATATAGAAACCTGTGAAATGTTTTTATAAAATAAATTATTGCTAAACTCTTCCAATTTGACTGTAATTTCATTCCATGGACAGTAACATTCTCGAAGCATGTACTTCATAGATCTGTCTTAAAATTTGTGAAGCAGTACCGCACACAGTCTCTCCCTATTAGCATTTGCTGCTACCATGATTTTCCTTTTTGGATTGAAATGTGTTAACAATAGTTCTACTAACAGCTTTTTATTTTTTTTAAAAGCATGTTCATATTCTTCTGAATATATCAATTTTGTACCCTTTTTTTACCAAATTATTTAATGGAGCTCCCATATCATATACATTTAGGATGTATATGCTATAATAACTTACTAATTCCAAGAAAGCCTGGAGTTTAGCAAAGTTACCAGGTGCGGGAAAGTTCTTTATAGCATTTTCTGGGTCTGGTTTTCTTCCTTTACTGTCAATAATTTGCCCTAAATATTTTATCTTTTTTAGAAAGCACTCACATTTTTCAGCACTCAGTTTGAACCCATATTCTTCAATTCTCTGAAATAACTGCTCTAATATGGGCTTTGTGTATCATCTCATTTTCGCTTTTAATCAAAATATCATCTAAATATGCGATTGCATATTCCATAGCAGCCTACGTTGTGTCCATTATTTGCTGGAATATGCTTGGAGATAACTTCAATCCAAAAGGGAGATGATTCAATTTTAAAATTTTATGCGTGTTTATTGTCAGGTATTTTAAACATTCTTCACTAACTTTAACCTGAAGGTAAACTTCAGACAAATCCAACTTTGAAACACACTACATCTATTTAATTTAGTGAATATATCTTCTAGAGATGGGAGACGATATGCATCTTTAAAACAGTTATTAATTCTGTCAAAAATCAGCACATACTTCCCCTTATTCCTTTTCTTGAAATAACATGTGCCCCTACCATTTCTACAATGCCATTTTGACTTTTTAGGAAACACAAAAGTTCAGACATTTTTGTGTTAATTTTTCTCAAATATTTGTATTACGTTGTAAATAAATTTCTTAATTAATAATTTGCATATTTTATCGAACTTATTTTATGAACTATGAATTTAGCATATTTCTTTACTTGTTACATTCATTTGGGCGTTATGTAATATTTTTATCAATATATATTTGTAATATATATATGGAGAGAGAGACTAAAGAAGCTTTGAATAAAAAAATGCAAAAATAAAAATAAAGAATGCAGTTTAAATTCCTGGGGAAAAAAAAAAATATTAACTTTAACCTATCGCAGACTAAGCACCTACATATATATATATATATATATATATATATATATATATATATATATATATATATATATATTCCATCTTCTTTAATACTGTGAATAAAAACCCTGTGTACCTAGTAAGAATGGACTACCCTTGTTGAGTTGCTTGTAAGAATTTAGCTTAGCTTTAAACTGTACGAAAATATTTTAGCTTAGCTTTAAACCGTATAGAAAATATTTTTCCCACTTTTTCACATTTTACCAGGAGAAATGAAAAAAATACAAAACATGGGTTACTTTTATATGGTGTTGTTTGAGATACTTCAGCAGATTAATATTACTCCTATTCAACTTATCAGGCAGTGTGATGATGTATGGAAGTGATATATGTCTAGTGCGGGTTGAAAGCATGCCTTTCACAGAGAGAAATGATAGGAGAATGACATGATGGAGGTGTAATGTGAACCTTGAAAACAGTTTTAGATCTGATTACTTTAGAGGAGAATTAACTCTAGACAGTATAGGGAGATATGTGCAAATCAGGAAACTTGGATTGTTTGGCCATATTAGCAGGATAGATGTGAATAGTTGTAGAACAGTTAAGGTAGTAGGTTCAATTAACTTAACCAAGAAAAACATGGGGGAGGGGGAATAAATCTGACTAGAGATAGGCTAGTTTGGAAGCCATCCAATACATGCCAGCATGTAAAATGGATGATATTGAGTGGAAACTTTGCTCTACACAATGATAGAAATATACTTTTTTTAGAAATTAAATTTCTCTAGTATTTTATTCATTATAGTTGAAATCAACTAGGAAATTTTTTATGAAAATTTATTAAAAATTCTATGTCTAGTGAAACTGAACAACCTTTTTTTATAAGATGGAATGATTTTTTAAAATTTTAATAGAAGATTGCATAACACAAATGTTGAAAAACAGGATGAAAGTTTGTAGTTAAAAAAAGTAGAATTAAACACATTTGTTAATAAAATAGTTACATTACAAATAAATATGAAAAAGCAAAACAAAAATGCTAATCATCATATAAAAAAAATTATATCATAAAAGAGGAAAAATTACTGATCTTTGGATTGTAAGCTAAATTTTATGGAAATTTCATATCTTTTAACCATTTTTGCTGCATAAACTTTTGGATTCTTAATATAAATGCTAATAGAGCCAGGAGAATTAATTGAAATTTTCTAGCAATCAATGTTGATAATATCATTGGGTCTTGTTCTCAAATATTATAAGATGTAACAAAAAAAAAAAAGAAATAAAATGATGTTATGAATATGACAGAATTTCTCATTCAAATCCTAGGCATTGCCAAGTCTTCCTGGAAGACTCTATTTATATAAAGTTAGGTATGTATATGTCTATATTGTTATGAACACTACTCCGTTGGGGATCCGATGAAGCATAGTTACATAACAATAATAAAAAAAGAAAAGTCACTGGTTTCTCTATATTACATCAGACAAAAGGGAGAGGGTACACTCTTTCAAACCCATAATAAAAATGTAAAATAAGGCAGATGAAAAACACAGTGGGAAAATGGAACACAAACAAAAATTTTAAAATTTTAAGTAATTTTATTATTGAGAAAACAATATGGGGAGGAAAAGATAGCAAAAAAAAGGATTAAAAAAAACAAATTGTGGAGATGGGAAATCATGCAAATATCTAAAAATGTCAAGCGGAAAATATATCGATAAACAAAAAGGCAAAACAAAAAGAAACATATAAATTTGTTGCACGAGAGAGAGAGGGGGGAGGGGAGAAGCTAGACTTACAGTTTATTCTGTTTTTTTTTATGTGAGATTTCAATTGTTTGTATCTTGTGGCATTTTTGTGTTCAATTTACATCTTTTCTATCATATTCCTTTTATCTGCAGCCTTTACGTTGACAAATGTTGTTATTTTAGTTTTTCGTCCTGGGCATGTTTGTTAGCCTTGCTTCATTGTGTTCACATCTACAACTCTGGGATACACTTGTCCTCATCTCTTTTCGCTTCCAATCTGCATCATCAAATTCAATCTTCTACTCGACCTTCAGTTCATATTGACAAATTTCGCTTTTCAAATTCACCATTCATCGTTTGACGAAAGCAATCTTTCTGACACCATGATCTCTTACCAAGACCAATTCAAATGCTGATATATCATTTTTTTCAAGTCATTTTTTTCTTTTTGTCATTTTGTTAATCTCTTTTCTTTTTTGTTTCTTTATTTTGTCTACTGAAAATGCATCAACAAGTTTGTTCATTTAGTTTTTCATTGTATTCCATGAGCATGAAAGCTAGGGCCTTCTTTTTTGTCACTGCTCAGAACAAGATTCATTTTCCATCCTGCTTGCTAAGAAGTGCCAAAAAAACGTTATTCCTCTTTTCTTTCTTTTCTCTTCTTCCTCTGTCTTCATATTCTACTCCACTTTCCTTTTTCTGTTTGTCTTTTCGCAGTAAAAAACAAATGCGAGAGAGGTCAGCTGAGTGTTAATTATTCGGGTTCGACCAGGGCAATCCATCTAGACATTTCAAAGTTTGGGGTGGGTGTCGTAACATGCCTCGCCCGTTTGTTTAGTCTTTTTCTTTACTCTCTCTAATCCTTCTTTCTCTTTTACAGCTACAATTAATAAAACAGAAAAAAAAACACGATATGTTTTCACTCAGCTTAAAAATAAAAATTTAAACTTCTTTTTAAAATACATAATCCAATGTTGTGATTATGTAATAATATATGTACAGGATTCACTCACTCTTAAACTAATTTATTGATCAGTATAAATTCTGAAACACAGTTGTAAGGTGGAAGGTGTTGTAATGTGGGTTACATTTAGTTTAATTCACTTTTATGGTAAATGAACAGAAAGAAGATAAAAGTTTTTCATGGAATTTCAGACACCTTCAATTTTTGTGAAGCTTAAACAATAGATATTAATAAATATTCCCCATACTTCAGGTTCTTTAATGTATTTTTCAAAGGTTTTAGGGCACAACCTCCCATTTTAGAATTCAAATATAGCAGATTTCTGTTAAATATGATCCATTATTAGACACTTATCTCTGAATTTTGATTTTTTTCTTAAGAACCCTTAACATGTCTTAAATTTTAAATATTTTCTAGAATGACTAGAATAAATAAAAAATTTTTTTATTTTGATAAAAATTGGAATAAAGACTAGATATATGGTTTAGTATGAATTAGTTAAGTTTCATAGGGGGCATAAAAGTGGTGCAAAACTGTTTAGGGAATTCATTTTACCAATCCTGGAAAGAGTATTATTTGTGTATGTTAAAAACCCCAAATCAAAATTTAAAAACCAAACATTTTTGCGATTCATATTTGATTTTCTTGCTATACGCTGAGGTGGTTCTATTTTTATCGCAATCTCATTTTGTGAACACATACTTCTTGTTTAAGTAGATATTACTGAATGATTCCATAACTTAACAGAAAGAAGGTATTTGGGGGCATGTTGGATGAATGTGCTCTGTGAGTGCCGTTTTGTTTTTGTTTTCAAATTTCAAATAGAGAAAAAAATATACAACTTACAGTTCCCAACTTGTCCTTGTAAGAATATTCAAGGATAGGATCTTGGGGAGTTCTTGTGTCCCAAGTGTAAAGAACATTTGGCTTGCTAGTTAGGAGAAGGTGAGGATTGACTGGGTGATAACGAGCGCAGGACACATAATCCGAATGATCAAAGATATGCAGCATAGTACCTGATGATGATTAAAGCAAAACACATTAAAATTATACAAAAAGCAAAAAAGTCAACTTTTTGTTTACCTGTGCTGGAGGGCTGTTTAAACTATATTTAAGCACCGGTATATCAATATAGGTGTATAGCTGAAAGAGGACAAGGAAATGAAGGCGAGAATAGGCAGAGAAGAGAAAGAAATATCAGTGCATGTTGGAAATATTAATTTATAAAATAAAGGAAATCTATCTAAAAAATGAATTTAATTTCTTTGTTTTTATATATTTCAGTTGTTCATTTTATATTGTTTCTGTTGTATATAACACATAATTGTCAATAACATAATCCCAGATGGAGTTGAAAGCAATTTCGATTTCTTTAGAATTTGTGAAAAGTTTATTGAAACTTATTTGAATGATGTTTACATTTTTCTTCATTTCATAAAACAAAAATAAAATGTAAGAAAGAATATCTCTGTGAAAAATATATTTTTTAAGTTTTAACATTTAAACAATTATTTTCATTGGTATTTTTTTAGATTCAGTTTGGTTTCGATTTCGTTTTATAGTTGTCTGTGAGAACATTTTTTAATGAACAGTTTTTTATTACTTAACATCATATTTCAAATGATATTTTTAACTATTTTTCAATACAAAAATTGTAAACATGATTATATTTGAAGTCATTTTTTCCTAAACACCTCTGAACTAACAATCTGTCTCCACATAGGCAATGCTTAGTGAATATATACTTGAATATTTTCCGGGGAGTACAGAATTTTATAACGGCTAAATACAGACCAAAAGCATAATGAATTTAAAAAATAAAAAATGAATATAAAGGTTAGCTAACCAAGTTTTGTTCCTCACTTATCAAAGCTAAATTGAGGAAAATACGATTAAAACAAACAAAAAAATGTCATGAATATGGCGGGGGTAGGGAAGAAAAAAAAAACAGAAATAAACGGAGGAAACATTACATAAGTCCTAGAAGATTTTCTTTTTGCTTGCAAAGAGAAGGTCTCAAAGACTTAATAAAAAGAGTCTCTAAAATTTTCAAATGATAGGGAGAGTGCGACTTACTAAGGATCGTAAACATGTCAGTACTGAAATTCGTGGCACATGCATGGTTATTTATAAGATGGTCGCAAATCGCAGAATCATACGTATCACTCAGAACATCCGAGGGTGAAAAATTTGCATAACGAATCTTTGAAGGCACATGCTGTTTCAAACGAAAATCTAATCTTTGCGATGTTCACCCAACATAGTGCGCACTGCAACTACATTTAAATAAATAAATAACAGAATTATTATGGTGGGGGGAAGAACATCTTTGCGAATAGACGGCGACATAGGCCTAGTTGAAAAAACAACACGCGGGTTCGATGCAAAATAACACCATTGCACAGACAAAGAAATTTACTTAGCAAATCGGTCACTAATGTTACCTAGCCAAGGTAGACGTAGGTACACAGGACATCTATTAGCTATAATTTCTTTGGGTTTATGAAAATTGGAAACTTTCTTATTGATATTAGTTTCAACAATATCCAAGGGGTAACAATTATTACAAAGGGTCTTAGTAATAAATTTGAGTTCGTCATCAAAATTAACTTCAGAACATATCATCAAGGCCCTATGTGCTAAAGTATTGATTAAATTATATTTTTGGTTTATAGGGCAAAAAGAGTCCCAACGCGTATAGAGACCCATAAAAGTTAGTTTACGATAAACAGAAGTAAGAAAACACGAGGATGTCTTGGACACAAAAACATCCAAAAACGGAAGAGTAGAATTCGTTTTCTTGTCTACTGTAAACTTAAGGGCTGGATGAACGTTATTAAGAGACACAAAAAAAGCATCCACATTAGTCTTGTTGTCAAATAAGCAGAAAGTGTTGTCAACGTAACGAAAATAAATGTCTGGTTTATGCAAACTAGACAATAGACCCTCTTCATGAAAACCCACAAAGATATTAGCCAATGCTGGTCCCAATGGGGAACCCATGGCCACACCATCCGTCTGTCTGTACATAATATTGTTGAAACTGAATTCTATCGCCATGGTGGCAAATTTCATCAATTCTACCAAAATATTTTCTGGTATTGAGGGAGTCGGAAGTTTACTCTGATATAAAGCGTCAGTACAAATATTAATAGTCTCTAACAATGGGATGCAAGTAAAAAGACTGGAAACATCGAAGGAACACATAAATTTGTCTGAATGAGTATAATTTTGTATAAAGTTAACAAAGCTAAAAGAATCTTTTATACAATATGAACTATAAAGTTCCAAAACAGGTTCAAAAATAATTGTCAACCATTTTGCTAGCTTATGTTGACAAGACCCTATCATAGATAATATGGGTCTCAACGGCACCCCCTCTTTATGGGTCTTAGGCAAACCATACAAACGAGAGCGAATAGAACCAGTAAGACAAATTAAATCAGACATGAAAGTGGGAAAAACACCACTTTTGACCCATTTGACAAATTGTTTTTGGGACTTGGTCTTGTTAGAAACAGTAGAATCATGAGTATCTACCGGACCCAATTTAACAAATTTAGAGGTGTCCCCCAAAATAGTCAACATTTTATTGACATAATCCTGGTGATCCATAATGACAATGCCAGAACCTTTATCGGGTTTTGTGATGACTAAAGATTTATTATGGCGAAGTACTTTGATTATACGATAATGTTCACTTTGTCATTTTGCTTCACAAAATGAAATGGGTGTGCTCGCATAAGAATGTGCGATGTCATTAAGTTTTGCCTTAATATCACTAATCATAGAGTCGGAAACAGGAGAAAGTCTTTTTAATTGAGCAAAAAAAATATCAAATTCAGCATATATCTCTTCACGCTTTGGGGGTATGGGAGAAATGCAGAAGTCCAAGCCATGCGAAAGAATATTAAGTTCAAGCTCAGACAACTGTGCAGAAGAGAGATTTAAGACGTTCTGAGTAACAATAGGGTTCGTCGAGCAACCATATTTTTTGAAGATCAAATGTTGCAAATTCTTTTGATTTTTTTAACGATAACCTAGAAAGGCTATGTTCATGAATTATTGTAACATATATAGAAAATCTAATTTTGTCAAAAAACGACAAACTGCCAACCGAATCTTTCCAAATTTCATGATATTTCTTGTTTAAATGTGCCAGATTATAAGAAAGCTTAGACAAAAAATTAGAGATAAAATCACTTTCAATTTTTTGTCCAGGATGTAACTTAGCTCGCTCTATTTTAAATAAAATAAAAGCAAGCACGAATTTAAGAAGGTCTGATTTGCCTGGGCAGTCCTGATTTTATTTTTAATTGTTATTATTGATTTTTATTTATAGATTAAATCAGGTGTGTACTTGGTCTTAAAAAATTTGAAAATTTTCCGGGGGGTACAGAATTTTATAACGGCTAAATACAGACCAAAAGCATAATGAATTTAAAAAATAAAAAAATGAAAATAAAGGTTAGCTAATCAGGTTTTGTTCCTCACTTATCAAAGCTAAATTGAGGAAAATACGATTAAAACAAACAAAACAAAACAAAAAAATGTCATGAATATGGCGGGGGTAGGAAAAAAAAAAATACAGAAATAAACGGGGCAAAAATGACATAAGTCCTAGAAGATTTTGCTTGCAAAGAGAAGATCTCAAAGACTTAATAAAAAGAGTCTCTAAAATTTTCAAATGATAGGGAGAGTGCGACTTACTAAGGATCGTAAACATGTTAGCACTGAAATTCGTGGCACATGCATGATTATTTATAAGATGGTCGCAAATCGCAGAATAATACATATCACTCAGAACATCCAAGGGTGAAAAATTTGCATAACGAATCTTTGAAGGCACATGCTGTTTCAAACGAAAATCAAATCTTTGCGATGTTCACCCAACATAGCGCGCACTGCAACTACATTTAAATAAATAAATAAATAACAGAATTATTATGGTGGGGGGAAGACCATCTTTGCGAATAGACGGCGACATAGGCCTAGTTGAAAAAACAACACGCGGGTTCGATGCAAAATAACACCATTGCACAGACAAAGAAATTTACTTAGCAAATCGGTCACTGATGTTACCTAGCCAAGGTAGACGTAGGTACACAGGACATCTATTAGCTATAATTTCTTTGGGTTTATGAAAATTGGAAAATTTCTTATTGATATTAGTTTCAACAATATCTAAGGGGTAACCATTATTACAAAGGGTCTTAGTGATAAATTTGAGTGCATCATCCAAGTTAACTTCAGAATAAATCATCAAGGCCCTATGTGCTAAAGTTTTGATTAAATTATATTTTTGGTTTATAGGACAAACAGAGTTCCATAAAAGTTGGTTTACGATAAACAGAAGTAAGAAAACATGAGGATGTCTTGGACACAAAAACATCCAAAAATGGAAGAGTAGAATTCGTTTCCTTGTCTACCGTAAACTTAAGGGCTCGATGAACGTTAAGGGACACAAAAAAAGCATCCGCATTCGTCTTGTCAAATAAGCAGAAGATATATATCTATTAGCATTTCAGCCCAATGTTGCCAAAAAAAAAAAAAAAAAAATGATAGTAGGAACCCATACCGCGAAGGAGGAAAAGAACGGGGAGAAAATTCCTGACGTCTTTACTGTTACAACCACCACCAAACCGAAGTGACTTATGTTTAAATTAAGGCTAGACAATCGAAAGAAGAGGATGACTTTCAAAAATATCGGCGAAAAAAGCGACCCCCCCCTCCTGTAGAAAAGTGCCCAGTTGAAGGTGAAGATATTAATGTTTTTAGCCAATTTTTCGATATTTGTCGTCTGAAAGGTCGAACTTCAAAACAATACTGATTTTGTAAAAATCTGTCACCTCTGTCGGAAGTTTTAGGCAGACATGCAAACATACATACATACATTTATATATTAGTAACTAAAAATTTTCGACTTAAACCGATTAAAAAGCTTGCCCTATCTCTGAATACCCTTTATGTAAAATTTCAAATGTTTAGACCAGAAATTGTCTGAATAATTTGGTAGAGACCACAGAGGTAAATTTTTTTTTACCTTTGACCCCTATTATGACCCCTTAACATTTATTGTTTTGGGCTCAAATCAAGTTATTAAGTTAGATCCATGTCCAAGGAACGTAGATCTAAAATTTCAAGTGTTTAGACTCAAAATTGTCGGAGAAGTTTGGTAGAGTTCCCAAAGGTAAAATCGTTAACAGCCAAATTTCTGTCTGAAAACAGATTACAAAGATTTTCCCAAATCTCAGTACCCTGTATATCAAATTTCGCGTCTGTAGACTGAAAATTGACAGAGTTATTGCGGTGGAAAATGTACACAGACACACAGACACATTCACTTTTATATTATATATATATATATATATATATATATATATATATATATATATATATATATATATTTGTAACTCATTTGATCAGTTCATCTGAGCAATTCATCAATGATGAAGACGACCCATGTGGGTTAAAAACGTTAGCATGTTTGGTGAATTTCTCCACTTTCTCGACGAAAACATTAGAAAGTTAGCCCACCATATTTAAGAAAAAAAATGTACATTTAAAAATTATGCAGACCTGTATAAATATTGTAAATAATAAAAATAAATGATTTCAAAGTTTTAATTGAAAAAATGTTATTCTGAGAATGAAAAAATATGCCTTTTATTGTTTAAAGCCAGCAAGGTATTTTAGTGTAGTCAATATGTTTCTGCTACATCATTTGCATATTTTGAGTAGCAAATCTACACACATTCTGCTAAATATCTACCTACCTGATTCGACATCAGCTATGATAGCTTTCCGATCATAGCCACAAGTCAAGATCTGCCGACCACTTATACTCCATTCAGCATCTTTGACGGCTCTTGAATGATGACGCAGGATCTGTACACAGGGTTCAAGGGTTGACCACACATTCCACACTTTGACTAAAGTGTCCATGGATGCTGAGAGCAGCAAATGGCTGAACTGGGCAGATGACCATTGAATACGATTGATTACACCAGCATGGGCGGCGATTAAACTTTCTCTTGTCTTCATTGGCTGGCATTTCTGCTTATGAGCAAGATGGGACGATACTTTGCCATGAATAAAGTAAATCTTTCTTTGGGGATCTGGAACAGGTTTTCTAGCAGAATTTCTATCAATTGGTTTAGAACTGCTATTGTCTTTGTTCGTAACATTTTGAGCAGCTTTCGCATACGGTTTGATTATCTGAAGTGGTACTGTTGCAAATTTGAGGCTAGATTGACAGTTGACTTCTTTAGTTTTGTCTGTAACAAGGGTAGGTATTGAATTAGAAGATTTGAGACAGCTGGGACTTGTTTCTTCACTTGCAGTGTTTGCCATATATTCTGTACCGACAAAGTGATCTGAAAACTGCTGGGAGTTTCCCATCTCATCCGCAGAAATGCGTTTCCAGAAATCCACAGATGGTAACGAGACATTTTGTCCCGATACGCTTACTGTAAAATCCTTGTCGATTGTTCGTTGCTTCTTGGACATGGGACAGAAATTGGAAATCAAATCTTCATCTTTTTCTTCAGCTAAGTTATTATTGGTAGGATTGAGTCCGAAATAATTTAATTGAGAGTCTTTAATTTGGGAGAATTGGCTGCTATCCTCATCACTCTCAGAGTCAGAATACTGAACTATTTTAGCCATTGAAAAAAATATCTGAAGTATAAATAAATCATTAAATTTAGTCATGCATGAAATTTGACAGAGGTATTTTAGCACAAAATAAAATTTAATAAGTAAACAAAAATAGTAAACAAAGTAAAAAAAAATGTTTTTATATACACTTTAAAAAAAATAATACATATATTAAAGAAAAACAAAGACAAAAATTCAATTAAGAAACAATGCCCTATGTTGGCCAATATAGAAAATATAAGAACAAATTTAGCTAAAATAACCAATTTTGTTTGTTTTATTTTATGGTATATCAAGCACTTTTAGGTCATTTTATGCCGAAACATTAATTGTAATGTGTAGATGTTGGTTGTTTTTGGTCTTTCTTGTGTTATATTTTGTTGTATATTTTGCTCTCTTTCAGGAATTCAATAATTTTTTCAGGATTGATTTTGTTAAATATCTCCCTTAGTTATTCTCCTGGTAATGCTTCATTCAGGACCGTTCAAAGGCCACACAGCCCGTCAGTATATAATGTACTGTGTACGGCTCCTGACATGTTATGCAAAGTTTGAAATG
>NC_136502.1:65367230-65372230 GCF_053919585.1 Euprymna scolopes
TTTGCTTCTCCTAGAAAGTTTGCCTTTACCATGGCTTACGGGAGCCCTCTCTACCCCTATACACATATACACACACACAAATATACACGGTGCTAGTTGGCCGTTGACCCAGAAAAAAGAGTTTATTCGCCCTTTGGAAGGTCTTGTTTTTAATCCTTCAGGGAGACTAGCCGCCCTCCTCACCAAACAAGTCTGGTGGGGGAAACAGTTTAGTCGCCGGTGACCCGACCATGAGGCAGGTAGTACTGGGTTACATGGTACCAGTAGCATATGACATGACCTGACACCATACACATATATATACACACATATATATACATATATATATACATATATATATATATATACATATATATACATATACATATATATACATATACATATATATGTTACATGATAAGGGCTGTCCCCTTTTCATGTAAGTATAAAAATAGAGAGATTTAGTTAAAATGAAAATGAAATAGAATAGACGAAATTCGCACCTCGTAAATTAGGTTTAGAAATAGATTACGAGAGAGAATTAGAAAATGGAATGTAAAACAAACCATTGTTTAGCTTAAGATAAAATAGTTTCCAGAAAAGAATGTGCACTGTCAATTTTTTCATGAAAATTCAATTGAAAGAATGCAACTACAAGATAATTTAACAGTTGACAAAAAGACGGTGGACAGAACACTATGGCAAAAACGTTAAGTATTGTTTTAAAACTAATCCTAAATGTTTTTTTATGTTACCTTGTTTTTAAACTTGTTTTTCTTGTTTTATTTATGTATTTTGCCTGCATTTTCCTGTCTTATCCGTCACTCCCCCCCCCCCATGCTACAAAGTAAACGATAAAAACAAACAAAATACCGGAAACTAACGATAAAAAAAAAAAAAATGCCGGAAATTAATCTCTATTAGAGAAGATAAACTTAGGACTTTATAAAAAAAAAAAAGTTAGAACTTTTTTAACAATAAAAAAATGTAAATTAAATATTTTACACATCCGGAGTAACGACTTTTATTCTATAAATAGATAGGCACTCGACCAAGTTATCCAGAAATAGAAATCTTCTTACACTCTAGAAAGACATGATGATATGCCAGCTACCAGTTGACAAAAAGACGGCGGACGGAACACTATGGCAAAAACGTTAAGTATTTTTTCAAAACTAATCCTAAATGTTTTTGTTATGTTACCGTGTTTTTAAACTTGTTTTTCTTGTTTTATTTATGTATTTTGTCTGTATTCTCCTGTCTTACCCGTCACCTCCCCCATGCTACACAGTAAACGATAAAAACAAACAAAATGCCAGAAACTAACGATAAAAAAAAAAATGCCGGAAATTATTCTCTATTAGAGTAGATAAACTTAGGACTTTTAAGTAGTATACTTAATATATACTATTACTGCAAGCTTGCCTGTATTGAAAATGTTTGCTTCCTTGCTGGCCAATCAAACCATTTAATATAGTTTGCCTTATGTTCAAGTACATTCGAAATATAATACAGTGCAAAGAAAAAGTTACCCATGAAAACGAACCTCCTAAATTAAAACCTTGAATAATTATCTAAACTCGAATGTAAATTAATATTAAGCCGACTTTACAAATTGATAATAGTTAATTATTGGATTTTAATTAATTATAAGGTGAAACTCTAATGATTCAAACTCGATAGATAACGACAAACTTCCACCCATTAATATGGGAGGGGAGATTATCATCAAAAGTGTCCTGAATTGTTAACTTAGCACCGGACTACTTACTACTTAGATATAAATAAGTCACTTGTACCCATTCCCGTCCTCCCCCCCCCCTTCTTTTTTTTTTTTTTTTTAAATGGAGAGTAGATAATACAGTGGATGTGTTATCGGCAGCTCCAGTAACTCTCGCTTCTCCTATTTTGTCATTCAGTCCTCATTCAATGAGTGATTTTTCTGACAAAGGGTGAAGAAAAAGCTGCTTAAAGGTCGGTAGTACTTGGTGACCAGTAGTCTGAGATGTCGGAAATTTTTCTGTCTCTGTCTGTCCTTGTGGCCATGTCACTAGTAAGGGTGCTGGAGGTAAACGTTTTGTCTGGGCTGACGTTATTCGCCTGATAGTCAGGGACCCGAACCTTGGATTAACCACTAAGGAGGCTGTCCTATCAGCAGGCGCACAGTACTGGGACTGCTGTATTGCCATTTGGTGAGTGGATCTGGACCATGCAGTAGTCTCTGGTGGGGCCTCTCGATGCCATACTAGTGGATAATTGTTACGGCTTTACCTTTTCGTGTGCTACAAAACAAAAAAAAAATTTTCCTCCTCTCTGTACTGCTCTAACCAAGTATGCCGACCTATTCCACAAATCCCAAAACCTCAACATGAAATATCTCCAGAATAAAAACTCGATTAAACCTAGAACCCCATCTTCCAACGTAGACCCCTACTACCAGGTCTCCTTCTCCAACATCAGGGATCTACGTTCCAACCTTCCAGAGGTTGAAACACAATTACAGGAGACGAAACCGGACATATTATTTCTAAGTGAAACTGGAATAGGGCCGACCACTTCCCTAGATGAGTTCATAATTAATGGATACTCTAATTTAACAGCTAAATCTGACACCCAAGATTGCCATGGGCATGGAATATGTTCCTACATTAAGGATGGCTTCCCGTGTGGCAGGGATATCTCTAGAGAAGAAACTAATTTACCCTATATGTGCTTCAGGGTTGCACTTGCTAACACCACTGCATTTATATTTGCCCTCTATAGGCCCCACAACAGCGGAGTTACTATCTTTAAGAGCATATCTGAGAAAATAGACCACATACTGTCTTCACATCCCTCGGCTAACATCCACATCTGTGGTGACTTCAACGTCCATAACGTGGAATGGCTGACCCATTCAAATAAGACAGATGATGAGGGGAGGTTTTGTCATGATTTTGCTATTGCTTATGACCTCACTCAGATTGTTCGCGAACCCACCCATGTGCCCGATACACCCGGTCAATATGCAAGCCTCCTAGACCGTTTTCTCTCAACTTCCCCTGAGCTATGTTCATGTTCCGTTCATTCTCCTCTAGGATCCTCCGACCACTCCGTCATATCAGTTAAGATAAAAATGAAATGTAAGAAGTCCCCAGACGTACTCCTCCACCGTACTGTATACCGATACTCTATGGCTGATGGGATAGCTTCCTTACATTCATATCTGATTTACCTCTGCACTCCATGTTCGAAAAGGAAGTGTCCTCTATAGTATCAGATCTGACCGAATGGTTAATTGTAGGCATAGACCAATTCATACCATCTAAAAAATTCCAACAAAAACCTAACAGCCAGCCATGGTTCTCCCCAGAATGTGCTACTGCTATCGCGCACAGAAATCACTTTTTCCATAGCTACCAACGTAATAGATGCACTGAGACTAAAGCTGCTTTCAGGATTGCCAGCAACCACTGTAAAAGAGTAATAAAAAATGCAAGAGAGCTATATGCCCAGTCTGTTAAATCCAAGGTAGCTGATCAGCGGCTTGGTTCCCACCAGTTTTGGCAAATAACAAATAGGATCCTGAACAGAAGTGTGCGTTCTATCCCAACCATTATCAATGGACCAGAGGTCATCTCGTCAGCGTCAGACAAGGCCAAACTATTTGCAAAAAACTTTGCAGCTAATTCTACCCTATGCGACGAAGGCTATCAACTCCCCACATTTCCTCCTATAACACAGAACAAGCTAGGTACCATACAAATATCCGTGCATGAGGTCGCCAAGCTAATCAAGAACCTAGATTCCAGTAAAGCAACTGGTTCTGATGGCATCCCAATTATAGTGTGAAACTATTTAAGCGCTGCCTTAAGAAGTGCTTTCCGACTCCCTGGAAGACCTCATCAGTTTGCCCTGTATTTAAGAATTCAGGTGATAAGTCATCTCCCTCTCAGTACAGACCAATAAGTCTCCTGTGTGTTATGAGTTAGTTGCTGGAATCCATATTAAATAGAGAAGTAGTCAACCACCTCAGCAGGAATAACCTTCTTAGTGACACAAAATATGGTTTCCGCTCTGCAAGATCTACCGCAGATGTGCTGACGGTTATATCCCACAGGATTAGTAAATCTCTTGACAAAGGCTTCCTTTCTAGGGCAATTGCTCTTGACATATCAAAGGCCTTCGACAAGGTATGGCATAAGGGTCTACTTCACAAGATTTCCAGCTACGGTATAACTGGAAATGTTTTCTCAATCATTAAATCATTTCTCTCCGATAGGCTCATAAGAGTAGTGGTTGATGGACAAAAATCGGAGGCCTGCAATATAAATGCTGGAGTCCCTCAGGGGTCAATCCTGGGCCCAACTCTCTTCCTGATCTACATCAATGACCCCCCTAAACACATACTTAAATAATTCGTTGACATCTATGCTGATGACATGACCATCTACGGCAACACATCAAAGGCTGTAAATGACAAAGTTCTCTCTGATTCTTTCTCCTCTGATCTCGAGCGCGTGGTTCAGTGGGGGAAGATGTGGCTGGTTACCTTTAATGCATCCAAAACCAAACTCCTATCTTTACATCATCAACGTTCTGATCCCCAGCTGGCATCAATTGTGATGGATTGCTCTCGTCTGGGTGAGGCCCCGTGTTTTGACAAGCTTCTGGGTTTGACCTTTACTCCTGATCTGAAATGGAACACGTACATCAAGTCTGTTGCCAAGGTCGCTGGAAAGATGGTGGGATCCTTCTACCGCTCCAGAAGATATCTCACTACTGATGCAATTCTCTATCTATATAAAAGCCAAGTACGTTCAAGGATGGAATACTGTTGCCATATGTGGGCAGGAGCTGCTAAAAACAGCCTATCCTGCCTTGATAGAGTACAAAATAGACTGTGGCTTAGTGGGGGATGCCCTTTTCTCTACCCTGCAACCTCTCTCCCACAGAAGAGACGTTGCGAGCCTATCCTTCCTTGTTTTATCGTTATTTCCATGGCAGGTGCTCGTCTGAACTCCAATCTCTGGTCCCCCTCG
>NC_136502.1:65387230-65389730 GCF_053919585.1 Euprymna scolopes
TATAATATACATATATATACACACAGATACGTAAAAATACACGCATATATACATATATAAACATATATATAAATACAAATACACATACATACAAATGCACACACATACATATACACATACATATACATATATATATATATAAATATAAATTAGCTGGGAGGGGGGGAATTGAAGACTATTTGATAAATAATTTTTTAATTTTCGGGCGTTGTAGTTGAAGGAAAGAGAGAAGGAAAATATAAATTAATGAATTATAAGTTACAGGTTTATTTTAATAATATAGAAATAGGTAAGAATATCAGTAAGTTAATCAAATAATAATAAATTAATAAAATTATTAGGGAGATATTTATAATAAGTGAATAAGACATATACACACAAAAAAATACACACACACAAAGACACATGTAGAAGATACGCACACAAATACATATATATATACACATACATATACATGCAAGTAGAAGATACGCACACAAATACATATACATATATATATATACACATACATATACATATATATATATACAAATACATACATACACACATACATACACATATACACACACATACATATATATACATATATATATATACACATATAAATTAGCCGGACAGGGAGCGATTGAAAAAATTATGTTTTTGTTTTTTATTTATTATTTATAATTTTTTGAATTGTCGGGCGTTAAGTTGAAAGAAAGAAGGGGAAATTAGGGGGGGGGGTAAATAGATGAATTATACGTTATAGGTTTATTTTGATAAAGTAAAAATAAGTAAGAATATCAGTAAGTTAATTAAAGAATAAATAAAAATTAATATAATTATTAATGAAATGTTAATAATAAGTAGATAACAAAAACACACAAATACATACAGATGAGTACACATGTACAAAATATGTACACACATAAATGGGGAGGGGCATGTGCTTAAGTATATGTACACACACAAATACGTAAATATATGTAAATAAACTTCGTGTTAAAAAATATGATAATTATTATAGAGAGAATTAGTAAGAGGTAAATATAAAAAAATATATATTATATGTAGATGGTAAATTAAATAATTATTTAAAGTAGAGGGTAAGTAAATGGTTAGTTGTTAACAAGTAGATAATAGACTGAGAAGCAAGTCAGATGATAGCAATTGTGATAAGTACATAATTGAAACATTAGAAATCGAGACTTAACCATGGAAATAGCCAATAAGAAACTATGATGCGAGAACCTTTAAATAATGACATAAGGAGTGATTAAGGCAAAGAGGGGTGTACAAGAATGAGTTAGGCAAAGAGAGATGGTGGGGGTAAATATGTGGGGGTTCTGTGGAGGGGTTCTTTTAGAATGAATGGAGGACTATATAGTTTTGGTTGTAAATAGGGTGTGTGTAATTCGTTAGAGTTAGATTTTAGGGGTGGGTTATAGTTATTACTAGAAGGGTGAGAAGTTGTTTAAGAGGTGGGATTTATAATGTTTACAATTAAGTGAGGTTTCAGTTTTTTTTTTTTATTTAAAAGTTTATCTCTATCTCTAAAATTAGTAATCAGTAATTTTTCAGTTAAGCATAAATAACATGATGAGTTCAGTGATTTACAGGTACTAGCTCTATTCAGAATTTCCCAGCTGATAATTGGGGTGAGGTTGTTTCGGGTAAGTAGTAGATAGTGGTTAGTTAATGAAGTACTATTGGGGTGGTTGGGGTTATTTAGGGAGCATTTATGCACTCTAAATCTGTCTTTGAACGTGGTGCTTAAGAGGCCAATGTAAATTTTTTTGTTTTGTGGGTCTTCAGCAGGGGCAATAGTTGCTTTGTAAACCACATTTATTGAGAGACAATTTTGTTGGAGCGGGCATTGGGGTTTGTTAAGGCAGTTACAGTTATTTTGACTATTGTTATTATAGTTGTGGTTATTTAGTATTTTATTGTTGTGTTTTTTAATTTTATTTTCTAGATTAGTTGTGCAACTGTAGCTTACTTAATAGTGTTCTTATTAAAAATTTTATGCAGAATATTACTAGGGGGGGAGTGGTGATAAAGAAGCATGAAGAATTTTTTACCTAATTTAGTTTTTATCATATTATTATAGGGAGGGTTAAACCAGAGGACTTTGCGGGATCTGTTATTCCTATTTGTATTGTTGGGTTTATTAGGGTCCAAGTATGTGATATATATACATATATACATACATATATATACATATGTATATATATATATACATATACATACATATATATATACATATACATATATACATATATATACATATACATAAAAACATATATATATACATATATATATACATATATATATACATAAAAACATAGTAATTGTCTGTATTTTTGAGATGAGTTGTTTTCATTGATTGAGATTGTCGGACTGACTTCCTCATCTTGGTTGTTATTGTCACAACGTTTCGGCCGTTTTGCCTATATATATGCATAACAAACAGTTCACATGACATAAAAACATATATATATAGATATATACATATATAGAT
>NC_136502.1:65399730-65407230 GCF_053919585.1 Euprymna scolopes
GAAACTCCAGAAGGTACAAAGACTTGCTTGTTTAATGACTTCTTCAGCATATCCGAGCACACCTGCTGGAACATTGGAGATGCTGTTGAATATCCCTCCGATTAAAGAATTCCTGAAGGCAGAAGCGATACGGGGATCCTATAGAATAGATCTCATGGGTCTGTGGTGGTCAAGATCTGTTGGGACTACTGGAAAAACAAAGAGTCACATGGATTTGTGTAATGAGGCTAGGAAGGAACTACCGCTCTTGCATGTGCCGGGTGACCTTATGACTAAAACCAGATCATTTGAAAAGCATTTCACATGTATGGTTTATGACAGAACAGGCGCAAGAGATTATGAAAAAGAGCTGGAAAGCAACGTAATCAAATGCTATACTGATGGATCTAAAATGAATGATAGGATTGGTGCAAGTGTTTATATAGAATACTCAAACCACCTCACCTGTCAAAAATCTTATCTTGGTAAACTGAGGACAGTCTTCCAGGCAGAAGTCTTTACCATGCAGGTATCATCGGATACAACACCAAACACCAGTCATGAGCTGGCACCATTGGATGTGGTACCAAACACCACCGCTGCCTTCACCGAAGAGCAGGATCTCAGACCTAAGTCTGACAAGTCAGCTCTAACATTCGGTAAACATCACGACAAAAACCGAAGAAGAAGGAGAGATAGCGCATGTTTAAGGCTTTTGAATCTGAGGTTCTGATCATGGAAGAGGTTCAGCAACAGGAAATAGCTATCCCTTCAGATAGTCAGGCAGCTATTAAAGCATTGGAGAATAGTATGGTAAGATCCCAAACCGTACTGTGCTGCATTGAAAATCTAAACCATCTAGGAAAAGAAAACCACATATCTATTTCCTGGACCCCAGTCATGAAGGGATACAGCACAATGAGGAAGTGGATAAAATGACAAAAGAGGGATCAGAACTTCTAATAGAGAGCCCTGAACCCTTTGCTCAAGTCCCGTATGCTATCTGTCTTTCTAGCATCAGAGAGTGGTCTACGAAACACCTAAAGGAGGCGTGGAACAAAAGGATAGACTGTAAAAAGACAAAGGATAACGTTGGTTGGGTATCTACCTGACTATGTAAACGTATCCTAAGTCTCACCAGACAATAAAAAGATCTGGTAAATCAGATCCTTACAGGGCACTGTAATCTCGAGAAACACAAGAAAATCATAGATCTGGCATCATTACCCACGTGCCCGAAATGTGGTGAAGAGTATGAAACACTAGAACATCATGTATCTGTGTGTAAAGGTTACAAAGGACTTTGATTAGCACACCTAAGCTCAACAACACATTCAATCAGGTCAGTGGTTGATAGGCTGAACATTATTTGTTGGCTACATATACTGCTACATATCTCAAGCAGGCAGCAAGACTTGTAGAGTATAATGGATATCCAGTTCAAATAAATAACCTACAGTGAATAATCGCAATGGGCCTATTTACAGGCCTTCGCGAAGTGTCTGTAAGGACCAAAACTTTATAGGAAAGTCCTTCAGACACCACTGGTTAATAATAATAATAATAATAATATACGTTGAGTCCAAGCCTATAAATTAAGTTCAAGCCTATTGTTTTAGTCCAAACATAGAATTTTTCCACATTTTTTCCATGAACAAAAGTACAATGTCAGGCAATTTGGCAGGAAATTTTGTATGTCTTTTTGTGATTGTATTGTCACTGATTTCTTCCCAAACGTCATTTTCATTTTTGATCAAAGCAGTGTAATGTCCTGCTCTGGCAGTTGGTCCTCTATGAATGACAGCAGCTTTCAGAGAAAAATTATTGCCAAAGATTTGCTGCTTCTTTGAACTGAAGTTCATTACGTCACAATTGATTCTTTCTTCAATATTAATATTTAGATTGATTAAAAATCTATTGATTTGAATAAGATATTTGAATTCAGGTGGGAATTCAATTCTTGAAGTAACTTCATGTTCTGAATTGAGAGAACATGTATCACAATTTTTCAGAAGAGAACTTTTCATAATTCGATTAATCAAAAATTTGAATTGCTGAGGACCATTTTTTGGTTGCAATAGCAATTCTTCTTTTCCATCAATTGGAAGTTGCACTTGTCTCCCACAACCAGAACTTATGTTGCAGTTGCAAATTTCATTTGTAAAATAGTTGCAATTTTGTTGATGCAATCTAATGCATCTGGCAGTATCAAATTTGGCAAAGATAAATTTTTGTTGAAAGTCCCTTTCAAAATTAAGATACATTTCTTTCCAAAATTCATGAGCACAGTGTTGATTTCCATCATTGAATCTTCCACCAATAATTCTTTTCAAATTTGCAACAGAATTTTTATTATGATAAAGAATATTTTTCATTTCTTTTGAAAATTCATTATCAATGCTCAAGCTATTCAAATAATCATGGAAATCAGTCAACTGATTAACTGATTGAACAATTGAATTAACAAAACAATCATTACTTCTATTGATCAAAGGCATTTTAGGAACCAAATTTGTAAAATTATTTTGAGTTTTCTTCTCTTTAGTAGTTGGTTCTTCTATTTGTCCCATTTGCAATCGCTTGGTTCTTTTCTTTGGCATATAAGTAGCATTTGCCATACACGGTGGTTGTTTTCTACAAGGTGGCAATGGAGTCAATTCTGGCCTTCCAGAACTAGTCTTCAATCTGTTGTATTCTTCCCAAGCAGACTTGTCACACATAATTAATGATCTTGGATCAAAGTCAGACAAATAAACATTCCACAATTTTCTAGCTCTTGAAAGAGCCACATAAGCCATTCCATCAGCAAAAACTTGAGTTCCCAAATCAGCAATAATGCCATCCACACTCATTCCTTGAGATTTGTGAATGGTAATAGCATAAGAGAGTGACAATGGGAATTGATTTCTGGTAATAAATATGCCAGGTGAAATTTCATAATTAGCTTGAATTTTTTTAACAGTAAAAGATTCATTTTTATGATCAAATTGAACCACAATGGATTCAACATTAGTGCCTTTACCAATAATATCAGGTACTTTTCCAATAACACCATTGCAATAACCTTTTTCTACATCAATGTTTCTCTTCAACATCACTTGAGCACCAATGCCAACTTTCAAAATAGTTTCTAATCCAGCTGTTTCTGATGTTTTCTTTGGTTTATTATTTTTAATTGAAACTTTTTTCTTCTTTTACATTCTTTTGTCTCATTCCAGAATCAACAGCTGCAATTTCAATAGTTTTAATGCTGTATTTTTTTAGCATTTCATTATTCAATTCATCTACAGCTTCATTCATAGGAAGTATGCAAACAAATTTCAATTCAGAATTGGAAGACAATTCAATAAGTTTATCTGCAATTTCTTCAACTTTTGCTTTTCTACCAGAAAATAAGCATCTTTGTTTAAGAGTGCTTATATCTGAGTCAGAGGGTGAACCAATTCTAATTCTCCCCAAGATTTCACTATAATTGTCTTTGTCATCTTTTTGTCTCATATTAATAATGAGCTCATCATATTCAAAATATTTCCATAATGAGTGTCCACAAATGCCAATTTCTGTTTTTTTGGCATCAAATGCTGTAACTCTTGCAAAAACTGGCTTTTCATTGACTGGTGGCAGTTGCAATAAGTCTCCAAACAATAAAATGTTCATGTTTCCAAATGGATATGTCATTTTATTTGAATTCCCAAAGATTTCATCCAATCTTTTGTGAATGAAAGCCAGCATTAAATGACTGACCATGCTAATTTCATCAATTATTATTATTCTAGCATTTTCGAGAATTCTTCTAAAAAATTTGACATCATCTTTTTTCAATTCTTTGTAAACAGGAAATTTTCCATGTTGAACACTGATCATGAGAGTGCTATGCAAAGTGTTGCCTTTTATTTGAAAAGCACTCATACCAGTTGGTCCACAAATTATAACTGGCATGGTATCTTTGACATTAACCATTAAAGTAATTTTGTCAGAAATGGTGTCAATCAAAAAGCTTTTTCCTGTTCCACCAACACCAGAAATGAATTTGAGTAGTTGTTTACAGTCTTCACAACTGCATCTAGGAATAGGTTTTTCTTTATTGCAATGAAGTTCTTGTTTTTTAATTATACTAATAACATTATCATAAATTCTTTTTTGATCAGAATTTAGTTGAGCTTCTTTTTCAGCTACTGATTCTTCTGTGACTTTCTCTCAACAAAATCATTAACTATTAAATCATTATTATCAAATTCTTGCTCTTCATCAATAATTATTTTTTGTATTTCTTCAGAGCCTTCTTTTTCAACTTTAATTTCTAATTGCTTTGCCAACTCTATAGATTGTATGACTTTTTTCTTTATATTTTCATAGTTAATCATTTCAGGTTATTCAGAAGAAAAATATTTAAAAGCTTCTTCATATGTTGTGAAACCATTTAATAAATCATCTTCTTCCTTTCTCCAAGGTTTGAAAAGCATAAGCAAATTGTGAAAATATCTTTCTTTGGTTTCTTTATTTAAAGGAACATATGGGGCCTTGACGACTTTTTCCTTGACTTGCTTAAAGTAACCTTTGTCATTTATCATTTTCATTTTCTTAGCTTCTTCATAGTCAGAAGGTTTAACAGATATTTTTTCATAATTGCTTGCAACTTCATACAAAGAAACTTTTTCCAAAGATGATGGTCGATTTGGATAATAGTTTTCTACCATATTTTCATGAAATATGTTTGTAGAAGATTCAGGAAGTTTTTCTAAATATTCTTTTGACTTCAATCTATGTCCTCTTTTGCTAGGAATATCAGCTCCAACCCAAATGACTTGATCAGATGCACCAAATAAGTGGTGACCCAATAATCTATCAGCACATTCATAAGCTCCAATGTCTCTTTTACCAATTAGTTGAAGTCCTGCTGATTTGAATCTTCCATATTTTGATCTCTTTTCATCCAAATTATCCCAAACACCTTCAGCTTCATTCTTTTCAGCTTTAGTTTGATAACTTGTCACATATCTTGTCAATATCATGCTATCTTCTCCAATATATTGTACATCAATATTGGATTGCCAAATTGATAACAATAAAGGATTATAGTCATTTACAAGGTTTTTCATCCACACTTCTCTCTAATTGATACAACTTTTTTATTCCTTTTCCAGTTTTTCTTGATTTTATACATTCCCCAACAGTAAAAAAATTAAAGTTTCCTTCCGATTTAGGAAATCCAAATCGACACTTTTTCACAATATTTTTGCCTTTTCCATATATCCTCCAGCATGTTTTTCTACAAGAATAAACTTGAAATCTTTTAACCAAGTTGTGAAGTGTTGGACTAGAAACTGAACAAGGCATTCTGCAAGTTATGTGTTGATTGATAAATTTTTTAATATCATTAAATGATAGAGGATCTTCAGTATATATAGGTGCTCCTTCCACCCATATTTTCATGTGAACATGGGGAGCTCCTCTTTGTTGATATTCAATCCTCCAAAAATAATGTGCAACTTTTCCAAAAACTGGATTGTCTTTTGCCAAAATTACTTTATTCATTACAGCTTGCAATCTGTGATAAAAATGTTCACTGACTGCAACAACATCATTCACGTACAATGTACTTGTTCTCATAGTTTCAACATTACTTACACCACTGTTCAATTTTTCGAAAAATTCTCTTAAATCTGGCCAAAAATATTCAGCACATGATAAAGTGATAAAGAAGGTAGAAGGGCCAAAGTTTTCATCCATTGTGTGCAAATCGGATGCTTTTCTATTCCAAAATTGTTTGGATCCTCTCACATTGGCCATCATCATTGAAAGATTGCCTTCTAATCTTTTATCATTATTATGAACCTGTTGATTAAATTGAGCCAATGTCATTTGATTGCATTTGAGAGATTTCATAATCGCAAAAATTCCCGAATCCAATGCTCTTTTGTCAGCTTTGTTAACAGAATGAAATAAATACTGAATATTTTTCCTAAATCTTGGATCACAGTGCCTTAATCTGTTTCTAGTGTACATATAATTTGGCACTTTTCCATATGGCCTGTTGTAATTCATGCCAAATCTTCCTTTGCACAAGATTTTAGGAAAACACATGTAATCCAAATTTGGATTATCATCTTTCAACAAATTTCCTTCAACTTTTTTCATTTTATAAATTTCAATGTCTTTTTCATTTGGTAAAGTCGGATACATTTTTTGAACAGTATGATGTTCATAATATGTATCAGCATCTTTTTTTGATAAATGACTCAAAATGCAATCATCAGATTTAGTTGAACTACCTTGCCCAGTGCATAAAACAACATTATTGAGATCTGATGTTCTGTCAATTTCAATGTCTTTATAGAATGGATTGTTTGCTTTGAGCCAATCCAGTGCATCAAACATATTATCCTATTTGACCAATGATTTCCAAATTTTCTTTTGAGCTGTAGGAATTGAATTGACTATAATTTGTAAAGAATTTTCTTCTTTTGATGGTAAAGTGTTCATCACATGGTTGATTGTATTTTACATTGGAATTGGCAAATGAGTTGCAATTCCTTTAATAGCAGAAACCATATCTGAACTTGGTCCTTTGTATCTTTGAGGAACAAGTTTTATCACATTAATAAAACATTTCGCTCTTTGAATTAAGATTTCTTCATAAATGTTCAATTTTTCCAACACTTCTGGAATTTCATCCACTCCTAATCCATTAATTGATGCTAATGTAGGGATTTTATTTTTCTTCAAAAACCCTCTACAATTATTGCAAATTTTGCATGGTAATATATAATTTTCTTTAATTATTTCATTAACTTCTTTTTCCCAGTCAGTCCAAACTTTCAAAAATTCATCATATTCTCTTTGTTTGCAAATGTCACATGAATTAATTTTCATTTTTTTCATGTCTTTGTTAAAATTTTTAATTAATGTGACAAATTTATTCACAACATTATTTTCTGAATGATGTTCTTGATTCTCTCTTTGTTGCAATCTTTCTATTAATTTTGAAGTCTTAAGATTATAAAATTCAGAGTCTAATAATTTTTCAAACATTGGCCAATTTCCTTCTAAGAGACAAATATCATAGAGATCCAGCCAAATGCAAACAGCTATTAATCTATACACATGAGTGACTAAAGTTCTGAGTCTTGGAGTATTTGGTGCCATTCTTCTAAGGAGTTCAAGTCTATTAGTGCAATCCGATTGACCAATGCAATATAAATTGTCATTATGTATGCCAGAACATTCTTCCATTTTTTTCATAATTTTACGAATTTCCAAAAATGTCAAATCCGGTGAAATTTGTTTAATAATTTGATGTATTTTTCTAGTTTCAATGAGTCGTGTTTTTTCATAGGGACAGCCATTACTAAAATCACAAGGTCGAGCCAATTCAAGTTTTATTTCTTCATCTTCTTCATTTTCTTCATCATTCACTTTATTTTCATTTTCTTCTACAATAATATGTTCATTGTTATTATTTGGCATATTTGGTTCAGAAATTTCTGACTTTTTGCACTCACAATCTTCAGTTTGACAATC
>NC_136502.1:65412230-65417230 GCF_053919585.1 Euprymna scolopes
AAAATCTGCTTCTGGATTGTTAACTTCTTGCCTGTATCTGTGAAGAATGTCTTCAGATATTACATCACGAAAAGCCATCCAGATCTCAAGAGGATTTCTTGGCTCACAGGCTGTTAAAATTATCACAAATAGGCTTCGCAAATTTGAAGGTGATTGAGTGGCACTTGCCTCTCCTACTGCTTGATGCAAGTGATGGTCATTTTCTAGAAGGCCTCGAGCAAGGCACGCTGCTCTGTATGTTTCAAACACCTGACCATTGTATGCTCGCAAATTTTGAAATGAAGTTGGACCAGCAACCTCATTGAGCAACAGGCGTAAGAAATAACACTCCCCTGCTTTTGGACTAATCGTGTAGATTCTCCCAATGCATGGTGCCTTCCATACATCATCATTTTCAGTACCTTCAACTTGTACCCCACGCATTCTTCTCATCCATTTCTTTGTCGATTTGTTCCAAGTGTAAAACTCAGGGACTTCTGCGTATTTGAGACCCCTTGCAAAGTCATCCTCATGGCAGAGTTGAAAAAATGCTGTCAAAGTTGTGGCAGGCGGTGGACCTTGGGCTCGTTCCAGAGCAGTATCAGCTGAGAACATGACACGCTGCCCATTTTCAAGATGAACAGAAAGTTGTACAATTGGGGGGAAATATTCATAGATGGGATGTTCCAATATCCTCCAGGCCGCCTCTGAACTGCCGACATACCTTGCATTCTGGAACTGCTGGATCTCATCCACAATGTGACTTTGTACTTGGCCTTGTTGGTTAGCTGCTCCATCAGTTCTTTGTAGTTCAAACACTGCTTGATCACATCCTTTATTCACGTATTTGAGGACATATTTGATGCTTTGGATCGAGCTGCAAATTTCTATGTTAATGTGAGCGTTGAACTGCTGAAGGAGGACCTTGTTGTACGGAACAATCCACTGGTTTGTTATTTCTTGATTAACATACCGACCATTTCTCTTCATCATTATTGTACCAGTCTGGCCTCCATCTTCTGGTTTTCTTCGCCTGTACTTGGGGTAAGAGTCTTGGCCTTGCTCGGTACACTGAAGAAATTCTTTTGGGTATTTTTTGGAACATTTGTTGTCAATCATACATGGACAATTTGGATTAAATGGTCCACAAGGTCCGTGCACCATATGTGCCATCACTTTAGCATGAAGATCAGGATCTTCCTCTTTGTCAGGGATCTCTGCAGATATGCAGAGATCCATTTTTTCTGGTAGAAGTTTGTCCTCTGGGGCCTGCCAGGTGAGGATGTGTGCATGCGGCAGTCCTCTTTTTTGATATTCAATACTGTACAGGAAAGCCCTCAGCCTGCCAAATCCTCCCTTTTTAATAAATTCAAGTAACTTTTTTAGCTTCTGCCTGAAAACCCTGGCAACAATATCTGGACGATCCTGAGGGTCTTGCCCTTGAAGACAATTTTCTGTAATTTCTGTCCACTTTGGATTGGTTGTGAACGTGATGAAGAGGTCGGCTCGGCCCATTCGCCGAACATATGCCATGGCATCACTTTGACGCTCAAACATGTATCGAGGGCCTCCTGTATAAGTACAACTCGTTGACCAAACTGTTCTGGATTCCCATCCTCCCTAAGAATTGAATCTCTCAAGTTGCTATAATTGTCAGCTCTCAGGGTCTGTTGCTCACGCCTCAGGAACTGTAAACGTTCTGTTTCAATCTTGCAGTACACATCCACCAGCCATTGTTGAAATAGCCTTCGGTACCAGAGAAAATAGTTTCCAGGCCGAGTCATTAAATGGTACGAATAAAATTGCTGTTGGGTAACTTTTCGCCCATTGGATGCCTTCATGTAGATGTTGTAAGATGGAGAACCATAGGGGTACATTAACGGGTACATTAAAGTATCGTAGAGGGGATGTAGTTCGGAGATCCATTTTAATGTATCATTTCTAAAACGCAAGACAATATCCCGGTTAGCTGTTGGTTCATTCTCCATTAATATTCCAATCTCATACGTTGTTGTTGGAGCATTGAATCGCCGTGGATGCTCTTCTTGCGGCCTTCGGTCTTCCCTTATGACAACTTTATGTTCTACCAAGTGTTCTTCTTCAATCCTCTCCTTTGTTGTTTTCAGCTGACAAATAAAGCTGTTGTTCTCATGTAAAAATTCAGTCAGACTTTGGAGAATGTCTCTATTGAGTCTACTGTCACGTCCCCGATTATGTAGTTCCTCTTCCAGACTATCCAAGAAGTAGACTTGAATAAACTTTGCTGTTTCATCTTCAGGTGGTAAAAGACTCCCAATCTGGTGGCAAACCTGGCCTCGAATTCTAAAAGAAGGATTCCACCCATGTACTGCCGCAATTTTGTGACCAAATGATGTCATTGCAAAACAATTGTTATAACAGCGTAGATTTTGCAGAAAATCTTTAGAGATGGGACCATTGCCGGAGAGCAAATCTTGAAGCAACTGAGGCAGTGGTGGAAAGCTATCAAGCACAACTTTGCCAGAAGAACAACAACAACCAGGGGTTTCTCCTTTAAATTTTACAGCTGAGCAATGTTGACATACTTTGTCCATTTTTCCTATATCAGCTGTAGTGAGAGAGTCATTTTTGTTGTAGAGCAATCCTTTTCTATTGCAGTGTTCTATTTCATGGTGTCTCAAAGCAGTCATTCGTTGTCTAGCTGCCTCGTTTTCTGTCAATTGCTGGGGCAAAGTCATACTCTCTCTCCATGCAGCCTCTCGTTGTTGCCCTTGGTATAGGCGAAAGCTTCGTTGGGTTTCCGATTCATTCTGATGTCGTTGAGCCACTCTCAACTGACCTTGTGTACGTCTACTTACCTCATATAATTCATTCGATCGTAATATTGCTTCTCTTTCCAGTGCATATCTTTGCCTTTCTTGAATTTCATCTTGTGATGAATTTAACCGCCTTACAGCATGTCTAGTTCTGTCAGCTTCACGTTGGGTTTCTCTTTCCAAATCTGACAGTCTTGCTCTCCTTTCTCTTTGACGTATCCTGTTAAGTTCTAGACGTCTTTCTCTATCTGAATTGTTTTCATTGGAGCGAATTGCAGCAACTCTTAGTCTATTAGCTTCCAATCTTTCCATTCTTTCTTCCTCACTTTCGTTTCTACTTCATTTGGGTGGCATAATTTCGGTTTTAAACGGAATTGTTTAACGATATTAATGATTGTAAATTAATTAAGCGTAAAGGAAATGTATACTAACTGAAATGGACGAACTATAAATAATATTTCTGAATAGTACAATTATAAACAATTATATTGTACCTATTTACTATGCCTCCCCACGGGACAGAGTTAGACACCAGGGTCGTTTTTTAACGTGGAGAAAAGGTACAAAAATAAAAATTGTCTCAGTCGTGAAGGATTTCTCCTCCACCGAAAGAGAACAAGAAAATGAAGTGCAGCATCTGAAGAACAGATACTACACTTTGATCCTGACCAAAAGGAATGAATAAAAGCGACCTACGTGTGACTCATTACTTCCGGGTGTAAACGTCACAATCTAAAAGTAATAATTAAAAAAAAAAAGTGAATGTAAAATAAATGTAATACCAAATTAGGTTAACTAAGTAAACAGTACAATTAAAACAGTTCTATTAAAACAAATAATTACTAAGATCTAGGTAATTGTTAGTCTCATTGTTATGGTTTTAAAGAAAAAAATGTGTAAAAAAAGTTCTGCTTTTGTGAGTACGTGTATTTCTTTTAAATTACATAACCTTTTTATTTTATTAATTATATCTCTTTTAAATTTATATATTTTGTTAGTAAACTGGAAGAAATTCAGTTGAATAAAACCTTGTTCGTGTTCTTTACGTTAAACTCATATTTTTATAAAAGGTTCATCCGGTTTAAAGAAAGCGCTAAGTTTAAATAAGACTGGAAATAACTAATTCAATATATAAATAGAAAAATGAAATAAATATAAGCTTTAAGTCTTAAGATAGTAATAATCAAAATGTAATAAATTATTTGTAGTTCAAATCTATGATAAGACAGGCTTTCGAAATAGGCTCGACCAGAAAGATTAAATTGGAACGAAATTATAATCTCCGTGCCATTTTCAAAACAACCCCACAAAAGTAACGATATCCTGCAGTTGGTTAAATGACAATGGTTGTAAGAAAAATGTAAAAGAAAATGCGCTTATCTGTTTATTTTGACCTGTTTTATTTAATTAAAAAAACATTGCCTATAACTGGAAGAGAGCGTTATGTTTTGGGGGTTGTTTAAAAAATAGAATGGAAATAAAGTTAGTTCCGTTTTAATTGTCTTTAATTGCGGCAAGCGCTAACAAAATCGAAAAATCACTGTTTACATTCGAAATGTTAACTTTTATAGGTTTACAGGTTTGCTGACAAGGCTGGGGGTGTTTAATACAATTATTTTACTAAATTGATTTTTTTCATTTAAAAATAAAATTATTTCTTTTTTAATAAAGTTTTATTTTAAAATATTTGTTTTTGTTTATTTATATAAAATTACGATAGTTGAATTGTATTCTTTCAATTATATTGGCAAGTAAAATATAAAAGATTAAAACGGAACGAAATTGAAATTTCCATTACATTTTCAATACAATCCCAAAACATAAAGCTTCCTCGCCAATGAATTGTTTTGATAATATACGTAAAGTGAAATAAATCGAATATAAAATTAAATGAAAATATATTAAATAATTAAATGTTAAATAGATTTTGTAAATAGTACAGTTGAAATGATTAGAATATTTCCAATATGTAATAAGGTCGAGGTAATTAGTTAAAGAGATTTAATATAATGTGATATGCAAATGAGCATAAGTCATTCGATATGGGGGTGGTTTGTAGACTAGTATATAAAGAAATTAGGCAAAGATTCTTATGTCTCCTATAACAGAAACATCCTAAAATGGGTTCTAATGTTTCTCTACCAGGAGAGATCTACCCTCTTACCTCCTTTATATTTCGTTGATGATGGAGAGCTGTACACACAGACAGAAACACACGAACCCTAT